>NW_027528276.1:1318606-1322904 GCF_008692635.1 Crocuta crocuta
CTGGGGCCAAGATGGACCCCAGTTCCTCCCAATGGGAGCCCTCACATACCCTCCCTTCCTCCTCCCACAAAAGGTGGAGGGGAGGAGGTGGAGCCATCCTTCCCCCCCCCCACACACAACTCCCCAGCACCAACCTGTGTCCTCTGCAAAACTAGCTCCTCCTCTCCTTGGATGGAGAGCAGGGCTTCTCCTCTTAGAGCCCCAGGGTCCTGGCCCCAAAGCTGGGGCGAAAAAAACAAAGAAAATTCCACTACACTGGGTTGTTGGAAGTGGGGGTGGAACCTGGATTAAGGGCTATTTTCTCTGCTAACTGCCCTCCCTCCTCCAGCCTCAGGAAGGACTTGGCAACACACACACACACACACACACACACACACACACACAAGGATTCCATTGTCCCCTTTCACCATTTTCCAGGACCTGCGGGGTCCAGGAGTTTGTGCCTGTGGATGGACGGGTGGGAGGAAACTTGGTGAACGCCTCCCACAAAGCTAGTAGAGTCAGGGCTGTCCCCAGGTAGGCTTCCCGCAGGAAGCGGTCTTGCATGAGACGGACAGAAAGAAGCACATCCTTTGGAGGGGACTTTTGATCCAGAACAGGATCTCCTGAGTGGTCTCCTGCAGCCTCGTTTTCCTTCGCCAGCAGAGGTGGGCGATCGGAACAGGCCTAGGGTGTTCTGACCCTTCGGTCCCAGCACCATGGCCACGCTGAGCGTCAAGCCCAGTCAACGATTCCAGTTGCCCGACTGGCACACCAATGGCTACCTGTTGTCCACCAATGCCGAGCGGCAGCGAGATGCTTCGCACCAGATCCGCCAGGAGGCCCGGGTCCTCCGCAATGAGACCAACAACCAGGTTGGAGGCCAGAGCCTAGTTGGGTGGGCGAAGGGAGAGCCCCAACCCTACACCCTCTTTATCTGTCCTTGTCTCTTCCAGACCATTTGGGATGAACATGACAATAGGACTCGGCTGGGAGAGAGGATTGATACTGTCAACCGTTGGAAGGAGACGCTGGACAAGTGTCTGACAGATTTAGATGCTGAGATCGATGCCCTAACACAGGCAGGGAGCCAGGGCAGGGTACCATAGGACCCTGCCGCAAGGACCTCCCCACCCTCCCCACCCTCCCCACTTTGGGATCCATGCACCCTTGATGGGGGTATTGGGCGGCATGTCTGTCTGAGTCACCTACTGGCCCCTCTGCTAAGGTGGAAATGAGAGCTACTTCCCCGTGGATGTCCCACTAGCGTCCTGCGTCCCCCCTTCTAGATGAAAGAGTCAACAGAGCAAAACCTGCAGGCCAAGAACCTGCCTCTGGATGTGGCAATCGAGTGCCTGACCCTGCGGGACAGTCGGCGCGACATTGATGTGGTGAAGGATCCTGTGGAGGAAGAGCTGCACAAAGAGGTGGAGGTCATTGATGCCACCAAGAAGGCCTTGCAACAAAAGATTAGCCAGGCCTTCGAGAAGCTCTGGTAAGGGAGCCGTCTCATTCCCATATTCACCTGCACTTGAAGGCTGTGTGTCTTCCGTGAGAAGTGTGTATTGTGGGTAATGAGCAGCTGGCTTTCAGGCTGCCTCCTGCCCCTGCTGTGTCCCTGGCAGAAACCACTCGCTGATTTTATTGCCGCTTCCAGCACCTGGACACGGTCTCAGAATGCTTCCCACGACCCTGCTGCCATCACCAACAGATGGGAAGCATGAGAGATGAAGCCTATTTGCCACCACCCCCAAGGACCTTCTTGTGCGCATGTGTGTGTGAGCCCCCGTGGCTGTAGCTGCATGCATGTGTCCCCGTGAGTGTGTGCCAGCATGTGGGTGTCACCGATTTGTCCGTAGGGAGCTCCTCCAGCTGTGCTGGTCTTTGTCTCTGCTGCAGCAGCTCCACTGTCAGCCCAGCTGGCCCAGCCCTCATGTCCCTTCAGTACAATGGGGGCTATGTCCTGGGACCTTGGGGGGAGGGTTCCTGATTGAGTCTGGCCCTTCCCCAGCCTCCTGCAGGAAGTCCGACAGCAGCTCAACTCTGACCACCGGGACAAAATGGAGACGTTGGACATTGACAGAGGCTGCCTCTCTCTCAACCTCAAGTCCCCCATCATCTCTCTGAAGATTAATCCCACACGTGTCCCCAATGGGTAAGAAGTGTTTCCCCCAGTTTCTTCTCCCCACTTCACAAGGCCATACTCTTACGACTCGGTGTCTCCTACCACCCGCAGCTCCTCTACCCTCCAGCAGTGGGACGACTTCAGCCAGTTCAACAAGGACCGGGCAGAGGCTGAGATGAAAGAAGCGATCGAGCTGAGGGAGGCCATCGCCCTAACTATTGCCAAGGTGACTGGCCACTCCCCATGCCCTGCTCTCCCATGGCCAGTTGGTGGCCCACTTGTTCCCTGTGGCCATCCCCTCACCTGAGCCATCCCCTCAATGGCCATGAGCTTACAGCCTCCCCTTGCCCTGCCTCCCGTCCTTCAGACCAACAATGAACTTGAAGCCCAGAGGGTCGCAACAGAATTTGCCTTCAGGAAGAGGCTGCGGGAGATGGAGAAAGTGTACAGCGAGCTCCGGTGGCAGGAGAAGAATGTGAGCCTCCTCTGCTTAGTCCCCGGGGCCCGGACATCCTGCCGTGGGATGAGAGCCCACAGGAAGCCCTGGGGGGTGGGGTGCACCACGGTGGGTTCAGCGGGTGGAGACCAGTCACCCTGTCCCTGCAGACCTTGGACGAGATCGCCGAGCTACAGGAGGACATCCGGCACCTGGAGGAGGATCTGCGCAGAAAGTTACAGAGCCTGAAGCTATGCCATACCCGACTGGAGTCCAGAACTTACCGGCCCAATGTGGAGCTCTGCCGGGACCAGGTGCGCAGGCTCCTCAGTGAGACACGGGGTCCCTGCCAAGGCTTCCTCAGGACTCCCCACCCCAGCACATGTTCCTGGTGGAGCAGGGGTGCTGGTGGAGGGCAACACCCAAACTCAAGGAGAGTACACTGACCTGGGCCTCCCAACCCACTCCCCCCTCTCTAGGCACAGTACGGCCTCACGGATGAGGTTCACCAGTTAGAGGCAACCATCGCTGCCCTGAAACAGAAGCTGGCGCAAGCACAGTAAGTCTGCGGAGTGGGCAGCAGGGGGAGGCAGACCCCTTCCACCCATGGGGCCTTTGCTGCCTTCTGGCTTCCTCGATGTCTTCCTGACAGAAGGCCAGAGAGCTCTGCTCCCAGCGCCACTCAGGGGTGATGGGCTGATCATGCCTCCTCCCTAGGGACGCGCTGGACGCCCTCTACAAGCACCTGGCCAGGCTGCAGGCTGACATCGCCTGCAAGGCCAACTCCATGCTGTTGGACACCAAGTGCATGGACACCCGTCGGAAGCTGACTGTGCCTGCTGAGAAGTTTGTGCCTGAGGTGGACACCTTCAGCCGGACCACAAACCGCACCCTGAGTCCACTCAAAAGCTGCCAGCTGGAGCTGGTCTAGTGTTGGGGGGCCGAGGGTCAGATGGGAGATGGAAGGAGGGAGGTGGGTGGAAGAGAATGAATCGAATAAATGTGGTTCTCAGTCCAGATGCTCTTCTGGTGCGGCTGCATGTGGCCAGCAGGGAGCGAGAGGCCTCCCAACCCTCCTGTGTGTGGAAGAGCAAAGATGAGGAACGTCATCCCCACAAGCTCCTTGCTCTCACTCTGATGCCTTCCCTCCTCCGTCCTCAGGGAAGCCCTCTCTGGACTAGGCCAGCATCCCCTGGGCTCTAGCGGCGGCATGACTGCTCACCCGCTTTTCTCCAGCTGGACCCTTGCCTGCCCTCCTGATGCCTAGGAGAGGCCCGAGGTGGGGGGCTGTGGGAGTGGGGGGACAGGCCTGAGGGAGCCAAGAGCTGGGACAGCCCCGGGGAGGGCTGGGACTGAGGGGGCCCAGAGCAAGGCTTCCTTAAAGCAGGCCACGGGAGCGAGGAGGGGGAGGGGGGAATGGAGACAGTGGCCTGAAGGGCTGCCATGGTCCGCTGCTCTGGCTCAGTGCCCTCCTCTCAGGGACCCTTTAGTGGCGGGGCCCGCCCGTCTGTGACATTTACAGGAGAATGGGGCTAAATACGGAGGCCAGGCCCAAACCAGTGATGTCTGACGCCAGAGCTGCGTCTCCGGGCCGCTGGGCGGCGCTGTGGGCGCGGAGAGACGCCGAGGCTCCGGGCCGCTGGGCGGCGCTGTGGGGCTGGCGGGAAGCGTTGCCCTGGGGCGCGCGCCGGCCGTACCGGAAGTGGCGACTGCTCCGCGCGGATGGCGGTGGCGGCGACGGCGGCGGTGGCGGCGGCT
>NW_027528276.1:1323087-1341251 GCF_008692635.1 Crocuta crocuta
AGCTTGGGGACTGCGTGGGCTCCGTGTACGAGGCGCACGATACCGTCACTCTGACGTCAGTCCTGCGTCACGTCCAGAGCCTGGAGCCGGACCCGGGCTCGCCGGGGAGCGCGCGGACAGGTGGGCGGGGCCGGGTGCACGTGAGGCCGCGGAGGCCGGGGGTCCGCGGGGTCCTCGGGCCGGGAGGGACGGGGATCGGAGGTAAGGCCACGCGGGTCTGGATGAGCCGCAGGCCGCTCGGACTCAGCGCGTCGGCATTCGAGGCCCAGCTTCGCACGTCTCGCCCCAGATCGCGGTCTGGCAGCACCATCCTTTCTGCCTTGCAAGCCGGAAACCCAGGTGTTTTCCTGCATTGCGCCTTGTCCAGTGTCCACGCCGCTGCCGATTTTGCCCGTTCTACCCAGTTCTCCCGAATCACATTCTCCAGCCATCAGGGAGCGTTCTCGGAAACACATGTGACGGGGGCGTCTGCCGCAGGAAGCTCTCTAGGGATCTCCCCTTACCCTCAGAATAGAACCAGATTCTGTAGCGTGCCCTACCGAGCCGGCCCTCGCCTGACTCTCCAGTGTTACCTTCTACCGCCCTTGGCCTTGCGTTCCGCCCTCAGCTCCTCTCACCCCAGCTTGCTGTAGCCCAGGCGTCGGCAGTGCTGCGCCACGTGTATCAAGTCTGGCTCGCCTCCACTGCTCTCCTTGTGCTCTCAGGTCCTCGCCCAGGCCTCTGACCAGCATCAGGTCTGAGGTCAAGGGGAGGATGGTTTTCGGAGAGCATGTAGAATAGTAAGCAAAAGGGGTCATACTCAGAACCCTGAAGGAGCAAAAGGAACTAGAGAGAGAAACGGCTTGATGGGACTTGAAGCGGGGGGCATGGGTGTCAGCAGTACCCCCGGAGAATTGCATGACACTAGTCAGTAGTGTCATGCTACAGAGAGGTTCAGAAGAACGAAGTCTGGTTTCGAAAAGCATTTTCAGTAGATGGGGAGCCTGGGTGGCTTAGTTGGTTAAGCGTCCAACTTGAGAGTTTGTGGGTTGGAGGCCCGCGTCCGGCTCTGTGCTGACAGCTCAGAGCCTGGAGCCTGCTTCAGATTCTGTGTCTCCCTCCCTCTCTGACCCTCTCTGGCTTGTTTTCTCTGTCTATGTCTGTCTCTCTCTGTGAGAAATAAAAAAATAAACATTAAAAAGAAAGCATTTTCAGTAGAACGTTGAAACCCGGAAGTTAGATTTCAGGGGGTTTAGGAAGAAGTAGAGGAAGAAATAGAGTGAGGTCTGGAATGATGGGAAACAGCCAGGAGCCATGGTTGAGGTGAAGATACGATGGAGGGAAGGTTTCGCATTTCATCTTTGGTTTGATGCTAAGATGAAGGGAAAACATTTTAGGTTGGCAGGTGTTTTAGGACCTTTTGGATGCAAGTAGCGGAAAACTCAGAACCACCTAAGCGAGAAGAGAATTCATTGGGTGACATAACTGCGAAGTCCAGAGGTAGGTCTGGCTTCGTGCAGAGCTGAAATCCAGGAGCTCAAGTCACGTCCTCAAGACCCAGCTCCTCTCATTCAGATCCACATTCTTCCGCGTTGGCTTCGCTCGCTCTGGCCGACCCTCCCCGTGGGGTGCCCTCAGCAGCCCTAGCAGAGGAAGAGTCTGTCTGCAGCAGCCCCAGCAGACGTCCCAGACTGCGTCTTCTTGGTCTGGCTTGGCCCTCTTTCCATCCCTGAACAAAGGCGTAGGGTGTGCTGTTTGAGGAGGCTACTGGTGGGGTGAACCTTCTACCCGAATCAAGCGGACTGAGGATGGTAGAGAAGTGGGTCCCTGAGGAAGGGAAGGGCGCAGGAACCACACAAAGGGAGAATGGGTGTTGCTGTGCCACACAGGGAGGGGTTGAGGGGCCAGGAGAGAAGGGGAAGAACGAGTCCCCTGAGGGGCTGGGCTGGGTGGACGAGAAGAGAGACTCACTTGGTCAAGGGGTAACGAAAGAGTGTGGCTGTGGGCAAGAAGCCTGTTGACCGTTCTTCCTTGTGAAGCCAGGATGGGAGCCTCCTAAGAGCAAAGAGGAGAAAGTGAGGCGGGGGGGGCTTGCGATACACAGAGAGGAGTGGGGCTGGGGGCTCACAAGGAAGTGTGCTTCCTTCTCTGTAGCCCTCTGCCTGCAGTATAACCAAGTCCCAGTCCCTTGCTGGCTCACAGCCTACTTGGGACATCTTCATATAACCAGTGTTGCTGAGTCAGATGTGCCAGAGCAGTGCTCCCGGCACCAGCACCGAAGGGGAGGAGGAGGAGGTGGTGGAGGAGCGGGGCGGGTGGAGGGAGGCTCGGCCGGGGCCCCAGAGTTGGCCCTGGGGCTCTGGAGGGGTGCAGTGGGATGTAAGAGAGATGCGGAGGGAAGGGGGCTACAGGGAAGGGATGCCAAGGCAGTGAATCTGGCTTAATCCTGAAAGCGACAGACAGGCATTTTGAGCAGGAGAGTGAGTTGAAGAAAGTGATGGTCTGCTTTGAGAAAGAATTTTCTGGCTGCACGTATAGGCTGGGTTGGAGGGTGGGGTTGGAGCAGGAGAGCTACAGTCAGGGCAGGTGGGAGCGAGCAGATTTTCCTTGAGAAGTCAGCAGGTCATAACTGACTCAGAATAAGCAATTGCTGAAAATCCCAGGGCCTGCAGCTCAGGAAACTGGGTGGGAGTGAGAGACTTACTTCTGGCATCTTAGAACTGGCAAATAAGAGTGGGCGGCCAGGGGCGCCTGGCTCAGTCAGTAGAGTATGCGACTCTTGATCTTGGGGTCATGACTTTAAGCCCCACACTGGACGTAGAGCTTACTTTAAAAGGGGGGTGGAGCGGGCAGGAGGCCAAAGCCACCACCTTCGACCCCTGCAGTGTGGTCTCACCCCCACCCCGCCCTGTCCCTGCAGAAGCATTGTACTACACAGACGACACAGCCATGGCCAGGGCCCTCGTGCAGTCTCTGCTGGCCAAGGAGGCCTTCGACGAGGTGGACATGGCTCACAGGTGAGAGGGCAGAGCCCAGGGTGAGGCAACGCAGGTGGGCAGAATAACTGTGCTGCTTGACCAGAGCAGTGTCGTCCGTGCATGCTGGGTCCCCACCTGAGCAGGACGCTGTGATGCTGCCGCGCCTTCCCAAGCCAGAGGTGACAGCCCTGCTGGGACAGGCACCTCGGGTCCCTAATGCCTCCTCTTTTCCTGGCAGCTGGAGTTCTCTCCCAGCCCTGACAGGCATCGTTTCATTCCTCATCCCGTCTCCATTCCGTCCCCTAGATTTGCTCAGGAGTACAAGAAAGACCCTGACCGGGGCTACGGCGCCGGAGTGGTCACTGTCTTCAAGAAGCTCCTGAGCCCCAAGTGCCGTGACGTCTTCGAGCCTGCCCGGGCCCAGTTTAATGGGAAAGGCTCCTACGGCAACGGGGGTGCCATGCGGGTGGCCGGCATCTCGCTGGCCTACAGCAGCGTCCAGGACGTGCAGAAGGTAATCCAGGCGGGCTGGCTGCCGGGCTCTCCCCCGCCACCCCTCTTCTCTGCAGGTCTGGTTCTGTGACAGCGTCTTTTGCCTCTGCTGCCTCTGCCCTAGTTTGCCCGGCTCTCGGCACAGCTGACACACGCCTCCTCCCTGGGCTACAATGGTGCCATCCTGCAGGCCTTGGCCGTGCACCTGGCTTTGCAGGGGGAGTCATCCAGTGAGCACTTCCTCCAGCAACTCCTGGGCCACATGGAAGAGCTGGAGAGTGACGCCCAGTCTGTCTCGGATGCCAGGGAGTGAGTATATGGGGTGGAGGCCGGCTGGATATTTACGGGTGTGCGTGCGTGGCGGGGTCCTCTGGCATGGCCATGGTTTTAAGTTCATTTATTTATTTTAAGAGAGAGAGGAGAGAGCGCGCACAGTCGTATGTGCGAGCAGGAGGGAGAGAGAATCCCAAGCAGGTTTTGAGCTGTCAGCGCAGAGCCCAACACAGGGCTTGATCTCATGGATCGTGAGATCATGACCTGAGCCAAAATCAAGAGTCAGACGCTGGGGCGCCTGGGTGGCCTAGGCAGTTAAGCATCCGGCTCTTGATTTCGGCTCAGGTCATGATCTCACAGTTTGTGAGGTCGAGCCCTACGTTGGGCTCTGCGCTGATATCGTGGGTCCTACTTGGGATTCTCTCTCTCCCTCTCTCTCTGCCCCTCCCCTGCTCATGCTCTCTTTCTCACTCTCTCTCAAAATAAATAAATATTTTTTTAAATCCTCACATACTTAAAAAAGAGGGGCGCCTGGGTGGTTCATTCGGTTAGGCGTCCCACTTCAGCTCAGGCCATGATCTCAAGGTTCACGAGTTTGAGCCCCACATTGGGCTCACTGCTGTCAGCGCAGAGCCTGCTTCAGTTCTCTGTCTCCCTCTCTCTCTGCCCCTCCACCACCTCCTCCCTCTCAATCTTTCTGAATAAACATTAAAAAAAAAAAAAAAGAATTGGATGCTTAACCAACTGAGCCACCCAGGCGCCCCTGAAACCTCCCTTCTTTAATTGCAGATTCTTAGGAGGGGTGGGAAGAGCCCCTTTGCCTTGACTCTGCTTCGAGGCTCTTAGAATACCAGAGGAATAAAAAAGACCCACTTCTTGTCAGAAATCTGTGCTGGGTGTCAGCCTGATCACATCCTGCCTTGCCCTCCCACACCCCTTCCCCTGCCTTCCATCTCTACCCTCCTCCTGGCTCCGGCCTCACTGAAATCTCACCCCTGCCCCACAGGTTGGGCATGGAAGAACGTCCCTACTCCAGCCGACTGAAGAAGATCGGAGCCCTTCTAGAGCAGGACTCCGTGTCCAGAGAGGAGGTGGTGTCTGAGCTAGGTGGGTAGGCCCCCCACTGCATCCGTCATCCTCACGGCTAGGCCTGGTCGTGGGGCAAGACGGGACCCTGGCGGCGTGCCCGCGCTCGTGGTTTTGCCTGGGGCTGCTGTGACAGCAGAGCCGGCTCTGTGCAGGCCCCATGTGGGGTTGTAAGCACAGCACCTTCCTGCTCTGGGGCTCCTCTAGGGCCGTAGCAGCTTCAGCCTTACAGATAAATGTCCCCAGAAATGGCAGGTGGCTACTGGTTTGGACAGTGGGTGTTGATAACCAATGCTTCCTTACACGGCACTCGCCCTGTGTTCTGGGCACCGTGCAGGACTTCACCTGTGGCCCTGTGAAAGTCTCTGACTTCATTCCCTCTCTGCCTGAGGTGTCAAATCCCAGAAACAGGAATCTTAGCCATTAGGGAACTTTCTTTTTTTTTTTTTTTTTTTTAACAAGGGTTTCTTTTTTTTTTTTTTAACTTTTTTTTTTTAATGTTTTATTTATCTCTGAGAGAGAGAAAGAGAGACATCGTGAGGAGGGGAGGGTCAGAGAGAGCAGGAGATACAGAATCTGAAGACAGGCTCCAGGCTCTGAGCTAGCCGTCAGCACAGAGCCCAGCGCGGGGCTCGAACCCACGAACCGTGAGATCATGACCTGAGCCGAAGTCGGATGCTTAACTGAGCCACCCAGGCGCCCCTCTTTTTTTTTTTTTTAATGTTTTTTATTTATTTCTGAGAGAGAGGAGAGAGAGAGAAAGAGCGTGAGCAGGGGATGGTCAGAGAGAAAGGGAGATACAGAATCTGAAACAGGCTCCAGGCTCTGAGCTGGCTGTCAGCACAGAGCCGGAGGCGGGCCTCGAACCCATGAACCGGGAGATCATGACCTGAGCCTAAGTCAGACCCTTAACTGACTGAGCCACCCATGTTCCCCATGGGAACTTTCCTGATCCCATGGCTAGCAGGAGGGAGAGCCAGAATTTGAGCCTGGGTAGTCTAATTCTAGAGCCCATGGTCTGAATCACGGCCCGGCTTGAAGCTGAGAGTATTTGCTTGGGGTGAGTGACCAGAAGAAGCCTGGAGACATAGAGAGGGGGTGAGTGCCATGTCTCCATACGTTGGCTTCCCTACAGGGAATGGCATTGCTGCCTTTGAATCTGTGCCCACTGCCATCTACTGCTTCCTGCGCTGCATGGAGCCTGACCCCGAGATTCCCTCTGCTTTCAACAGTCTCCAAAGGACTCTTATCTACTCCATCTCCCTGGGGGGCGACACAGACACCATTGCCACCATGGCTGGGGCCATTGCCGGGGCCTACTATGGGATGGAACAGGTGCCAGAGAGCTGGCAGCAAAGCTGCGAGGGCTACGAGGAGACAGACGTCCTGGCCCAGAGCCTGCACCGGCTCTTCCAGAAGAGTCTGTGAGGGCCACAGCTGCTGGGCCTCCGCTGTGTCCAGCAGGACCAACTACAGTTCAGATTGGAAACCCAGAGGCTCCCCAGGGGCGCGGGTGGCTGCCTCCATCATCCTGCCCTGTGGGCAGAGCACACCGCTGGGGTGGGGCCTCTGGGGGAGGTCACAGCACCATGAGCATGGGGGGGCCGGTGCCTCCACGAAGCCCGGGCTCCGGCTCCCTGCAGAGCCTCAGGCAAGCCTGGCACCTTGGGCACGTGGGAGGGATCCAGGCAGCTCTGATCTTGGAAGGGTATTTGTGGCATTTTCCTTTATTATCTAAGACATGGGGTTGGGAGGGGGCCAGAAATGATGAGCAATAGCATCATTTCTCTGTGTTGGGATTTAGCCAGTTTCCCAGAGAACACGTCTTTGGGCCGAGCCCCGGGCAGTGAGTTTACAGGGTCGGGAAGCCCGCACTTGGGCCCAGCTGATGTAGATGCCTGGCCCTCGACTGCCATGGGGCTTAGTAACCGCTTCCAGCAGAACTCCCAGCAATAAACAGTTGTTGGTAAATCCTGCCACTGGTTGCCAAATCTCTCCTGTGCCCTGAATGGATTCTCTTCCACCCCACCCTTGACCTTCTCAAGCCCGGTGCCTCTTTATCGGCTCTGCCAGGAGCCAGGAACACAAGGCTGCTGGGGTGTCAGGCAGGCCCCCCCAGTTCTTCCTGTGGGCTGCACGGCCGTTCGGCCAGAAAGGGCAGAGGGGGCATGGTTTGGTCCTGTGGTCAGAGTGGCCCAGGCAGTGGGCAAAACAGGCCAGATGTCCGTGGTCTCAGAGCCTGACTTCTCCATGGGTTGCTCCCCAAGCAGGACCCAAGAACAGGACGCCTGTAGGAGGCTGCACAGGGCACCCTCTCCCACCGGACGGCCAGCCATGGGGCGAGGAGGGCGCGTCATGCCTGTGCCCTGCGTGGACGGAAGGCCGTGTGCTTCATTCTGTACCTCAGGCCCCGGTCAAAGGCCCTGGCTTGAGAGACCGTTCTGTACACCATTTTGAGGAAAGGAAAATTAAAACGGAGACGACCTCCCCCCTTAAACTTTCAGGGATATTCTCAGAGTACCTTTCCAGCCTCAGTGGAGAGAGAAGCACGCCCAGCTTTGCGGCTAGCCTGAGGTTCAAGGCCTGGTGAGCAGGTCTGCTTTGAGCCAGGAGGGTGTCCTGCCAGGCCAGGCCAAACCACAGGCCTTTCCAGGGCTTGGATTGTTTCCGGTTTGCTGCCCCCATCCCTTGAGCCGGGGACAGATGCCTGGTGCTGAGCATGGGAAGCTGTGGGCAGGCACTTCCAGTCCAGGACAGCACCTCCAGTCGTGCCTTTAGCAAGGGGCCTGGCATGGGCCCCACCCTCAGGGTCAAAGATTCATGAGTTCATTCATAATTTTTATCAGATGTTGAAACTTGGTCCTTGGGATCCTGAGCCTGCCCTCCTGCTCCAGCACCCCTGAGAGCTTGCCGGAATGTTCTAGGGAAGCTCGAACCATCTCCCCCAGCTCCAGGCCCAGTCACTGCCTTGCCTTGGTTGCTTCAAATGCCTCTTGGCGTTTACTTGGTGCAGAGCCTTGGCAGCTTAGGAGCATCGAGCATTTGTGCCGTGGTGGCGACAGAGCCTGGGGCCGGGGGCCTAGGGAGGAGGCGCCGAGCAGGAGCCTCAGAGCGCTTCCTGGATGCCCCGTGAAATCCAGAGGCTTGAGAGGCCTCCCCATCAACGCCAGTTCCTGCACAGCGCTGTCTTATACAACAGGTTTTATTGAGGTGTGTCAATACAGTCAATGCTGCTGTTTTTCTTTTCAAAGATAAGTCCCATGCTTTTGGGGTTGTGGGGTTTTTTTTGATTCCCAAGTGCATTTTTTCCCGAATTTTCTGTGACACAGGGCACATAATAGGTATGTAGAGAACTAAGCTTCCTATACCAAGTTAGAAATGAAATCACTAATGAAAATACTTAAATCTTAATCTTAAAAAAAAAAAAAGAAACCTAGGAATCAGAATATAAAAATGCACCAAGGTACTGTAGTTTTCATAGTTAAAACTTGGCATCATTTATCAAAGCTGGTCATTTAAGTGGACACCTGGAACTAAAATCCCACAGACGTTTCAGAAACACCAGCCACCCCTCCCCAAAGGCTTCAGGAATGACATTTAGCAGAAGCTCAGTTCTATGAAATAGCTTTTTCTGCCTCCCCCAGTGCCCTTCTTAGTCCCCTGAGCTCCCCTTGAGGGCTGGTGAGTTTCTGCCCATTAGAACCCCTCCCTGACTGGTCAGGTGGTGGTGGCTTCTGCCCAGGAAGGAGGCTGAGCAGGGGACCCCACCAAGCTTGGTTTGAGACTCCTTCTCTTGGGCATCGGGAATCAAGAAATCCACCGTGAACCCCAGCCAAAACCTGTTAAAGTGTCACTTGGCAGCTTTGGGTTTTGCTCCTTTTGAAAGACAAAGCAAGCAGTCAAATGGCCTACTTTGTTGGGAGAAGTGGGTCAGGGAGGGAGGCCTGGCGAGGGGCCCAGGGGACCGCAGCCCAGTGAGCCAGCAGTCAGCCACCGCCCTCCCGTTTTCAGCATGGACAGTCTGGTGCTGGCCAGAACTGGAGCAATGTGAGACCACACTGGGTGACCCAGGTTCACTCGGTACAGAGAAATGGGCCGGCCTGGGGAGGGCTGACAGAGACGCCCAGAGCCACCAGGGCAAGTGGCCAGCTTTGCCCCAGCACTAATCTCTGCTTTATCTACTGAGCTTGAACTAGGGGGTGGGAGAGGATCTTGCCTGTTTCCTGCAGGTGGGGGCTCTGCTTGGGGAAAACGGCAGGAACATCCAGTCAACTCATTCCAAAGGGGCCTATTGGCACCCTTTTTCTCAGAGCCTCAGCCTTCTGGGCCCTAATCCTACTTAGAACGGGAAATTGGAACCAGAGGGTGGAAGGAGAGGAAGCCCCTTCAGATTAACCCCCTGGTAGACACACATACCCTCCATGCGGTTCTTGTTGAGAAGCAGCAGGCAGGAGCTTTCTTCATCCCCGAGCTTGTGTGTACCTTGTTCTGAGGGCCAAAAAAGAGGCGCTCTGCCTTGGGGACACTCGGGTTGGGGGTGGCAAGGATACCTTACAATTTTGTATGAGAACATCAGCCCTCCCCCAGCAGGTGAAAGGAGAGAACGGGAGGACACTCGTGTTCACCGACGGTCGCTCCTGCCTCGTGCCTGCTACGGCAGCCCCCAAGGGCCTGTGCGGCGGCCCTTAGGCTGAGCAGAGCAGGCTGGGAGCTGGAGATGAATGTGAGGGGCTGCCATCCTGCCCCGGGTCCAGGCCCCTCCTGTCACAAACCGCTGCTCCTGTGGCTGCAGCCGGAGCAGAGAGGGGGCTGGCCCTTCCCGGGAGCCTGCAGGAGGGGCCACGCACCTTGTACAGGCCTGATGCCACAGCATCACCCTGGGGTTGCAGTCCTGGCTCCTGGCACCTCAATGCCCCTCGCCCTTTGCTTTCCCCTGGAAACAAAAACCCTTCAGGGGACCCACCGTCATCTGCCCGAGGTCCCGGGAGAGCTGGAAGAGCCCCAGCCAAGATCCGAAGGTGGCCATGCTTCATTCCTTAATCAGGTGGCATCCGGAGGCCAGCAGGAAGGGCAGGGCTTGGCCTGTGTCTCCCTGGGAAACCGGCACAGGGAGCGCAGGCCCCTCTCAGCTCTGACTCCCGAGAAGCAGCATCCTTCACCGCCCAGCAGAGCCCAGGACTCCCAACGGGGCAGGGGTCTCCGTCAGCTGGGCTGAGCGTCCTGGAGCCCCGCCTGCAATGGGGGTGCAGCCCCAGCACTGCACAGACACTTGGGGGAGAGGAACCCAGGCCAGCCTCTTCCAGGAACCGCCTCAGCCTGCGTGGAGGGAGAAACCGAATCCATCTCCTCGGGCCAAGGCCACGGCCGCCTGTTTCCACGTCTGTTCAGCCTTTGGTTTTTTTTCTTTAAATGGAGGTTCTTGTAACTGAGAATGTCTACCACTAAAGAGGAGAAGGCCAAGGCGGCAGGGCCCCCGTGGTGTTATGTGGGGCAGAGCAAGAACCCTGAAAAGGAGGAGTGGATGTACTCGGTGGAGTAGAGGCCGTTGGCCTGGTCCGACGGCATCTGCACCCAGACCTGGTCGTTGGGCCGCAGCTGGAGCACAGCCCCGCCAGATGCCTGGTCCAGGTAGCCCTTCTTGTATTCATCATAGGTGTATGTGGCTGGCACGTTGTTCTTGTACAGGGCCACCCACACGTTGGTGCCCTTGACGTGCACGTGGTAAGCAAAGTAGTAGACCCCACCCACAGGGCAGGTGAAGATGCCAGTGGCCGGGTTGTAGCCGCTGTGACCATTGTAGAGAGTCCGGTCAAACTTAACAGGCATGCCCGAGGCGGGGAAGGGCGAAGTGAGCACAGCGGTGAAGGCGGGTGTGGCGTGGGCCGACAGCTCGCCCAGCCCGAACTGTGGCTTGCCCCCCTTGCCCAGCACAGCGCCCTCCACACCACCGTTGGGTAGGTGCAGGCCAGCGATGCCAGTCTCATCAAAGGCCCCAGGGGCCCCAGGGGGACCAGGTGGCCCGGGAGGCCCAGGAGGACCAGTGAGTCCTGGGGAACCGGGGACCCCAGGGGGCCCTGTAGGCCCAGCCACTCCGGGTTCCCCCACTTTCCCCTCTCCAGGGGGTCCTGGCAAGCCGGGTTCACCCTTCAGGCCTGGCAGTCCCTGGGGCCCGATAGGACCAGCTGGGCCCTGGAGACCTGGGATTCCTGAGGGGCCCCTCAGGCCGGGCTGCCCAGGAAGCCCCAAGTCACCCTTCTGCCCCAGGGCTCCTGCTACCCCTGGTCCCCCAGGGCGGCCCGTGAAACCCGGCTCACCTTTGGGCCCAGTTGGTCCAGGGGGTCCATGGGCCCCAGGAAGTCCCCTCTCTCCTGGGAGCCCAGGTTTTCCAGCCAGGCCACTAGGCCCCTGGTCACCCCGAATACCAGGCAATCCTGGGGGTCCTCCAGGCCCTGTCTCTCCCTTGGGCCCAGGGGGCCCACGTCTGCCAGGGAGCCCTGCAGACCCTGGAAGTCCTGGGGGGCCCCCAAGGCCTTGCGGGCCCTGCTCCCCCGGCTCTCCATCCTCACCTGGCTCACCCCTGTCCCCCAAGAGTCCTGGGACCCCAGCTGGGCCCCTGTCCCCCTTGGGGCCTGGCAGTCCTGGCACCCCGTAGCCAGTGGGGCCTATCAGGCCAGGGGGGCCCCGGGTTCCTGGTTCCCCTTTGGCCCCTGCTGGGCCCTGCGGCCCTGGTACCCCTGCCGCCCCTGGTATCCCCACACCGTCCACCCCTGGGGGCCCTTTTGGGCCCAGAGGCCCTGGCTCCCCCCTGGGCCCTGGCACTCCGGGAGGCCCCGACTCACCCTTATCTCCAGGGGCCCCAGGAAGCCCATCCAAACCCGGTTTGCCCAAGCCAGCTGGCCCAGGGAGGCCAGGTGGTCCAGGGGCACCTCCCTGCCCTGGGGCCCCAGGTAGCCCTGGCTGGCCCACTCCATTATCCCCCTTGAGGCCTCGATCACCTGGGGGCCCGGGCTCCCCCTGGGGCCCTGGCTCCCCTCCGAATCCTGGGGGACCCGGCACCCCTTGGGGGCCTGGCTTCCCAGGGACGGCAATGCCTGAGGGCCCAGGGAGGCCAGGAGGTCCTGGGGGGCCCCGGAGGCCCTGGTCCCCTCGTATCCCTGGCTCTCCCCGAAGCCCTGGCTGCCCTGGTGGTCCTGCCTTGCCTGGGAGCCCTGGGGGACCAGCCTTGCCCATCCGGGAGAAGCCAGGGGGGCCAGCAGGGCCAGGCTGTCCGTGTAGCCCTGGCTTTCCGGTGCCTGGTTTTCCCGGGAAGCCAGGAGGGCCAGGGGGCCCCCGAGGCCCAGGCTTCCCAGGTGGACCCGGCTCGCCTTTCAGGTCCATTGGCAGCAACGGTAGAGGCATTTCTGAGGGAGAGAGAGAAGGGGGCGGTCAGGGTCCCGGCCAGTGGAGCCGGTGGACCCATCTACCCACACCCTCATGGGGTCCACTGCAACTGCTCACAAAGACCATGCTCCGTCTCCCCTTCCGTCTGTACATGGATGATGGGGTTTAGGGATGGTCCAGTGGCCATCCTGGGGGCTCCTAGCACCCAACCCACCCAGGCCCGGCCTTCCCAAGAGCTTGGGGTGACTTTCGTCCCCGCAAGACCTGGGGGGGGGGGAAGGCCGCCAGGTGGCGCCAGCAGCCCTCCTTAGAAGCAGTCACAGCGGGGTGCCCCTACTTCCGTCCCTCCCCTTCCCCACCCCACCTGAAAACCCCCTCTGCCAGCCGCCCACTTCCGGCCGCTCGGCGGTCGGAGGC
Source organism: Crocuta crocuta (assembly GCF_008692635.1). Lineage (NCBI taxonomy): Eukaryota > Metazoa > Chordata > Mammalia > Carnivora > Hyaenidae > Crocuta > Crocuta crocuta. The sequence continues at coordinate 1,335,693 of NW_027528276.1, forward strand.
CCACCCCCAACCCCCCTAACCGGCGTCGGGAAGAAAAGGGAAGAGGGCAAGGTCTCTGGTGGAGATGGAGAGGCCGTGGCTGGGGGCCGGGGAGCAGCCGGTGGGGGTCAGGAGCTGTCTGAGACCCTGCCTGCGGGGCGGGGAGGCGCTCACCCAGGTACTGGCCCTTGCCCTCGCGGAAGGGCGGCCCCACGGGTCCTTTGTGCATGGGCTGCACGTACTTCACCGGCGCGTATCCCGCTGCCCCGCCGGCCCCGCCTCCGGTGGCCGCCCGCGGTCCGCACCCCAACAGCAGCAGCAGCAGCAGCAGCAGCAGTGGCAGCGGAGACAGGGGCGTCAGGGCCCCCCGCATGGCGTCCGCGGGCGTGCTGCAGGGAGGAACCGAGAGGGGCCATCGAGCCAGCCCCTGGGGTGGTGGCACCAGCCCCAGGGGCTCACAAAAAGATCAGCACGTACATGCTACTCACAAGCAATGCCCAGAGTGCCAGCGTCTGCGGAAGTTACCTGCGACAACTCACAACTCCACCCAGGGCTCTCCATCGGCACCTGGCGAATGGGCCTCTGCCCTGGACGACACTCCCCCAGACCAGCCACTCTGCAGCCAGACACACTTCCAGAGCACCCATGTGACCCCGGCACACCCTGCTAAAAACCCATTATGATAGATAACACCCACTACCATGTGCTGGGCTGGCTCTCTGCCAGGTACTGGGCGGAGTTCTCCAGAGGCAGGAACTCACTTAATGCTCTCAATACTTTAACAAGTTATTAGCACTGTCATCCCCATTTTCCAGATGACAAAACTAAAGCATAAGTCAGCAGAACCAGGGGCTAACTAAGGTCTGTCTGACTTCACATTATGTTGATGGTACCCATGTGGGGCTCCCCTCAGCCTTCAGGACCTTCTGTGGTGCCTGGCACGGCATTCAAGGCCTTTTTAAATCTAGTCTGTTCCTGTGTCTCTGGCCCTATCACCTACCACCCCTTCTCTGCTTCTCTCCACTGGACCTTTGCCCCAGACACCGGGCAGCCTCACACTTCTGGGCCCTTGCTTCTGATGTTTCTCTACCTGTAATGTTCTTTCAGTTTCCTACTCATCCTTCAAGGCCCCTGGGAAGCCATCACCCCTTCCTCTACACAGCTAACCCCTCACTCCTTTGTGTCCTGACCTAACCCTGTCACAGCATTTAGCTCAGCTCTGAGAACAGGGCCCAGGTGAGGAAGAAGCACAGATGAGGACACCCAGCCTGAGCTCTCGAGCTGGAGTTTCCACTCTGCGAACCTCGCCTTCCTCGTGGGCTAAGATATCCGCACAAGAACGCGTACCCAAACGTTCATGGCGACATTCATAACAGCCACGAAGCAGAAACAGCACAGACGTGCATCAGCAGGTGGCACAGCCATACGATAGAATATTATTCAGCAATAAAAACAAGGACGTACTCCTGCTACGTCCCTGCCCCAGTACAGGAAAATCCTGACAGCATCATGCTGAGTGAGGAAGCCAGTCACAAAATCGCATGATTCCATTTATATGAAGTGCCCAGAACAGGTAAATCTAAAGAGACAGAAAGTGGGTCAGTAGTTGCCAGGGCCGGTAGGCAGGGAGAAAGGGAGTGACCAAAATGATGGGTACAGGTTTTCCGTTGGGGATAATGAAAACATTCTAAAATTGACTCTGGTAAAGGCTGCTAACTCTGAATACATCTTTTAAAAAGCATTGACTCAGACACTTTAAATGGGCCAACTGTATGATATGTGAATTCTATCTCAATAAAGATGTTATCTTTATTGTTATTTTAGAGAGAGCGTGCGCACGAGCAGTGGGAAGAGGGGAAGACGAAGAGAGAGAATCTCAAGCAGGCTTCATGCTCAGCGTGGACCCCGATGTGAGGCTCGATCCCACGACCCTGGGATCATGACCTGAGCCGAAACCAAGAGTTGTACGCTCAACCGGCTGAACCACGTAAGTGCGCCAAAGATGTTATTTTAAAACGCTGGGCTAGGGGCGCCTGAGTGGCTTAGTCGGTTAAGCGTCCGACTTTCACTTAGGTCATGATCTCGCGGTTCGTGGGTTCGAGCCCCACGTCGGGCTCTGTGCTGACTGCCAGCTCAGAGCCTGGAGCCTGTTTCAGTCTGTGACTCCCTCTCTCTCTGACCCTCCCCTGCTCACGCTGTCTCTCTCTCTCTCTCCTAAAAATAAATAAAACATTTTAAAAAACAAAAACAAAAAAAAAAACGCTGGGCTAACAGCCCGCTTCTCAGGGCTGCTGTGCTGACTCGCAGTAGACACCCGTCAACACTGGAAGGAGAGACTATCCAGCATTTTGCACACCCGAGGGAAGTCCCACCTCCCTTGCCTCCCTGCCCTGGATTCCCCTCACCCCTAGGGGCCTCTCCACGCATGTGCCTGAGGGCACGAGGGTTTGGTGGTGGGTCATGTACATCCAGGGATGCATGTCGGGAGCAGGGCCCTCCCTGGTGCTGGGCTGAGTCTAGAGGTGCTCACAGAGCTTCACAGGAATGAATGCAGGGCTCGGGAGGCGGCCGGTGAAGGTGCCAGCCCAGCTCTGCCATCTACTGGTTTTATAACCTTGGGCAGGTGGGTCCCTGGAGCTCCCCGGAGCCCAGTCCACCACCTGTGAGGCTCCCCAGCCCAGAGAATCCTCTCAATGAGCCTGGGGCTCACACAGTTATTATCCCCATTTTACAGCTGTAGAAACAGAGGCTCAGACTCTAAGAATGTTGCTCAGGATACAGCCTGTTCTGTCTGCACCATGACTGATGCCAGGACTAAGAGGCTGCAGCTCCAGGCCCGGCCCTCAGGGAGGTCGCACTGATGGAGGCTCCGGCCCTGAGACGCGTGCTCGGCCTGTTTTCCACGTGAGGAAACACGTGCGGCCCGAACCTAAACCCAGGTGCCTCCCCGGAGCCCCAGCCCCTAACCACCCTATCGCCCCACCTCTCTGGCACGAGATAAGGGCCCCTCCCCCTGTGCCGGGCAGGGGCACCCATGCCCACAGCCAGAATGTTCTGCCTAGTGGGTGCGCAGGGGTGTGGGGGAGCAGGCAGAGGGGGCAGAGCTTGTAGCAAGAAGCAGGGGTAGGCAAGGAGGCCACTCTGGCCTGGGTAAGCCAGAGGCCATGGTCATGGCACTGCCCTGGGGGGAGTCAGCACAGCGTTGGTTCTGGGAGCCCTTCCCCTCTTCCGGTGCTGAGCTGAGGCCTCCCTGGGGTGGGGGGTGATGGAGGGTGAGGCAGCCTCGGGCTTAGCCGGAAAGATGCCTAAGGCAAACGACTGTGCGGGAGCACAGGCAGGCAGGGCACCAAGACCAAAGCACCAGGGCACCAGGAGCCCAGGCGGGACCCCCCCCCCCCAAGCCGGCTTCCCATCTTACAACCTCCTTGGCAATGCAGATCTCTGGAAAGCGTCCCTGCCTCACCCCCTGTGGCTCCTTAAACTTGCCCTGTCCCAGCACCTCCTGTGCTCCCTCCACTGGGGGTGACAGGCCTGCTGCAGGAGCCCAGAGCCAATGTCTCCTCTAGAGGGAGCGGGTCGGAGTGAGGGGGTGATGACTCGCTGCAAGCAGACCTCCAGCCTAGTGCTTCCTTCGATGAATGATTTCCTTCCCGGGGCACCCGGGTGGCTAATCTGCTAAGCACGCGACGTGATTTCACCTCAAGGCACGATCTCAGGGTTTGTGGGATCGAGCCCTGCGTCAGGCTCTTCACTGTCAGCATGGAGCCTGCTTGGGATTCTCTCTTCCTTTCTCTCTGCCCCTCCCCACTCGCACTCTACATAAACAAACATTTATAAACAAACAAACAACAAACATGATTTCATTCCCATAGGCCCCTGGAAAGGAGGAGCCTGAAGTTTGGGGAGGGACAGGGGTGCACACCAGGGTGAGAGCGGGCAACCAGGATTTGAGCAGAGGTCTGTGAGGGCTGCCAGAGGGAGGCAGACAGGAGAGGGCAGCCCCTAGACAGACAGACAGACAGGCTCCAGCCTGCCTGTGGGTTTGGGGAGAGAACATCACTCAGCTCCTGGAGGGGAGGCTGGCTTCTGCCAGTCCAGCGGGGGCCGGGGAGTGGAAGGAAGCCCATGGCCTTGAGAAGGGGTGTGCTGAGCCTGCTGGCGGGGCTGCCGAGAGAAATGATGTCCCTGGAGTGGCACATCGCGGCAGTCTTGTGGGACAGACTGCCCCCAACCCAGCCACCATCAGACCCAAGGGTGCCTGGGTGCCTCCGAGCCCCCTGCCTCCTTGCCTGCACCGGCACCCCCTTCCTGCCCCTCAGCCCCTCCCACGCCACAGGCTCCCTGAAGCTCTGTGGCTTCTGAACACTCGAGCCTCCAGACTCTTACTTACCCTTGGACATCCAGGAAGCCTATCGGATGCCCGCCCAGGTCTCGGCTGAGACCTGCGTGCCCAGTCCCAGCTCTGTGTCCCTGTCTGGCTTTTCCACTCTCTGTCCCCACCACATTCTTCCACTCCATGCCCCGCACAGGACTTGGCTGGTGCAGCGACGCTGCATAAAAGCTGGATGAGTTCAAGTCACCGTCAAGTTTAAAGACCATGCCAATAATTCACTCAGTCCTTTCCTCCGACTTTGTACATGTCACACCGCCCTGGCAGCCCCCTCCGCAGGCCAGAGGGGCGCAGGCAGGCCAGATGGGGAAGAAGTGGGAGCGCTCACATTGCCTCAGTCAAAGGCCTTCAGCTAAGAACAGCCTGCGCCCCTCTGGCCGAGAACAGAGGTGTCAAGAAAAGACCAATTCATTGATTCATTCCCTACAGTGTCAGGGCTCAGGGGAGGGCCCTGAGGCTCGAGGCCGGCTCTGCTGTGTGACCTTGGGCAAGCCATCACCCTCTCTGGAAGAAGACAGGAGCCGGGGCAGATGGGAAGAGGCCGGCTGGCAGGGGTGTGAGGTGGGGTGCCTAAGGAGACGCTGATTCAGGGGATTGAGCGGTGGCGGCGGCAGGGTAGACGCGGTGTTTGGACAGCTGCAAGTCCTTAGCGGGGATTTCCCCCTTTTGAACAAATCCCCGTAAAACAGCGTTTTGTCCAAGTCAGCGTTTTGTGGCGGCCTGGGCCTCCTCCCGGGCAGCCAAGGAAGCTGGCTGGCAGTGCGCAGTGCTCCAGGGTCTTTCAGACCAATGCGGGCTGGGGGGAGGACGGGACCCCGGCAGGAAGAAGTGGCACAAGTATTGACCCCTCTCCCCTGGACGAGGCTGCAGGAGGGGAAGCACAATCAGCTAACAGGGACCCTTCCCCACCAGCCCCCTCTCTCAGAGGGTCCGGTCCCAGGGGTGACCAGCAGAGGGGACCCAAGCGATCCCGCGTAGGGTAAAGGCCCGCGCACTCCCCACCCCATTTCACAGATGAGCTACCGGAGGTTCAGATGTAAAGGGGGGCTGAGGGAGAAGGCTCCCCGTGGACCATGCAGGGGTGCGGCTGGTATGGCAGCCCCCGTCCCGGGGTTGGGGCGGAGATGGCGCTTGGCCCTGCACGGCTCCTGCCCTCCAAGCCCCCCACCCCAGACGGGCTGCAGCCCCCG
>NW_027528276.1:1341313-1352990 GCF_008692635.1 Crocuta crocuta
GGCAGGCGCTGCAGCTGGGGGAGCGTGGGGAGCGCAGGCAGCCCCGGGCCGGGCCAAACCACAGGTATGTTATGAGACGCTTCCTGTTGTGGAGACATTTCTGCGGGATCGGCGGCCCCGCTTGCTCCCCTAGTACCTCCTGTCTCCTCACTCGCGCAGCCTCCCTCTCTGCTCTCTCCACGGGTCTCTGGCCCTGACTCCTCTCTCTGTCTCTGTCTCTCTCTCCGGCCCTGTCTCTGCCGCCTCAACAGGTGAACAGCATTTCTTGCTCAGGCGCTCTCTCTCAGGGGTCCAGCCCTGGGGACCCCTAAAGCCCTCCTGGGTTCTGGCAGCCCCCGGACTCCCATTCCAGCCACTGATGAGCTGTGTGATCTTGAGCAAGTGACTTAACCTCTCTGAGCCTCAGTGTCCTCACATGTGAAAGGATTAACTGAGGTGATCGGAGTCACTGGCCCCTCCACGTGTGCTGTTCTGTCCTGCTGCCCTGATGGCCAGGAAGTTCTCCTTCCAGTCTAACCTCAGTTTCTCTTGCTGCAAAGCAACATCTCCTCCAACCCTTAAAAAACTCGAGTGATTTGCTGCCAAAGGCCAGGACCTTGCAAAAGTTCCAAAGTCAATTTTCTGGCCTTCCAGGCCTTTTCCCTGACTGCTCCGGAGACGAGACTGATCAGGAGTCCCACAGCCTGCTCAGGGCTAGGATGGAGTCGTGGATCTCAGACAGGAGCAGAGGGGCTGCCCTCCTCACCCACTGGGCATGATGCCCGCCCCCCACTGCCCAGCCGGGCTCCCTTCCCAGCGTGTGGGAGCTGGGGAGCTCTTCCCTGTCCTCCTTTCCTGAGTCTCACATGAAAGGGGTGCGTGCCTACTTAAGGCCCAGCGACCTCCATACCCCTTCCCCGGGGCCTCTGTCTGGGTCTGACCCCCCGCCCCCACCCTGTCTCCAGCCTCTCCCTCGCCTGTCCACACAGGCCTAACGGCTTCCCCTGCAGACACCCTCACCTCTCCCCAGCCTTCTCAGCCAAGCTCCTTGAAAGGACTGTCTCTACCCCTCACCCCTGCACTCTGCTCCCACCGTTAGCCCGGTGCCTCCTCCCCCTCAGCTCCGAATCTGCCAGTGGCCCTGCTCTCCTCCCTCCTGGAAAGGCTCCTCCGCAGATTCTTCTCGGCTCCCTTCCCCTGCCCACCCTGCAGACCCAGGCTTGCCCCAAGGAGCTGGCTCAGGCCTCACCTCTGTCTCTGGGTGTCTCTCCTGTAGTTTCCAGCTCTCGCCCGCCCCACAGTCCCAGTCCCATCCCGAGGGCTCCCACACCTGCCGCCAGCTACAACCTCACCCTGAGCCTCACTCGAGTTGAACTCGGAGCTGAGCCCCTTCACCTGGCTGGCCCTCACACACCTCCACCCAAGCTGCTGTCATTATCTTCTCCCCATCGCTTGCTTCCTTCCCTCTCCCAAGGGCCCAGGCCAGATATCTGGGTGCCACTTCCTTCTTTACAGGGCAGTGAGGAATCTAGCCTGTACAATGCCTTTGCACAATCAGAAAAGGCTACCCCTCCTTCCAGCAGACTCTGGTACTCTCATTGTCTTTCCTGGGCGCCCTTGTATAGTAACCAACATGCACAACTGTACATGACAGCCCTGTTCCTTTACCTTTACACCCTCCATCCAATCCTGTAGACCGTCTCCTCTACTTCTCTCACTACTTTCCTCCCCCTTCTTCTCCATAGTCTCTGCCCTAATACAGACCTTGTTCTCTCCCAACACACAGCCCGGCACATTCCAGCCATTCAGGAAAGATCTGTTATATAAAGTTGCCGGATCCTCGCCTGCATTATCATCTCAGCCTCTCTCCCACCCTCACTCTCAGCTTCTCTGTTTTCCCACAGACCAATTTAGAAGGAGGAGGTGGAGAGGGCAGAGATTGATGGGGAGCCTGGAAAACCCCAAGATCACACTGGGGCTTGCACTCTAATAGTCAGATGGAGGAGGAGGCTGGGACAATCTCATGGTGGGGGCCATGTGAGTGTGTGCTGTGCCCATCTGTGTCCCTTCCTCCGTGTCTCAGTGTCACTCAATCCAGATCCTCACCTGCCTGTCCATCTCAGGCATCTCCTGGGCGTCTCTCTCATCCCACCTCTGTGTCACTGTGCTATTTCTGCCTGTCCTTGTGACCCCATTTGTCTCTCTCTTCTCCCATGTCCTTGTACCTCGAGTCCTGAGTTCCAGCCTCTATAATATAATCTCTAGCTGTTGGTCACTTGATGGGACCCTCTGAAAGGCCAGCATTTACAGCCTTCATGCTCATGCTGACCTTAGGTCTGTGTCTGACCTCCCCAGGTGGGGACTTGGGGAACCCAGTGCCCCATGAGCTGAGCTCTCTGTCCTTCTGGATCAACAGGAGACTCTGAACCCCTCACATCCTAGCCCCAAAACCAAAGAACTGCCTGGAATCTGGGACTTGGGGTGTGACGGGAGGTAGCCAGGCCGGGGCAGTGTTGCCTGGGGGCCACCTCATCATCATCCAGGTTGATGGCAGGACAGGAGCACTGCCCCCGGCCCACCTTGTCTCCCCTGCCAGGTTTCAAATTTGCCACGGGTCTCCATATCCCTCACCTCTGCAGGCGGGTCACCCAGACCACAGGGGCCTCAGTCTGAGAAGCAGCACTGTAAGGAGGCTGGAGGGACAGGTCAAAGCTCTAAGGCCCACAGAAGTAAGGGTGGAACATTCCAAACTGAGCGCAGAGCGAACATCTGGGCAAGGAAGGACAGGGGACCTCTGGGGTGGGGGCCCCCAGAGGCAGAGAACTGCGTGTCTGGAAATGGACAGGGCGAGACATCTGGAGATAAAAATAGGGCTTCCCCAGCCAGGTTGCTGCAGCCTGGACGAGGCCTGCGGACTCCCCCTTGGAGAGAACACAGGAGTGAGAGGAGGCCGCTGCAGCCCTGGGTCCCAGCATTCTCGTATCCGGACACCCCAAACTTAGTGTTTCCCTCTACCCACCTGCCTACCTTTTCCACACAGCTCTCTCCGCCCAGAGCTCCCTTCTTTCTCCTTTAAGCAAACATGCTATTCCTCATTTAAGGCAGCTCAAATGACACCTCCTCCAAGCAGCCTTCCCTCCCTGTCTCCCTCAGGCAAAACAGCTACTCCTGCGTCCCTCTTCCTCCACCCCTACCTGACTGGGGCTTGGCACACAGTAGGTGCTCAGTACAGTCTGCAGCCTGGGCGCTCCAGCTCCAGGCCGTCCTTTGTGGCTCTTCCAGAGTCCTTTTCACCCCTGGGGTGTAGAGGGGGACTGGCCCTGCCCTGCCAAGGGACTCAGGCCTCAGCCGGTAACATCGCTCACTTCCCAGCAGAGGCCTTGAACTTCTGACCAGGACTGAACATGGAAACGTGCCCCCCCAGACCCAGCCCCGTGCCCAAGCACCAGGCCGGGCCAGGCAGGGCCTTCGTGGCAGCCAATCCCTCGCCTTCTGGTTCACATTTGCAGCCTTTTCCGGAGCGCCACCCGCCGCCCGCTGCCGCCTCACGCCTGCCAAGATTCCTGAGCCTTCGCGGCTTCCCCGCTCAGTGGTGGCGGCGGCGGCGGCAGGAGGAGTCGGGCTGGGCTGGGAGGGGGGCCAGGCGGGAGCACAGCCAGGCCACTGCACCCGGGCAGGCCAAGCAAACACTGGCCGCGCCAAGGAGCCGGGGCGAAATAGTTCACAAATGAGAAAAAGCTGCTTCCGAGTTGGGCTGGGGCTTTAAAAGCCCAGGCCGCAGGGAGCTGAGGTCACCTGCAGGGGGGGCTGCCCGCTAGGACACCCTGAGCCCGGGAGGGGCCTCCGCGGCGGCAGGAGGGGGCGAGGCCAGCAAGCACAGGCCTCATCCGGCTGGGGATATTGGGGAGCCCTGCCCCCCAACCCTGGCTTACCTCTCAGGTCGGAGGGGCCTCTGAAGGTCCCAGCAAAGGCAAGGCCTGTGGATGAAAGAGAAACAGTGAGGAAGACGCCAGGGGCCGGGAAGCCTCCTGCCCTGGCTGAGCCACCCCCGGCCTGTCGCAGGCCTCTTACCAGGAGCGCCTGCTGCAAATTGCCCCCAGTCTCAGCCCCTCATCTCAGGGAGCCTGGATGAGTGTGCCCCACACTTACTGTCTTCCTTAATTTGTTCCTAGCACACTTCGCAATGCCCATGGGGTGCCTGGTCCGGGCTTGATGCAGTTCCTCCCGCCCTAGGGCCCAGGCTGAGGAAGCTCCTTCTATGTGGGGAACCGAGGCCAGGCCTGGAGGGCACAGAAATGGCTCAGCCCCATGCTCTTCCCTGCCCTGAATTATCTGGAGGCATCAGACAAGGGACCGTCACACCATTGGCTAAGATCTCCGGGCTGTGGGAGCACAAAGCAGGGAACACTGCCTCTACCTGGAGTTTCCCCAGAGCCTTCCTGTAGGAAGGGACACTGGAACTGGATCCTGAAGGGTCAATAGGAGTCTGAAAGGCAGACAACGTAAGAAAAGGAACTGCAGGCAGTAGGAAGCTGCTTGGCAGATACAGGGAAGGTCCAGATGTGCCGTGGGCTTGAGAAGACAAGCAGGAGCTGAGATGGCCGGGGCAGCAAAGTGAGGAGCCTTGAATGCCATGCTTGCATTTCTTTGGAAGGCGGTGGGGAGCCACGGGAGGTTGTTGAGTGGGAAGGAGATGTGGTCATAGCCCTGGATGGCCAGGCCCCCATTCCTGCCTCCATCAGTCATGCCTAGTCCTTGTCGTGCAGCCTGACACAAGGGAGCTGAGGCTGCAGTCCAGGCCCAGCTGTGACTCCTGGGAGAGTGTGGGGCGGGGCGGGGGGACACCTAGCCAGCCCGCCCGGCAGGGAGGCCGGCAGCAGCGTCACTTTCTCCTCCAGCTGCTTGCTCGCCTCCGCCTGCTCCCATGGAAACTCTGACGTCCCAGCACCGTCTCTTGCTGCTCAGGAAGCACAACACCAGAGCCAGAGCTCCTTCCCTCCGACTCAGCTAAGACCTGCCTCCGTCCTGCCGCTGAACGCCGTGGCCCTTGACATGGGTCGTGCGGCTGCTCTCCCAGGGCCCAGCCTGGCCGATGGAGGTGGAGTGGGAGGTCCTCACTGGCCAGCTGAACCCCAGCCTCTCCGGCCACAGCCCCCAGCCCCACTGTGAGGCTCAGGGAGGAGGAGCGATTTATGTGGGATCTGGGCTTTGAAGGACGATCATGCTGGGGTGGTGGCGAGGACAGGCGGTAAGTCCAGGCTGAGGGAACAGCACGTGTGAGGGTGTGGAGGTGTGAAAGCCCTAAACGTATCCAGAGGATGGAAAAAATTAAAAGAAAACAAACAAAAGAACTAACCGATCATACCTAACATATATTATGTACCTACTGTGTGCCTGGCTCTGGGTTCCTGTCGTGTTTGATCTCGTTTGATGAAGCAGGTACTTTGTCTTCCCTTCTTACAGGTGGGGAAACCAGGGACTGAGAGGTTAAATGACTGGCTCAAGGTCACACAGCTCATGAAGGATAGAGACTGAATTCGAACCGAGGCTGTTGGCTCCAAAGTCCCCTGCACTATACAGATGATTTGAAGTGAGAAGGGCTAGCCGGTGTCAGCCCGAGAAATGCCCTGAACATCAGAATCAGAGACCCTAGGCTCCCATCCCCTCCACGTTAGCCCTTACTAACAATGGTCTCTAAATCCCAAGTCCATTTTATGCATCAGACATAGCATAGCAAGAGGCATGCTTCTGGCACTAGTTCATCAAACCTTCACGTGACCCTGTAAGGTGGGAGTTGCTGTCCCATTTTTATGAAGAGGAGCCCTAAGATCCAGAGGGGTGACATCCATTCTGCAAGGTCACATACGGGCTCAGAAGTACAGGGGCCAGATCTGAACTTTGGGGCTTGCCCAAACCCCAAATGGCCAAACCCCTATATAGTTAGGGTTACTGGAGACCTCAGCCATGGGTCCTTCTCCCCACTTCTCCACCCCACCTGTGCTGCCTCAACCCAGATGGCAACAGGGACAGGCAAGGCTGGGACCAGGAGGGGTAGCTACTGTCAAGGGCCTCAGGAACTTTCTCCAGTTGATCAAGACTCCCTCAGTCCTACAGAACAGGAAGCTGGGGCGAGTGGGTGTGCCAGGGCAGTGCCCAGGCCTACTTCAATGGGACTCTGTTCTTAACCTCCACCCACAGCTGCCTTTCCTAATCTCCTCCTTGAGCCCTTCCCCAGGCGACATCTCCTCTTTGCACGGAGCCTGCCGCCAGCTAAATCCCAGGCCAGATGTGGGTGGGATAATCTGCAACAACCCCCCTCCCCCCCGGCCCCTACCAGCTTCTTGACAAAGGGCTCCCAAGGAGGCTGGCCAGGGTCCCATGCCCACATCCCCATCCTAACTTTCCAAACTGAGGTGCCGATCGGCAAAGGATCCGCCTGTCCTGGAGATGAGATGGGCTCATGGAAAAAGTCCCCATTTTCCAAGCAGGCCCAGACTGAGAGTCTTGCTTGAAAACTCATGACACATTAAGAGCCCAGCTGCATGGATTCCTCTCCCAGCCCTACCTCTTACTAGCATGTGACCTCACTCATCTGTGCCTCAGTGGCCCCATCAGTGACATGGGATCAATTCCTGTTCATGGAACACGAATGAGGATTAAATGAGTTAATTTCACATAACGAATTTCAGGTGGTGTCTGGCAGATAGGAACGTTCAATACATGTCTGCTAATATTATTATAAATATCATCACCACGACCCCTCCCCAAAGCCCTGTGAGGTTAGTATTATAAACCCTATTTTATAGATGAAGAAACAGAGGCTCACAGAAAAGTCACCTGCCCCAGGTCACCCAGCCAGTCTGTGGTAGAGAGCCCCAGAGTCTGCGTCTAAGCTGAGGGAGCCCACAGATGATGAGGACAGCCTCGCAGCCCCCTGGACACTGTGGGGGTGTGGGGAGGAGGCGGAGGGGGTCCCCTCAGCCCCTCCTGCCTGACCCCCAGGAGCTCCCCCCTGCCCAAGTCCCTGCTGCCGCTGCAGGAGGGGACTCTGCATTCCTGGCTAAGCGGCCGGATTTGCTGTGCTCCCGGAACTATGAAAAGAATGTTTGCCGCGAGCTGAGCTGTGGTCGCCCGTCAGAAGAGCCCGGCCTGAAGGCTGAAGGGCCCACGCAGGGCTGCATGGCCAGCGGCAGCCACAGTGGGAGGGAACAGGGCTAGACACAGAGAGAGCTTTGGGGGCGTGAGTGCTGCGGCCGAGGGGCAGGGATGCACACCGCAGAGTCAGCCTTCAGGGATCTTTCCGGGATGAGAAACGACCCCGCCCCACCTCCAGTCTCCACTGCTCCTCGGCACAGGCTCTAAGGAGAGCCAGGGTGGCATTACTGGCCCATCTCGTAAATGGGAATATGGGGACCCAGAGGAGAAGTCACCTGAGGTCACACAGCAGCCAGTGGCAGAATTGAGACCCGAAACCAGGACCCCGTTGTGCCAGAGGTTGCCCTCCCTCGTAGGGCCTACCTGGAGCACAGTGGGCTCTGAGATACTCGAAAACATCGTCCTAGGCCCCTCCCCTCTGGGGTCTCTCTGGACCTGACCTCATGCCCACTACTCCCCATGTTCCCCACCCCACAGAAAGCACCTTGTGCTGTGAATATGCCTGGGGGCATTGTGGGTGCTCAACAATTAAGTTTCCATCCCTTTCTCCACCAAATCAGGCCCCGGAGAGGGCAGTGACCCAGGAGGTGGGCACATGAGCCAGGCATCCTCACAGACCTGGGAGCGAATCCTGGCTCAGCACTCAGCAAGTTGCACCTGGCCAGATTATTGATCTCTCTGAACCTCCACTTTCCCCTCTGTTAAATGGGCCACTGATTCTTGCCTTGCAGCATTCTTAAAAGACTAAATGAGACAATATGAACATAGGAACGGGTACACAGTAGGTGCCCAATAAACTCTTGCTGTTACCCTCCCCCAAAGGGACAGAAAAGAAGAACTGATGTTAGAGAAACTCAGGTGATAAAGCTCCTTCCGCCCCAGGTCCTCGATGGGCCCTCCTAGCGGAGCAGCCTCTGGAAGGAAGGGAGGCCTGAGGCCAGGATCCTGGCCTCTGGTCTCAATTCTGCTACTGGCTGCTGTGTGACCTCAAGCCTCAAGTTCCTCTTTGAGTCTCCCTAAGCCCACCCCTGAGATGAGCCGATAATGCCCACATGGATCTCCCCACAAGGCACTCACCCTCTACACCCCCTTCTGCCCTCCAAGAGGCAGGAATCGCAGCCAATCCAGGTGCCGCAGGGACCGCAGGGACCGTCGCCTCCCAGTTCAGACCTTTCCAAGAATCTGAATGGAGGGGCACCCGGGTGGCTCAGTCGGTTAAACGTCAGACTTCAGCTCCGGTCATGATCTCACGGTTTGTGGGTTCGAGCCCTGCGTTGGTCTCTGTGCTGACAACTCAGAGCCTGGAGCCTGCTTCAGATTCTGTGTCTCCCTCTCTCTCTGCCCCTCCCCTGCTCGCGCTGTCTCTCTCTCTTCCTCGCTCTCAAAAATAAATAAAACATTAAAAAAAAAAAAGAATCTGAATGAAAGCAGGGCCAAGACTTCCCACGTCCCTTCCTAGGATCTGCCCAGAGGTGCAACCAACACTGCTCAGAAGTCGGGGGGAAGTCCCAGGTGCTACAGCCTGATGACACGTGTGACTTGGGACCACTCCTTACCTCTCTGCAGGTAAAATGACCCCAGAGACAAGTATTAGCATTCTCATTTTATAGATGAGAAAATTGAGAAAGCCGCTTATGCAGGGTCCCATGGAAAGGAACCCAGGTCTGTCTGATCCCAAGGCCAGCTCTTCCGCTCTCTGCACACCCTGCCTTCACTCAGGGCCCACTGCCCACACCCCAGCACCCTGGAAATGCCCACAGAACAGAGTGGGTCCAGAATTCGCTTTCTGAGAGTGAGACCCCCTTGGCCAATGTCTGGGCACCAGTGTACACATATATGGCCTCACACACCCGCTGGGGCTTCTGTACACACCCCTGGCCTCCCAGACACTACACCCCCAAACTCATGAAGCACACTCAACACCCAGTCCCTCGCCCTCTCCGCATCCCAGACTCCAGGGTCCAAACCCGTATCTCCCCTTCACCTGCCTCCACTGAAGACAGGCCACAATCACCCAGTGCAAGGGTCCCAGCCCGCCCTGTCCTCACCCCCACAGCCAATCAGTCCCTGAGGCCTGACCAGTCTCTCCCCTTCCTCCTTTCCATCTATTTCTTCCTCTCATCCCCATGCCAACCGCCCCCCTCAGCTGCCACTGCCTTCGCCCTCAAATGGGCCCAGCCTCCTCAGCGATTTCCTTGCCTGTAAGATTCCCTTTTATCCTTGCCCCAGGAGCAACCACAGCAAATCCCAGACTGCATCACTCTGTGGCTCACACCCCTTCTCCGGTCAGGGCCCTTGGAAATCGGACTCCAAAGTAGTACTCAGTCCCTCCCACTCCTTCCCCCACCGTGTGATCCACCAATTACTCACTGTCCCCTAGGAGAACCTTCCCACCTCCATACCTTTGCACCTGCTGTTCCCTCTCAATGGAATGGCCCCCTTTCTACCACCTGCACCTGTCAAAGTTCTCATTCTCCTTGAAAGCCAGAGTCACCTGTTTGGTGTCGCCTCTCTGATAGGCCCTCCCTCCCGTACTTTGGCTTGCACAGTGCCTCCCTCTCATGTACCTCAACGGACACCCTGGGACACAGCTGCACCCCATATGCCAGACCCCTGTGCCCCTCAGGTTCTTCCACTCCAATTCTAAGTGCCTCGGGCCACAGATAGGGCCCGCTCACCTGAGGTTCCACTGTCCCCTAAGGGGAGCCCCATGCCTGCTGCTGGGGGGTCTGGGGTGGGCTGCGGGGCCAGCAGGGCTGGGAAGCTGGCACTTGGCCAACCTTTGGTCTGGCTCAGACCAGGAGCAGGGGAGGTAGTGGGGGGTGGTTAGGCTGACAGCCCTGTTTGGTATCTTTCCCCTCCCTCTTGCTAGCAGACAAATGCACTTCCATTTTTTCTTTCCCCTTCCACTGAGCCAAAGGGCGGAAACGCTCATTTTCACTCCGGTGGACAAAATGAAACCAGAGGGAGAGACCCTGGTGAGTGTGCCTTAGTGTGCGAGCGTGTGTGAGAGTGTGTGTTGTCCTGAGTATGTCTGGCTGGGCCACGTGGGGCCTGCCATGTGTCTGTAGGAGTCTGGGGGGGGTGGAGGTGCGTGCACACACACACTCCGTCATTTCAGCATCTGTGGTGGTGTGTGTTCAGTAGAACACGTTCACGTGTGTGGTTGTGTGTGACTGTCGGTGGGAGGGAGTGTAGCTGTGTGTGACTGTGAGTGTGTCTGTGGTGTGCCCTCATCGTCCAAGGATCTGTTGGTGGTCACCGGCCCAGCGGGAGCCCAGCAGAGGCATCTATGCCCTGACCAAGACTGCCAACTCCCCTGAAGAGTGGGTGCCCACGAGACCCGCCCCCTCCTGGGCTCTAGAATGAGCTCCCTGAGGGCATCCACCTGCTCAGGGCAGTGAGGGTCAGTGCCCAGAGAGAAACCCCAGCCACCCCTGCTCCCCGCCCTTCCAAATGCCCAGGACAGCTCCTGGGAGGTGACCTTTGCCAAGGGCACTCCGAGGAGGGGATAGACCCTTGCCACCTGACAAGGACACAGGTCTTAGCAAGAGGCACCGAAGACAGACGCGGGGAAGCACTTCTGGGTTGCCAGGGTGCCCTGAGGGAGGCTGTCTGGAACCCAGCATGTTCTTGCACACACTGGGGGTCTCACCCAAGCACACATTGACGCACATCCTCCACAGTACTTAACTGACACACACATAAACTGGCAGGCACTCGCTGTCCCCCTCGTACCACACAAATGCACACACTGACAGGCTCACACACAGGTACACACATACACACAACCAGCAGACTCAGAGGGTTTGCCCTTCCCCACTGGCCACTCCTGGGGGACGGGGGGGCTTCCCCACCCAGAGACCCCTGGGGCTACTGTGTCTCTAGCCTCTGGACACACACACTGGGGAGACTGTCCTGGGACCCTCAGACCCCAGTCCCTCTGGGCCAAGCAACAGCCCTCTCATCCCTGCAAGTGTCGGCTCCAGGCTGGGGCAGGCGGATGCTGAGCCTCAGCCTCCAGTTTGGGGGCGCTGCCAGCACACCTTAATAAGAGGCTCTTGGGGGGCAGAAGCAGAAAAACAGAGGAACTGGAAGGTGGCCAGCCAGCCAGGAATGGCAGAGAGAGGGGGAGAGGAGGAAGCGAGAAGCTGAGGGGTTCGGCTGCCCGCGGCTGGAGGGGGGCTCTAAGGCCCCTCAACCCCCCTGTCTCCTCCACTGCCCTGTGAGGGAAGCTTTGTCTCTCCCACTTCCCAGGTGGGAAGGGAGCCTCCCAGAGGTGAATTGATGTGCCCAGAGCCCCACCATCTGGGATTCCACCCGGCAGTCTGATACTGGCGCCCCCACTTCTGGGAAAGGAAGGGAGGAGAGAGCTTTATCCAGGAATCTGCCTGGGGAAACGGGGCGCAGGGAACGGGACGGACTCCCTCATCCTAGCGCCGACGCCCTGGCCCGAGGTCCCATCCCGTCCCCACCCCACGGCCCCGAGTCGCTAGCCCCGCTGTCCTAGACAGTCTTAGGGGCAGCCTAGGCCGGGTCCTGC
>NW_027528276.1:1353004-1383092 GCF_008692635.1 Crocuta crocuta
GCCACGGCCAAGGCCCGCCGCCCCGCCCGGCCAAGCGCGCGCCCAGCCCGGGCCTCGACGTGCGCCCCCCCTCCCTGCGTCCCAAGCTGAGACCCCACGCACCCCCGCGTCCCCATTCATCCTCGGGCACCCTGTATCTGGGCTCAGGGCCCCTGCCCAAGAGGGCTACCGTCGAGGGGGAACAAACCTGCTACCGAGAAGGAGAGCATGGGGTGGTCAGTGGGGGGACGGGGCGGCACAGGAGTTGTGGCTCATAAATGAGCAGTTCACGAAGGCTTCCTGCAAACGGTGACCTAAGCCGAGGGTGGAGGGCTTGAGGCCCTCAAAGGAAAGGGAGGAGGAGCAAGCAGTCTGCGCCGCACATTTGGGCTTAGGGAGGGGAGCCTCTGTGCTCAGAGGCAGGCAGGGACCCGTGCTGTGCGATCTAGTAGGACACGCTGAAGCCGGTCAGACTTCACCTTCAGGGAAATGGGCAGCCGCAGAAGACTGGAGCAGCGCAGGGACGTGGTCAGAACTGTGCTTTAGAAAGAGCCCACGGATTGTGCAGGAGCCGGAGGCAGGGACACTGGCGAGGAGGCTGTTGGAATTATCCCGGCTGGTCCAACGGGGCAGACAGATAGTAGGGGTTGGAAGGAAGGGTCAGGGTGAGAGGAGTTAAGGACGTGGAATGGGTAGGCTTTGGATGTAGGGGTGAGGGGCCTAGAAGGAAGGAGGTATCCAAGATCGAGCCCAGGGAGCCCATCAAGGGAGGTGATGGGAGGTGGGGGTCGGTAAGAAGGGTGTTCAAATGCACTGAGTTGGACACACCTGTGGGACTCGCATGCATCCAGAAAGGAAGTAAGAGTTCTGGGCTAGAGTTTAGGAGCCCGTGATGACAGATGATGACTGATGGCGACGCGGACAATGCCTAGGGAAGGAGTGCAGGGAGAGGAGGAAGCCCACACCAGGATCAGGACGCAGGGAATGCTGACATTCAAAGGGCATGCAGAAGAAGAGGGGTCAGCAAAACAGATCCAGAGGTAAGGCTGGAGGGTGATGGAAAAATCCAGGAGAGCCCTCGGAAGGCAAAGGCAGAGTGTTTCTAGAAAGCCAGGGAGCCCCCACGGTCAGGTGTCACAGAAGTGCTCATTTTGGGAGAAGNGGGACTGGTGGGGGGGGGGGGGTGGGGGTGGCCAGGGCAGGGAGGAGGCAGCCTGCAGAGGCTAAAGGAACAGCCCCAGGAGAAGTGGACGCAGCGAGTGCAATGGGGGAGTTCAGATGAACTGAGGCCAGCGGAAGGGGATTTGGGGTGAGGGTGTGTGTGTGTGTGTGTGTGTGTGTGTGTGTGTGTGTGTGTTCTAAGTGGGAAACAGCCAAGCCCTCAACAGGTCTAGAAAAGGAGTGGGGAGGGCCCACGGCAGCCTGAATCTGGGGCTGGGCCCACGTCCATCGCCCCCTCCCCCTCCTGCCGCCTGCCCTCCAAGGGCCTCCCACTTTGCTGTCCCCCTGGCAAGGTACACACCGGCCGCGCCGCTTCTCTGTGGGGCCTCTTGCCCTTGCCCACCTCCAGATCCTGGGCCCACTCCTGTCCTACCTCTCAGACTGAAGAGATTGCAAGAAGTCTTTGGGTCTGGCCTCCTGGCCTGAGCCAGCTTCGAGGGACTATAGGGGCTGGGCTGGGCACTCCCTTAAGAAGGGGAAGGGGCCAGTTGGCAAGGGACCTGAGGACACTGGCTGGGGTAGAGGACTAGGGCCTTTCCTCAGAGCTGGTGTGGGAACCAGGCCCTAGATAAGGATCAGATGGGGGGTGAGTATTCAGGAGGAGGGGGGTGGGGTGGGGAGCAGAGCAGCAGGGGCCAAAAGTTATCAGCATGGACTCTGGAGTTAGGGGCGCCTGGGTGGCTCAGTCTGTTGAGCACCCAACTTCGGCTCAGGTCATGATCTCATGGTCCATGAGTTCGAGCCCCACGTGGGGGCTCTGTGCTGACAGCTCTGAGCCTGGAGCCTGCTTCGAATTCTGTGTCTCCCTCTCTCTCTGCCCCTGCCCTGCTTGTACTCTGTTTCTCTCTGTCTCAAAAATAAAAAAGAAACATTAAAAAAAAAAATAGACTGCCTGGGTTCAAGTCCAAGTGCCCCATTCCCCAGCTGTATGCCCTTTAGCAAGTCACCTAACCTCTGGCTCCTTAGTGTCCTCATCTGAAAAGCTCCCAGGCTAGCTGTGAGAATTAAAGCCATCAATCTGCCTGAGTGTGAGCTGTTCTTAGAGAGGGGAGGGGCAGTCGGTGAGGGNNGGCGGGGGTTGCAGGGGGGTGCACTGGGGAAGGGGCTCCTACGGGCTACAAGCAGAGACACTGACACCTCAGCCAGTGCCGCCGCACAGGATCCCACCCGAGTCTCCTAACTCCTCAAACCTTCCTGAGGCCCTGGGGCCTGGTTCTCTGTGGCACACGTGGTCCCCCTCTCTTCCTCTGCTGCTGAATGCCCTGCAGGGAGAGAGAGTTGAGCTCCTTCATTCTACCCACCCTGGGAGGCCCAGTCCTGGCACCATCCTGTTGTCCCATAGCCCTGGCATTCAGTGCATTCCCCAGGTGGGCCTCGGCTGCCCATCCCCCAACAGAGGCCCACATAGCCTTGCCATGACCCTGCCACAGCTGCCGCCTTGTCCACCAGCTCTTTGCATAGCAAACTTCAAGGCAGGAAATGAGTGTCCTAGAGCCAGATGTCTGCAGACTCTGCCTTCAAAGCTCACCTCTGGGCTGGCCCATCCCAATGGCCAGGGGCAACTGGTTTGTTTCTAGTGGTGTCTGGATATCAGTGGGTCAGCTCTGCCTGTGGTCACCTGCTGTGCGGCCTTGAACAACTTGCTGCTCCTCTCTGGGCTTCAGCTCCCTCAGCCATCAGAATCAAAGGCTGGCAGAGAGGACTCAAGGACTATTCTAGGGGCACCCGGATAGCTCAGTCAGCAGAGGGGGGTGACTCTTGATCTCAGGGTACTGAGTTCAAGCCCCATATTGGGCATAGACATTACTAAAAAAAAATTGTTATTATTATTTTTTAGAAATGTTGGGGCACTGGGTGGCTCAGTCAGTTAAGTGTCCGGCTTCGGCTCGGCTCAGGTCATAGTCTCACGGTTTGTGAGTCTGAGCCTCACGTCGGGCTCCGTGCTGAAAGCTGGGAAGGCTCCAGCCTTCTTCAGATTCTGTATCTCCCTCTCTCTCTGTCCCTCCCTTCCTCACACTCCGTCTCTCTCTCCCTCAAAAGAAATAAACATTGAAAAGAATTTTAAAAATTTTTTTAAATTTTGGGGCACTTAGGTGGCTCAGTCAGTTAAGCATCCAACTCTTGATTTGGCTCAGGTCATGATCTCATAGTTTCGTAGGTTTCAAGCCCCAGGTTGGGCTCTGTGTTGACAGCTTGGGATTCTCTCTCTCCCTCTTTCTCTGCCCCTCCCCCACTCATGCTGTCTCTGTCTCAAAAATAAACTTTAAAAAACCTTTTTTTTAATTTAAAAAAATGTTTAAAAAAGAACTGTTCTAGACTTGAGCAGGCATATCAAATGGAGTAGGTGGTTAAAATGAACCAGACCAGGCATGTAACGTGCTTAGCGCAGCCTCTGGCAGAACCAGTGCTGGTACCCACCCGAAGGTTCAGAGCATGGGGTGAGGAGTCAAGCAGACCTGGATTTGGATCCCAGTTCTTCTTCTGTGTGACTGTGGGCAAGTGGCCTCATTTCTCCAAACCTCAAATTCCTCCTCTTTAAAAGAAGGATACTGAGGGGCACCTTGGTGGCTCAGTAGATTAAGCATCCAACTCTTGATTTCAGCTCAGGTCATTTCGGCTCATGGTTCATGGGTTCGAGCCCCACGTCGGGTTCTGTGCTGACAGCTCAAGAGCCTGGAGCCTGCTTCAGATTCTGTGTCTCCCTCCCTCTACCCCTCCCCCTCTCGTGCTCTATCTCTCTCTCTCTCTCAAAATAAATAAACATTAGGGCACCTGGGTGTCTCAGTCAGTTAAGCGTCTGACTTCGGCTCAGGTCATGATCTCAGGTTTGTGGGTTCAAGCCCTGCATCAGGCTCTGTGTTGACAGCTAGCTCAGAGCCTCGAGCCTATTTCAGATTTTGTATCTCCCTCTCTCTCTGACCCTTCCCTGTTCATGCTGTCTCTCTCTCTCTCTCTCAGAAATAAAAAAAAATAAATTAATTAAAAATAAATAAATAAATAAACATTAAAAAGAACTTTTTTAACAAGAGGGATACTGATAGTCCCTAATGGTAATGGCTAACTCTTACAGGACTCTGCCTCCATGGGAAACACTAGAATGAGTGTCTTATGTGGATTAACTCATCTAATCCTTACAAGAACCCTTTGAGATTGGTATCATTATAGTCCCCACTTTGTAGATGAGAAAACTGAGACGCAGACGGGTTAACTGACTCACCCAGAGTGACATAGCTGGGGACAGGGACGTGGGTGGGTTGGGAATCGCCTCCAGGCAGACTGGCCCCCAAGTCTACCCTCTATGTCACAGGGCCACTTGGAAGAGAGAATGAATACAAAGTCGACACAGGCCGGGTGCTTAGAAGTGACTCAATTGATGTGTGTAATCTTTGTTACTGTTACCATGATTCTCCCATTCATTCTAAATTTCTATCTTGATCTGCCAACAAGAAAACTCTCTGGGCTCCAGCTACTTCAACCTGAAGCCTGGGGAGGGCCTGGATGGAACGTTCCTCTTGCCACCATTCCATCTGTCTGGCAAGCCGAGGAGGGGGGAGGGATGTTTGCACAGATGTGTGGCCCAGGGCGTGCAGATAGTCTGGGGAGGGGTGTGGTGCTGGTAAATTCCTGCTCCACTAGTGCCTGGGTGATTCTGCGCCCCCACCTCATCCCCACCCCCCTGGCTTCCGCATCTGCTGGAGGACTGGTTCCACAGTTCCTGGGAAGTCCTTCTCTCTGTCTCACCCTCCCTTCTGCAGTCGCTAGAGGCCTCTCCAACCTGACTAGAGACATAAAGACCCTTCTGCAACCCTCACCACCCCCTCGCTTCCACCCCATCCTCAAAAATCCCAGTAATGCCGTGGAAATTAAAGTTACCTTAAATGTTCTAATCTTATAACAATTTTGCTTCAATCAACATCTAAATGTGACCACATGTGCCCAGACCACCCAGAACCCCGGTTGGTGGTGGCTTGGTGGGGGGAGCGGGGAGCTCCTGAAGGATAGAGGGCCGAGGGCCGCTCTCCAGCACCGTCTGGCTCTGGAAAGGCTCTCCGGGGGAGGAGGGCTGCAGGTCACTGGGCCTTCCCTCCGCCTTTTCCCCGACTGCCCTGCCCTCACTTGAGTAATCCCTCCCTTCCTCACCTCCCCGCAGGCAGGCCTGGAAGCCTGCCAGACCAAGGTTGGAGTTGGCTTATATTCTCTCCTGGATATCTGGGCTTGGGGACAGCTGGGGACTCGGACAAGTGGAGGCCAGGGCATGGCTGCCTGAGCAGTCACACAGAGCTCCTCGCTCAGACAGGCTTGGTTTGCTGCTCTGCTGGGTCATCTTGAAATTCACAATAATTTTTTTTTAGTTTTATTTTATTTTATTTATTTATTTTTTAAATAGTTTATTGTCAGGTTGGTTTCCATATAACACCCAGTGCTCATCCCAACTAGTGCCCTCCTCCATGCCCATCCCCCTTTCCCCTCCCCCCACCCCTATCAGCATTTTGTTGTCAGCATTCAAGAGTCTCTCATGGTTTGCCTCTCTCCCTTTCCCCAACTAATTCTCCCCTTCTTCTCCCCCATGGTCCTCCGTTAAGTTCCTCCTAATTCTCCTATACGTGCAAACATATGGTATTTGTCCTTCTCTGCCTGACTTATTTTGCTCAGCATAACACCCTCAGGTTCCATCCATGTTGCTACACATGGCCAGATTTCATTCTTTCCCATTGCCGTGTAGCATTCCATTGTATAGATAAACCACATCTTCTTGATTCATTCATCCATTGATGGACACTTAGGCTCTTTCCATGTTTTGGCTATTGTTGAGAGTGCTGCTGTGAACATTGGGGTACATGTGCCCCTATGTATCAGCACTCCTGTATCCCTCGGGTAAATTCCTAGCAGGAAATTCACAATAATTTTTAAACAAGGGGCTCTACATTCTCATTTTGCCTTGAGCCCCATAAATTACATAGCTGGTCCTGGTGAAGGGCCACACCCCCCTCTCTCTATGGGCCCTCCTCACTTCATCCTCACACTCAGCCGACATGCAGGCAATAAACATTTATTGAGCACCCAGTTTGTGCTGAAAAGTAGCACTAGATGCTTGGGGATACAGTGATGAGCTCCACGGACACGGCCCTGAGTTCACAAAATTACTCTCTGCACACACTCAGACCCTCACACATCCACAAGCAGTAGTTTCTCAAGGCAGTTCTGTACTAACAATCACGTTGATCACAACTGCCAATTAGGAAACAGTGAGAATATGCCAGGAAATTTACATACTTCATCTTGTTTCATCCTCAAGATAGTCTGCAAGACAGGCATTATTATTAGCCCCATTTTAAGTATTTTTTTAATGTTTTTAAAAAAATGTATTTATATTTGAGAGAGAGAGAGCTCACGAGTGGGAGAAGGCCAGAGAGAGACACACACACAGAATCTGAAACAGGCTCCAGGCTCTGAGCTGTCAGCACAGAGCCCGATGTAGGGCTCGAACCCACGAGCTGTGAGATCATGACCTGAGCCCAAGTCGGATGCTTAACGGACTGAGCCACCCAGGGACCCCTATTAGCCCCATTTTAAACCAGATGGAAAAACTGGCGCTCAGAGTTCAACTCCTTCACTTAGTGTCATGTATCCAGTAAGGAGTGGAACCCAAACTTGCCTTTGTCTCTGGTCTCCAACCTCTTCTGTCCCATTTTTCCTCCCCGCCACTACACACATTGCATTCGGCTGCTCCCCTGTGGGCAGAAGCTTCCAGCATCTCCCCAGCCCCCAGCCTGGGGCTATATTTTTGTCAAATGAAAATTCACATACAGACACACTCCCTAAGGGATACACAGAAGTAGACACAGACTGAAACCCAAACACTTACACATGTAACACCTAATTTAGAGTGTGGTGTCCAATACTGGACTGTTTGGGTTCAAGTCCTGAATCTACAACATACTAGCTGTGTACCTCAGTTTTCCCATCTCCAGAATGGGCATAGGGATACGGCTGTTGGGAAGGCTAAATGAAAAATGCACGTGAAGCACTTAGGGCAGCACTGACCAGCATGTAGTCCCTCTTCAACAAATATTAGCTGTTGCTGTGAATAACGTTTGTCCACGCTCACTCGCACACGCTCCCAAGCCCTCACGGCCTCCTTGTCGTCCTCCCTGCCCTCCTTAGCCCAGCTCATGGCTGACAGTCAGGGCACCCAGGGCCAGGAAGGAAGAGCAGCTGCTTCTCTGGACGCCCCCTGGGGCTCAGGACTGGCCCACATGTGTGGTGCAGAGTGAAGGTGCCGCTCCTCAGCAGCTTTGGGTCCATCAGAGAGGGCTTCCCGGAGGAGGCCTTCTCCCAAGCCAGTGAAGGCTTACCAGGTGAGGTAAGATGGTGCCGCCTTATGCCTTGGCTCCCTCCACTGTCGCTTGCAACAACCACCCCCTAACTTCTTCTGCAGGGCCCTCCCTCCACCCCCTTCCCCACAGTAGAAACTTTCCTCTCCTCCTGCCAGGAGCGTAAATTGCCCCCAGGAATGCGCTGTGTCCCACAGCAACCCTGGCAGTGGCCCGCGGCTGTCCTAGGGTCAGGCCTGGCTCTACATCAAAGGCTGGGGAGCGGTAACAGCAAGGCTCCTCGCTTGCCACCCNCGGCCCTCTGGCTTCCAGGGAACAGCACATGGTAGCACTTAAGCTCTCAGAGAACCAGAGGACGTCTTTCCTGCACCAGCACCCCCAACCATCCACAATGAACTACTTGTTAGGAGACTATTTTAATTTTACTTAATGCAATTTCTGTCCTGGGCCTCTGTTGCCACCTCCTTCTCTGGATGCCCAGTACAAATACAGGGGAGGCCAACCCACCAGGGGAAGGTATAACCTAAATATGGAAACACCACCGGTGGGGGTCTAGGGCAGGAATAGAACTCTCTTACATCAGAGGAACAGAGAGGGTGCTCTGGTGTCNGGCCACACGCTTCTTCGCCAAAGCGCTCCAATGCCCTGGGTTCAGTGGGCAGGCCCTCGCCCTCACTTGGCCTGGCAGCATGTAAGCTTTGCTGTCAGATCCTGTGGGAGTGACTGGGGAGAAGGGGGCGCTGCCAGGTTCCAACCAGCCTCTGAGATTTGTTCCATCAGGTGCATCTTCTAGCAAATCCTGAAAACCAAGGATCCTACGGTCACCCTAGGACAGCAGCGTGGTGATCTGGAGACCCCTGGTGGCCAAAGGCTGAAGCACAAGGCCTTTCCTTTGAGCTCTGCCGAGCCAGAGCCAAGCCCAAAGGCCACCAGCATGGACTCTGGCCCCAGAACTTCCAGAACCTTGCTTCAGCCCAGGCTGCTGACCTCATTATTCAGCCCCCCGGCCATAAAGCCAGGCAGACCTGTCCCATCTTGCTTGGGACGGCATGCCAGTCCATCCCCGAGGATGCAGAATGGCCCAGCCTGGGGGCGCTCCCGACCTTAGTCAGAGTAAGGTTGAGGGATATATAATCCACAATGAGCTAACTCCAGGGGTGAGGGCCCCTGAAGCTAGGTTGCTGGGACTTGTGTGTTTGGCTCATTGGGGAGAGATGATGAGGTGATGTTCCAAACAGCTCCGTAGTCCCCAGCCCCTCCCTTCCCTCAGCCTCTGGGTGCACATCACACAATTGTGGGGCTGTCATTGGGAAAAATCACTAAGGGGGCTGTGTTTCCACAGCCTGCCGACTCCGTAATGCTTGCTGCCGATGTTTAACTCTGGCAAAGGAAGGATCTAAAACCTCATAGCATACAGAGGGCTGCTGGGAAGTCGGTGTGGGGCTACAAGAGGAAGGGGGAGAGCCCCTGGAGGAGGGAGGGATGGCGCTGCTCACTTTCCTCGGCAGAGCCCAGGCGCCACACAGTGCTTCCGCACGGGCCCCCACATGCACCCCCTTCATTTCCTTCATCACGCAAACTCTGCAGTGACTGCACCCAGGGCCTATACTGGGTGCTAAGGATATCGTTGACCAAAATGGGATGCCTGCCCTGGGGCCCTAAATTGCACCTGGAGAGGAAGGTAAAGAGGCTCAGAGAAAGACGGGATCCCAGAGGGAGCCTCCCGATACTTGGGAACACAAAAGTGACCCCCTCCACCCCCGCTTGGTGGTCTAACCCAGTTGGAGGAGGCAGGTCATGTGCAAACTCCCTCTGCTACTGATGGCCCAGAACCTTGGTTCTAACCTACACAACGAAGACACACTTCACGCACAATGCATCATCTTAGGCCTGTACACTAACCTTGAGAAAAGCCCGGAGGCCCCATTTCCCCCCAACAAGCTGAGTATCTGGACCTCAAGGCCCTAGGCCGTCTCCAAGAACAGTGCTACCAATAAGGCCTGATGACCTCTGATCCCTCCCTTGAAAAGCTATCCTAACTTCTAGAAGGCTGGGAGAAGAGGCTGCAGGCCTGCTCCCCTCCCCCTCTCAGTGTGAACCAGGCATCACGGTTAAGAACATCGGCTTTGTACCCTAGCTTCTCCACTCAGTGGCTGTATGACTTTGGACAATTTGTAGTCTTCCCTCTAAAAATGGAATTATTGTGGGAGCACCTGGGTGGCTCAGTTGGTTAAACGTCCAACTCTTGGTTTCAGCGCAGGTCATTATCTCACAGCTTCGTGAGTTCAAGCCCCTCATCGGGCTCTGTGCTGGCTGGTGGGAGCCTGTTTGAGATTCTCTCCTCCCTCTCTCTGCCTCTCCCCCACTTGTAATGTCTCTGTCTCTCTCAAAATAAGCTTAAAATTTTTTAATAAATAAAAATGGAATTATTGTGGATTAAGTAATGCAAAGTGCTAGTACAACATCTGACACATGGTAAACACTCAAAAAATTGTACCCGATTCCAGAGGTTTAACTTTCCTTTGACTTCATATCCCTCTCTAGACACTACTCTACTTTTTTTGGTTTTTTTAAATTTTTAATGTTTTATTTATTTCAGAGAGAGAGAGAGAGACAGCGTGAGCAGTGGAAGGTCAGAGAGAGAGGGAGATACAGAATCTGAAACAGGCTCCAGGCTCTAAGCTACCTGTCAGCACAGAGCCCGACACGAGGCTTGAACCCATGAACCGGTGAGATCATGACCTGAGCCGAAGTCAGACGCTTCACCGACTGAGCCACCCAGGTGCCCCTATAGTTTATTTAGTTTTGAGACAGAGAGAGACAGAGCATGAGCGGGGGAGGGACAGAGAAAGTGGGAGACACAGAATCTGAATCAGGCTCCAGGCTCTGAGCTGCCAGCACAGAACCTGACGTGGAGCTCGAACCCATGAA
The DNA here is from genome assembly GCF_008692635.1 of Crocuta crocuta. Classification (NCBI taxonomy): domain Eukaryota; kingdom Metazoa; phylum Chordata; class Mammalia; order Carnivora; family Hyaenidae; genus Crocuta; species Crocuta crocuta. The sequence goes on from NW_027528276.1 coordinate 1,363,471, forward strand.
CCACAAGATCATGACCTGAGCCAAAGCTGAATGCTCAACCGACTGAGCCATCCAGGCGCCCCGACACTACCGTACTTCTTAGTTCTTCTTTACAGCAAAACTCCATGAAAGAAAAATTTGGTACCCTTAGTCTTCTTTCTTGCATCCTCTCAAACCTTCTCCAATTTGGCTTTCACCTTTTTTTTATGTTTATTTTGAAAAGGAGGAAGAGCACGCCCATGTGTGCATGTGAGCAGAGGAGGGGCAGAGAGAATCTCAAGCAGGCTCCATGCTGTCAGCACAGAGCGGATGTAGGTTTCGACCCCACAAACTGTAAGACCATGACCTGAGCCGAACTCAAGAGTTGGATGTTCAACTAATGAGCCACCCAGACACCTCTATTTTTAAGTAAACTTTATGCCACACATGGGACTCAAACTCACAACCCTGAGACCAAGAGTCACATGCTCTACTGAATGAGCCAGCCAGGAGCCCCCTCCCCATTCTTAACAAGGTCTCTCTAGCCAAGCTTTCCAACTCAGTGGCCAAAAAGCTCAAGGCTGGGGCGCCTGGGTGGCTCAGTGGGTTAAGCATCCGACTTCGACTCAGGTCATGATCTCATGGTTTGTGGGTTCGAGCCCCTCATTGGGCTCTGTGCTGACAGCTAACTCAGAGCCTGGAGCCTGTTTCAGATTCTGTGTCTCCCTTTCTCTGACCCTCCCCTGCTCACGCTGTCTCTCTCTCTCTCTCAGAAATAAATAAAAAACATTAAAAAATAAAAAATTTAAAATAAAAAACCCCAAAAAGCTCAAGGTAGTCCATTTTAGGCATATCTGGGGTAATGGTCTGCCTCTAGATTTTGCTAGATAATAGACCCAAAAGTGACTTTGAAAGGATATTTGCTCCCAGGCTTCCCAGACTCCCTGGTCTGTGGGGAGAAGCCATTCCTAGACCAGGTAAAAGCAAGGCTGGGCCCAGGAACTTAGCGGGTCTCCTCACTCCACTACAATAAAATTCCAGAAAGAAAACAGGACATGATTAGGATTTCAGTCAAGAATGTGTCTTTATTGAAGAATTTGTAAGAAAAAAGGACAGACCCTCTGTAAAAAGAGGAGATGTTGCCTCCAAACAGCAGGGAGGAATGAGACCTGGGTGGCTTCCCAGAAGTCAGTGTTTCCAGCACGGCTCCCCTTTCCTGGCAAGCACTGGAGTGTGTCACACCACGACTAGTAACTCCTCTCCACCCCTATCAGCCTCCCCCTCCCCGTCCCACAGCCCTGGGTTCCGACAGCCATTTACCAATGCCTTTCCGAAGGCCCAGGAACAGACGTACTAGGCTTGCCTCTTAATGGGGTCAAAATGGGTTCTGCTTTGGAAAATTCAAACAGGAATGTAAAATAGTGGAGCTCTTTCTAGTCCAACCAACCCCTCCGAAGGGAAAGGGAGCAGAGTTTCCCTCCTGAATGTGCACACTTGTGGGGTAAACGGACTAGATCCCAGTCTGCTCTTTATTAGCATGGAGAATGGAAACAGCAGAATATGTAACAACCGTGTTAAAAGAGTCACTGAGTTCTAGAGGGCAAAGGGAGCTCTGTGGCTTCTGAACCCAACAAGTGCTCCTGCTAGCTGCCCAGCAGTGCTGGGATGGTCACTCCTCTCCAGCTGGGAGATTGTCCTCGATCCGCCTGATGAACCTCATCCGGATTTCTGTCACACCGTCTCCCTTCAGGGTGTCCTGGACAAACTTGGCCTCCACAGCCATCTGGACCTGGGGGACAGTGGGAAAGTGAAGCAGCAGGTGCCTCGCGGGAACCACAGGGGACAGGACTGTAACGGACTCATCCACGGCAGTCCAAACAAGGGGGCTGGGTTCCCACAAGGACAAACTGCCAGTCCGTGTTCCCCTGTAGAAAGCAGCGGTCCCGATCCGTAAGGCTGACGTGACAAAGAACACCCACAAATGAGACTGTTACCCAAATAAGCCAATCTGGGGATCTCCCTACTGTCAGCGAGAATCATCACCACGTAGAAACACCCACCCTGGATCTTGTGCTCGGCAGCGTCACGTCTCAGGCAGCAAGGTGCTGAGGTGAGCCAAAGGCTTTTCTTTTCTCTCCTTCTCTCAATCATTCAAACCTCTGTCAAGCCCCGACTACATTTCAGGCATCCCACCAGGTAAAGAGCTGCACTCACCATTTCCAAGGCTCCCCGTAACACCCCACACAAGAGATTGGAATATATAAGGGACGAGTGGTTATCAGGAAGTTCCACAAAGTCCACCAAGGGATTATTTTCCAAAATGAGGGAGAACTCGTCACCAGCTGGGCTCCAATTGGTGATGCTCGGAGTGATGCCCAAGTACATCTTGAAGGCCACCTGTCAGGGGACACACGACAGCACCATGGGGAACGGGAGTAGGGGCCGCACACCAGGGGAGGTGATGGGACTGGCAAAGGAGGACTAAGTGGCTTGGGAACAAGACCGTGGCTTCTGCAAAACACCGCAGCTTTAGGTATTCGGGGCAAAAAAGGCAAAGCATCTATGCACAATTCCACACCCCTCTCCTTCAAGGCATTGTACAATGAGGCAACTTGCTGTCCACCTATACTTCTGACAGGGGTGGCTTCTTGGAACCAGCACGAGAGGCCCCGGTGCACTTCCGTGTCCTCTGTGCTACCTGAATCCTTCTTGAAAGCAAATATGAGTCACTGTGGCAGAATTACTCTGAAGACCTCCTTCCCTCTATCCATCCTCCTGATTCCAAACCCTCACACTGTCTTTTCACTGTCAACGCTCTAGGATTTGGGCCAGCATATGCTCTACGGGGACAGAAAGAACCAACCTTTAGGTAACGGACGCCACAAAGCTAAAGCCGTTTTACCGTTTAGTATTAACTGCACAATACATAACACTAATATTACCAATAGTGGCCACTTACTATAAGCACACTAAGTGCATTCGTTTTACTTGAATGCTCATGTTCATTACTTCCTTTACTTCTTATGACCACTCTGTGAGGCAGCTATTTTCTTCTTTTAAAGAAAAAATAAGTGGTAATAAAAAGGTTAAAAGTAACTTACCCTTAACTGGTAAGTACTGGAGCCAGAATTTGAAGCCAGGTTTGTCTGAAGCCAAAGCCTGTATTCTTAACCCCCATGCTACTCTGCTACATTCACAGCCGAGGAGACCTGGCTTTGATTTCAGTGGGGCTTTCATCCATATGGATAATCCCTACCACTCGTCCCTGGTCATAATCTGTGCTATTCCCAAATCACCAGGAAGACTTCTTTGGCCCAGAGAGCTGCCGAACTAGTGTTTTGGAATACTAACGGCCTGTCTAAGGGTGATGGAGAGTGTGGTAGGCAGTGCCCCTCCCATGACATCCTTCAGCACAGCCAGGATAATGACCTTGGCAATGACATCTGCAGTTTCCCGAAAGTCGTGGCACCTTCCAACATTTGACCGTGCCAAGAAATCTTCAATCAGTCGGACTCCAATGTTATAGCCCCTGGGAAGAAAAGGAGAGAACAGGCTATATCATGGGGTACGAATGTCTTATGTCTGAACATAGGTCTGCTGTGGTAAAGACAAAAACAGGGGACAATCCCAAAACATCCCAATATATGAGCTCAGTGGAAACTGTATCCAAAATGTTGGTTACAAGAGGGGATCTTGTTCTGGGCTCTAAAGGGCCATGTAGACTGTGCACTGGGGAGCCCCACTCTGGTCTTTCCCGCAAGGAGCTCACTCACATTTTATCCAGCTGTTTATTCACATCTTCATCATTTTCATAGTCCTTGCACAGCTGGGTGACCAGAGCCCCATAGGTAAGGGTGAAAAGCTCGGAGCTCTAAAAGAGATTCAAAAGACAGTCAAAACCAAGATGCACAAAAACCAAGATTTATTGAGTCTAGATCGGCCTCAGTGCTGCTGTCAGGATTCAAAGGAAGGTCATCTGTGTCTGTGGGAAAGAACATTGTCCTCTAGGGAGTGCCAGTGAGTGTGGTTCCCCAGGGTAAAGGTGGCAGGGCTTCAGCCAGACCCACTACAGAACAGGCGGTAAAAGTCACTCTTCCAACACATCAAGGTGGGTTTCTGCTAACCCTGGACCCCACCACAGCTGCCAAGCTAAGCCTGGGTCACCAGATCTGGGGCGCAAGCGGCAGCCATCCACTAGATACCATGACAGACGGACCCGAAACGGACATTTACAGATTAGCTTCTATATGTTAGCAGGTGTGACCAATGGCTTCTCCACACCTAAGAATGTCTGGGGTGTCCTGGCCTAGAGTTCAACTGCACTGCCAGTGCCCCACCCAGGAGCAGCAGGGACCCAAAGGCCTGGTCTGTGGGGAGGAAAGGCAGGCCTAGACAAAGTCCGCTGCACTGATAACCCCGCTCCAGAGTCACTAAAATGAGGAAAAATAATGTTCCTCTTGACACAGAGCAAAAATGTTTCCAGGAATGGGGTCTCTTTGAAAGGAGTCTGATCTTTTGTGTACCAGGAACACAATCCTGATGTGGTTTCTACGACAGCCACCATTAAAATCACAGAATCCCTTTCGCAGATAAAGACTCCTGTCACTTACCTACCAAGAAACAGAGATGTGGAAGGGTGAAGGGTGACAAATACCATGACTACAGAATGAAAGCAGGACAGGAAGGCGCTATCGGGGCTAAACATAGTGAAAACATGCTACCAGCACATTGGGAGCAACGGATTCACACAGGAGGCAGGCTGAAAGACCAAGTCAGCCACCCAACCACTCCCTTCTGAGTGGAAGCTTGTCAAACTTGGGGCAGAGCAGCTTTCTGTCCTCAAGTCTTCTGGAGAAGAAAGTCCAACTAATGGTAAGGCCCAGGCTCTCAGGACCTCAATGCTCTTCACCTCATCCCCCTGGCCTGGTGCTGAGGTCACTGCAAGAATGATAATGTGAGGCCTTCTGCTCACACACTGCCTTCTTCTTTTCATCGTCTCATTTTCCACCCCACAATAATTCTGTAAAGCAGAAAGGGCAGGGATTAATCCCATTTTGGAGATGAGGAAAACTGAGACTCAGAATGATTAAGTAATCTACCAAGGACAACAGCTAATTATTGACAAAAGTAATTTTGGGAGACAAAAACAAGAGTTTCTAAGCCAATATCATTCTACCCACTGTTCCCCACAAGTGCAATATTAATAAACACCCTAAATAAAAAAAAATAAAAAAAAAAACTTAGCTGCCCTAGGGAGTCAAAGAGAATCAGTTTCAGAACCAGGAAGCGTTTTGAACTAAACTAAAACAGTCAGATCAGGGTGTCTCCAAGAGACCATTTACCAAATATGGCAATTAAGGGGAAGCTATTAAGGAGGCCAATGATTTTTTAGTAAAGTTAAGGGTTTGGCACTAGAGTGGCCTGGACATGAATGGATGGAGACAATCCAGCAGTTACCAGTCTATCGAGTTGGCACCACTGCATTAAGTCAGGAGAGCTTTCCTTCCATTATTAATGAGCCTTTGGATAGAGACTTCAGTGGCCTCAACCCACCATACTGCGAGTAACACATGCATATCACGATGTTATCAAGTACCTTATACATGGAGCAGCCCCCAATTTACCAGTCAAAAAAAAAAAACCAAAAACAAAACAAACCAAGGTTCTAAACAGATCCGTCCATGGTCACAGAATCAATACACCTGGGATTTGGGAATGAGATTCCTGACCCAGGTTCCCTGCCCTCTCTCTTAATTTGCAATTCTGTTTCCATCTCTGATTATGAACCAAGCCCACCTGAAGAGCATGCAATGTAAATATAAAACTTAAAGGTCTTCATACATTAAAATAGGAGTGGAGCTATGGCATAGAAAAAAGTCATCCATTCAATGTTTACTATGTACCAGGGACTATCTAATAGGAGGGTGATAGATAATAAATTGAATAAAATATGTGGTTTGCCAGATGATGATAAGAGCTATCGACAAAAAGCCAGCAAAGGACAGACACACATAGACAGAGACAGAGAGACGGGGCGGGGAGGTAGAGAGAAAGAGGTGTCATTTTTATTTTATTTTTTTTTATATTTTTTTATTTATTTCTAAGAGAGAGAGANGTCAATTTTAAATAGGATAGTCAGAGAAGACCTAGTAAGGTGATATTTTTGCAAAGACCTGAAGGAAGTAAGGATACACCATAAGATACCTAGGTGAAAAGATTCTAGGAAGCAAGTGTAAAGACACTGATACGGGAGTATGTCTGCCATGTTTGAGAAACAGCTAGGAGACCAGTGTGATTTGACAGGAATGAACAAAAGAGAAAACAGAAGAGGAAGGCAGGTTACTGCTGACCTGGGTTTTCCGTCCTTGTGACCATTGTAACAGAAGGTTCCATGGCACCTTAAAGGTCAGGTAACTCAACCAATCCAACTTCTTCACTGAACGTAATAACCACATTCTCCCTCCCAACAAAAACATGGATCTCTTCTGCAACATTTCTACTTCCAGTGCTTTAATTATGTTTAATAGTAATCGCCATTTACATTTATAAAATGTTCAGAATGCCTGCACAGATAGTTTTTCATTAATCCTAATAACAACCATGAGATGTTAGAACAAATGTCATCCATCCCCATTTTATAGGTGACAAGTAACTGAGACTCAGTCTTAATAGTTGAGCACTGTCCTGTAAAAAGTTACGTGATCAAAGCCATCACTTAAAAGGAGTTTTATCACATCTGTACGATGGTGACAATGAGATGTAGACAGGGCACCTGCTGCACACAACCTACACAAAAAGTACAGGACCTACAAAACTAGATGTTATTTTTACTCTTAAACTAGTTCTCTGCAGCGTGCTGTCAGAGGATACTCTGAACTGGTTTAAGGAGGGAGATTTTTGAATCAATACAAAGAACTTTGTAACAACTAATAAGGCATATAGAAAGAATACTGGATTTATGGGGCACCTGGGTGGCTCAGTCGGTTAATCCTCTGACTCTTGACTTTGGCTCAGATCATGATCTCGCAGTTTGTAAGTTCAAGCCCTCCATCAGGCTCTGTGCTGACAGAGCCTGCTTGGGATTCTGTCTCTCCCCTTCTCTCTCTGCCCCTCCCCTGCTTGTGCTCTCCCCCTCTCTCTCAAATAAACAAACAAGAAGGGGAAGGGAGGGGAGGGGAGAGGAGGGGAGGGAAGGGGAGGGGAGGGAAGGGAGAAAGAATACTAGGTTTGTAGTCAGAAGCCCTGATTCTGAGTCTGGACAGCCACTTACTAGCTGTGGGATTTTAGGTAAGTCACTTCATTTGCTAAATCCCAATCTCCTCACACAAACACGGGTAACAGTAAAATCTGTCATGCTGATTACAGGATTGTTGGGATGATCTAATGAGATAACAGACTTAAGACACTTTGCAGACCAAGAAACCACAGAATAGCCGACAGGATCTCCAAGTAGAGGTACAACCTGAGCAGAGCAGGTCAAGCCAAGCCCTACTTCAGGTGAGCTACTGCACTTGATGGTTTTCAAAACGCTTTTCAGTTAGTGCCCCAGACAAAGAAATCTTCCTACGGGGGGCTGATCTTTGGAGCTAATGCTCGAAGAGTCCCATTTACTATTTTTATCAACACAAATAATTCAGTGCGACTGCCCCCAGCAGCTGGAAATGAAGGTCAGTAACAGGAGGGAGTCCATCCCTCTCTTACCTCCGGCCTCCTGTTGGGGAGATTTTGAGGGGGGCTACTGAGGTGGTAACTCACTTGAGCACTAGATGATAGAGCCGCTGGGGTCGGGTTACTTGTAACACAACACAAAGTAAGGTTGGGTTTGATTGTCCGTGGACTTCAAGACCCAGACACTGTACAGACACAGAAAGGCTGGTATCTGTACAAACAAGGATGCCTGCTAGCTGACATTTACCGAGTGCCAACTGCGTGAAGTGCACTGTCACATCGCTAGCTTTTCACGCATGATCTCAATTAGTTCTCAGAACAACCACATGACAGATGCTATTACTACACTTTCTAATCCATTGTTCAAAGATGGCGAAACCGATGCTTACAGCAATGAAGGTGGTCACCTAGCAAGTGAGCAGTTAGGCCGGGACAGTACTTTACCCCCGTGTGTATACTTTTCTGTCGCTTCCACAGGATGCGCTTCTCAAGGTTATGGACTGGGACTGCATCTCCACACTTCTCCCAATGGCCAGCACAGAGCTCCCCACACAGTTAGGGCTTAGGAAAAGTCTGCCAGACACATGGGCTGTTTTTGTTCCCACAGACTAAAAGCAGAGGTCTACTTCCTTGGGTATATTAATCATTTAAGTCTTGGAGAGTTTAAGTGGGAACACAGCAATTAGCAGAAGGTTGGGCCACCTGGGAAGAGGGTTGCGAGAGGGGAGACTCCCCAGGAGGAGAGGCGCATACCAAAACCAGGTGGCCACAAAGAAGACCATGTGACAGCCCCCTAAGTAGGACCAGCAGGAACTGAATGAGAGAGGCACCAAACCTTCATGTCATTCACTCACTAAAATACTGATTCTCTAGAGCCAAGCATCATTCTAGATGCTGGGAATACGGTCGAGGACAAAACAAATCCCTGCTCTGGTGGTTACGTTTTCATGGGGGAGACCGAAAATAAACAAGTATATAATTTATAACGAAATAGCACCATGAGCAAAGACAGAGCAGAGCAAGAGGTCAGAAAACTAGTCAGGTCGTCAGGGAAGGCCTCTTCAGGGGAGGTGAGCTTTGAGTAACTGTGAATGAAGTAGGGAGTAGCTACGGGAGGGTTAGTTAGGGTTACTCATTGGGGGAAGGAAGTTCTAAGCAGACACTAGCAGTTGCAAAAGCCTTGAGGCAGGAGTGTGCTGCTTTCCTCCCTCATTCTCCCACTCACCAAAGCAGGGTGAACACGGGGGGGTCAAGGGTGGAACCTGGAGGTTCCTGTTTAAAATGGTATTAAAGGGGCACCTGGATGGCCCAGTCAGCATAGAGCCTGCTTCGGAACCTCTGTCTCCCTCTCTCTCAAATAAACATTTAAATGTGAATGAATGAATGAATGAAATAGTATTAAAGGTTTTTTTTAAAATTTTTTGATATTTATTTATTTTTGAGAGAGAGAGAGAGAGAGAGAGAGAGAGAGAGACACAGAATGTGAGCAGGGGAGGGGCAGAGAAAGGGGAAGACACAGAAACCGAAGCAGGCTCCCAGCTCTGAGCTGTCAGCACAGAGCCCGATGCGGGGTTCGAACCCACGAACCGTGAGATCATGACCTGAGCCGAAGTCGGACGCTCAACCGACTGAGCCACCCAGGCACCCCAGTATTAAAGGTTTTAATAGGCATTTCAGGTTTTAAAAAAAAGATATGAAAACTAAGCATCTCCTCATTATCTTAGGAAGAGAAAGAGAAAACATTTACCATGTCCCATACATTGTACACTGTTATCTCACTTAATCTTAAGTAGGCATCATCGTCCCCAATTTATAGATAAGGAAACTTTTTTTTTTAATATTTTATTTATTTTTGAGAGAGAGATAGAGACAGCATGAGCAGGGAAGGGTCAGAGAGAGAGGGAGACACAGAATCTGAAACCGGCTCCAGGCTCTGAGCTAGCTGTCAGCACAGAGCCCGACGCGGGCTCGAACCCACGAACCGCGAGATCATGACCTGAGCTGAAGTCGGACGCTTAACCGACTGAGCCACCCAGGCGCCCCTAAAGATAAGGAAACTGAGGAGCAAACAAGTAAAGACTTGAGAATTCCAACAACGTCCAGGCTTTTCCTGCTACATGATAGTTTCCTAGCAAAATATACTCTTTCTTTTTCTTTTAAATCCTTGATATTTTCCCCAAAACAGGAATTCTTACCCTGCGACCCATGGAGAATCTTCAGGGAACCCCCAAATCCCTCCAAAATGTAAACAAGCGTCTATGTACATGTTTGTCAATTTAGATTTCTGGGGAGCGGCACCTGTGTGGCTCAGTTGGTTAAGGGTCTGTCTGACTCTTGGTTTCGGCTCCGGTCATGATCTCAGGGTTTGTGAGTTCAAGCCCCAAGTAGGGCATCGCGCTATCAGAGATTTTTCTCTCCCTCTCTCTCTGCCCCTCCCCTGCTCACACTCTCTCCCTCAAAATAAATAAAGTAAACTTTAAAAAAAAAATCTGGGGAGGAGATCCATAGGTATCAGCAGCTTCTCAAAAGGGGTCTGAGAAAAAAAAAGTTAAGTACTACTTAGGAGCATTAGAGCCTCCTGCCACCCACTTTTGGTGGCTGTTTGGAGGGTAAGATGCCAACGTATAAGGGATGTTTAATCATCCTGCTAGAGCTGAGTGTCAACAAAGGGCCCCTGATTTAGTTTCTAAATAGGGAAACAAAGAGCACGGGCAATTCTGGAGGTAAGAATACGGCAAAGTAAAACACCTGCCAAGAGGTCCCCTTAATTTGGAGAAAAGCGCCATCTACCTAACGTTCCACGTCCAGCTGCCATCTGCAACCAAATTTTACCAGACTACATGGGGTCCCTCTATTCCCAGGGCAAGAAAGGCATTCCTCCCCCCCACCCCCACCCTCTCACTTACTGCCTACCCTGGCCCACCTCTCACTCCTCCAAATAAAAGTCCCTTTCTGGCAGGATCGGTATCGGAGCACCTCTTACAATGCCCAGAGCACAGTGCGAGAGGCAGCAGGGCCTAGCAGTCTGCAACTTGGAAGTTCTACAGAGACATGTGTTCAAATCCTAACTCTTCCTAGCTGTAAATTTGAGGAAGTTACGTAACCTCTCGGAGCTGAAAAACTGCGGTAACATTATCCACCTGAGAGAGTTACTTTGCGAATTAAATGCGACCATGAACATAAAGTGCTTGGCCCAGCGTCTAACACACAGTAAGAGAACAACAGTGGTAGCTGCTGTTATTACCGTCGTCCTAGCACACAGCGGTCTAGCACACAGCGGCTCTCACGCGTCGGGGGAGGGGTCTCTGAGTGACTCCAGCGGCCCTACAACCTGCTTCAGGCCCGGGACGTCCCCGGTGTGACTCTCCCCTCCAGACCCCCAGGCAGCCCCCTCCTTCCTTCCTGCGAAACCACCCTGCGCTCATAAGAGACCCCTTTCCAACTGCGCCCCGCGCCAGGCCCCTTCCCCAAAACGCCTCCATTCCGCCCCACCCGCCGAGGTCACGCGCTCCTAGTTACCATTTTCTTGCTCTCGGTGCCACGGTTCGCCTGCCTAGACATGGTGCCGGCCGCCGGACCCCGCCTCGCCACAGACCCGCTCGGCGACCCCTCCGGACACCGCTCGACCCAGCCGCTGCCCCTCAGCTTTCGGGACTGACCGGCACCAACTCACCGCGCCTGCGCGGCCTGCCGCGGGGCACCACGGGACTCGTGGTCCGGCGGATGAAGGTAATTCCCGCCCGATAAGCGTCAGACTACAACACCCAACAGCCCCGTGGGCAGCTCCGCTGGACTACAAGTCCCAGAGTGCTACGCGCGCGGCTGACACTCTTAGAGCCTCGCTCCCCCAGGGCTGCAGTGTGGCCGCTGGGTGGCGTCCGGAGCTTGCGGGAATCTTGTATAGTCCACACACTTCCCCCCTTTTCCCACCCCCTCACCCCCACAGATGCTCCGCAAATTCCTCTCTTGCTGGGTTGGTCTTGGAAAGTCCCCCTTTCGAACTAGCTTCTTCCGCTGTTGCTGCAGTTCAGAGCCAAAAGCTCCCAGGATGTCCCAGAAAACTAGCTATGGCTCACACATAGATCTGGCTTCTTATTGCAAAAATATTTAATGACAACTTACTATGTGCCAAGCATTTCACTAGTGGTTTTCTTCACACTGTCATATGTCCCCAAACTCCAAAAGCAGCCAGTACCTGCATCCTACCACTGTGACCTCATCATGGAATATCCAGTCTGTTTGCTAAAATTCAGGTCGCTTTGTCTCCCTCCCGCTCCTCAAGAACAACTCCACTGCCTGGTCCCTGGAAAAGAAAGATCGTCACTGTTTGTAGCAGCCAGTCCTGGATTTTAATCTCAGCTTTGCCATGTTAGGCAAGTTTCTGGATCTCTTTCAGTTGTTGTGAAGATTGGTGAGACACAAGTGCAGAGCACTGGGGCCAGCACAAAATAAATGCGCATTCCCTTTCTTCCAGCCACTCTCTAAAAACAGCCCAACAGGTCCCAGAAACACCAGGGGAATGTGCTAGCCACACCCTTACCATCACCAAAGGAAGTCCTACAGTCCCTGACCATAGCTCTTTGGCTTCAGCTCTAGCCATCCCCTCTGGCTGGTCAATTGTAAGCTGGCCTGGGAGTCCCTGAGCACCCTCTCCTCATTTAAGCCTCGTAGCCCGGCTCTGTAAGCAGCTGCATTCTAGCCCCTAGCCTTCACCATGACAACCAGCCTGTCCAGACAGACGTGAGCCAGCCCGGCTGGGGAAGACTGGGGGGGGGCCCAGGCTGCTCCAGTTAAAGGCCAGTTCCCAAGATTTTCCCAGTCTCTCCCTCAGGGTGCAGGACCAGTGGTTATTATACCCTTCTCCCTGTGACACAGACTTTCTGGGGCTTGCCTAGAGGCAGTGACCTTTGACTCTCCCTACTGTGTTAGTGCCTTGGCTGGGAGTTCTGGGAAGGAGCTGGAGGGCCAGGCTGTGGTAGGGGAGGAAGCAGGGGCCGGCTAGCCCCCAGAGGTCAGCACAGCCAGGGAAGAACCTCCCGCATTCCCAGGAGAGAGGACAGCTGAGGTGAAAGCTGCAGTTGGCTGGCCTGTCTGTCGGTCTGGGCTCCTCCCTGCCGGCTGCCCTTGGCTGCCCACAGAAACCTGAGTCACAGTCACAGCCAGCCGCCCGACCCCACCCAGCCTGCTGTCAGTCAGGGTGGTTCTGGAGAAGCTGCAGGCGGAGCCTCTCCCTGCCCATCTTATGACCTCTGAGATTCTTCTTCTGCCTGTGATTGCTCCTTTTGGTGTCTTTTTCGCTGGGACTCCTCCTTCCAGTGCCCCAAGTCCTGAATTAAGGATGGGAGTGGGGTCCATTTTAAGCTGATTTATAGGGTCTCCTCCTTCACTCAGATGTGAACCTACACCGCTTAGACAGCTGCTCCAAGGGCTCTCTGTACAGCCCCCGTCATTCCCAAATCCCAATCCCTCTCCACCACTGCTCAGGGCCAGACACCTCGGAAACCAGGCACCTCTCCACACCCTTGTCTCCTTCTCCCTAGAAAACAAAGTAGCAGGGACAGCCTCCCATTCCTAGCAGGGGCTCTAGGCAAAGACCCCTCCCAGGAATCCCAGACAGTGAGCCTGCTCCGTCCTAGATCTGAGTTCTTCCCCCTCCAGTCAGGCCCCCTGTTCCTTTCCATCTCCAAGCTGGAGGGAGGGAGGCCTTATTGCCACTGGTGTCACCACTGCCCTTGAGGACATTCCCTACCCTGGCCCCAAGGAGTGGGCCTGGAGGGCTCCCCAGGAGAGCCTTGTGGTATGGGTCTCTAACCCATTCACCATGCTGTGCCTTGGGGGTGGGGTGGGAGTGAGAGTCTGGTCTCGGTTCTCTCTGCTGCCCCCACTGAGAGGCCCCTCCCACTTCCTACTTTGTGAGTGTGGAGACAGCCTCCTGGGCCTTCCTCCTGATTCATATCTCTGTGTCAAATCTCCCAGTGATTTCCGTCACCCCTCTATCAGTTTCGTCCTGGACCCTGCCCCACCAAACCTAGGAAGTTGTAAATGCCCTTGCTCCTGGCCTCCCCCTAGGGGGATCAGGAAGGGGACTTATTTCCGATTCCTGATCCCATTCAGTGACCTGCCCCCTAGCCCAAGCCCAGCCTCGTGGTGAGAGGAACAGCTCATTCGTGCCTGTTTCTGAGGAGGAGGGGACTGCCCTGGGCGGTAAGGGAGTCACAGAGGAGCCAACAGAGCTCCTTGCCTGTCACCAAAGAGGGCAAGGCAGCCTGTTGGGCTTCACTCCTTGATATTTCAAGTATCTCACTTGTTCTTTCTCTGGGATGCCTAATATGGGGGGGGGGGGAGCATGTGAGGCTCCCAGATGCTGTCACCCAGCCCCAAACTCGGAGAGACACACATACTCAACCTTCTCAGTTGCTGGAGCCTGGGATCTGCAAGGGACGCTGATCAGTCAGGCAGTAAATGGAGAGGTGCCCACTCCATCCCCCCATTTGTTTGCTTTGACATAATCACAGGACACTGCTGCACTCCTGATTCCCCCTCAGCCATCCTCCCAAGACTCATTCTGGACCCATCAGCTGTACAGGAAGCCTTCTGGAGCTGGCCGGCAGAACTGTCCACCAGGTTGGCTAGCTCACAGATGGCCTGCTGGTCCCCACCATTAGCATCTTGTGAGGGGGTTTGGGCGACTCCACCCTCAGTCTAGAGAAGAGCTCCTCTGCGTTGGCACTGTTGACATTTAGGACCTAATGATGTTTTGTTCTGAGCATTGCAGGATGTTAAACAGCATCTCTGGTGTTTAAGTACTAGATGCCAGTGATACCCCCCAGTTCTGACAACCAAAAGTGCCTCTAAATATTGCCAAATGCTGTCTGGGGGCCAAAATTGCCTCGGGTTGAGAACAACTGACATAGGCTAATACCACATGCTGTCTCTTTGCAATGGGCTCCTCAAAGTCGATCGCAGATCATTAGACATAATAGAGAATTCCCAGTTCTAAAGCAGTGCTCACCCCTCCCCCTTGCAAAGAACCTTCCACAACTCCCCACAATCGACATCACGTAGATCATGATGTCAATTGGCATTCAGATCCTCTTACATAGACCATCCCTGGCCTATCTTTTCATTTTCAGCTACCATTTATTTCCTCTTCTATTCTTTTTTAAAATGTTTTTTCATTTATCTTTGAGAGTCAGAGAGAGACAGCGTGAACAGGGGAGGGTCAGAGAGAGAGGGAGTCACAGACTGAAACAGGCTCCAGGCTCCAAGCTGGCAGCCAGCACAGAGCCCGACGCGGGGCTCGAACCCACGAACTGTGAGATCATGACCTGAGCCGAAGTCGGACGCTTAACCAACTGAGCCACCCAGGCGCCCCACTCCCTCCACTATTCTTGAGGTCTAGCTAATGAAGGTATCTCACTGTTCCCACTCTCACTGAAGACCAGGCGGGGTCCTCATCCTTGTAGTCACTTCGAGATCTACCCTAGAGGGCTCTTCTCCTATTGGGTTCCGTTCATGAATTCCGAGTCTAGTCACTGCCTGGCTCAGGGTAGGCCTATTCAATTCTGGAAAATGCAGTCCCTGAGGCCTCTGACTTCACACAGAACCATGGTGGATTCCATCGTGCACATGGTGCCCTCCCTTTGCAGATGGGATGGCTGATGAGAAGAATCGGCTCCTCCTCCAAATATGCTTTTATCCTTAAAACTCCATCATCATTATCATCATCACCGGCATCATCATCATCATGATGATGTTTATTTATTGCACACATCTTATATGCCAGGCTCTGTGCTAAGCACCTCATCTGCATTGCCTTATTTAACCTTTACAAGGACCCCATGATATCTCATGGTACTATCATTTTCCTGATCTTGTAGGTGAGCAAACTGGGTCTCAGAAAAGTTAAGACACTAGCTTAAGGTCAGCAGCTCCATTTACAGGCTTTCCATCATCATCATTTTCTAATGATTTGGGGCCAGAGGGAGCACTGTTCCCTCCCCAGGCCTTTCCCATCCAAGTACTAACCAGGCCCTACCCTGCTTAGCTTCCAAGATCAGACGAGATCAGGTGTGTTCAGGGTGGTATGGCCAGAGACTCCCCAGGCCTTTCCAAGAGAGTTCAGGTCCCCAACTACTCATTCCTCCTAGTCAAGCTGCTCCCGGGTTGCCTGAGACCCAGACCATTTTGTCCGCCAAGCCCCCTTGAAATGGCTGCTTTCTGGAGCTGTTCAAAGAAGAAGACACTGGCGGGAAAGAGGGGCGGGAGGCTAGTATCTCACTGGACCTAATCTCTGGACAATGGAGAATCAGAAAACTGACCTTCTAGAGGTCAGGACAAAGGGCAGGGAGGGGATGGCAGGGCCCAGCTGTGCCCCCTCCTTCCTCTCCTCTGTCAATCCCTGCAGCACCATCATCGATCCACCTTTCCNCAGAAGAGGCTCACTCCCTCCTCGACAGGCCACAAGGGAGAAATATCCTTCCGGGGAGATTGGAGGGGTCGCCCGATGGGGGTGGGGGAGGTTCAGGGCCAGGACCACCCAGTTTGGAGCTGGGAGGGACCCAGCAGATTAGAGACCTGAGTAAAGCATTGGTGCAGGCCTGTAATTACCCGTGAGGAGCAGGGAAGACACCAACCATAGGATACTGGAGGAAGGGCAGCAGCAAGGCTCCGGACCTCTCCCATCCCAGCCATCACCAGGAGAGAGAAAGCAGAGTCCTTTTAGGAGTCTCCTTGGGGCCCTCCTTCAGGTCTCTCCGCATCCCGGGGGTGGATTTGGTTTGAGGTGGCTTGGGAGAGAATTTAGATTGGAAGCTACAGCCAAGGCTCCAGAGCCGGAGCCCCCAGGTTCCAGGGTGGGATTGGGGGCTCCCAANCCGCCGCCGCCGCTGAGACCCCAAGACCCCCAGTGACGCCGCAGCCATGGAGAGCGGCCCACATGCAGAGCCGGGTGCCGGCGCACCCCCAGGTATGCCGGGATCCACGCACAGGAGAGATGGGGGGTCGCGGGGCCTTGGGAAGGCCGAGAAGGCCAGCCCGCTGGGCGGGGACCCCCTCCCCCGCCGCGCCCTCTGACCACTTGGAAGTTTAAAAATAAAGGCTGCAGCAGCGGCGGCTCGGGGCCACCGACGCATCCTCTGACAGCTGCCCCCTCCCCCACTCCGGGCACTGGGACGCACTGGGCGGCGGGATCCGCGAGGACCGGTCCCGGGACTTGGAGAGACCCTTCCGCTCCGGCTTCTCCGCCTGCACCCCCAGTCCGACCCACCCCAGGCCCTGGTGATCCTCTTCAATTGAGCTGGGACGTCTATCCCCCACTTCAACCCAGGCGGGCAAGTGTGACCCCAGCCTGAATGTGTGTGTTGAGGATCCAGATTCTCAGGCCATACCGAAAACTAGGCCCTGGCGCCCCCCACGCCCAGGCCCTGGCCCAGACCTCGCCCCTACCCCATCCCTCCAGCTGCCGCGCAAAGGGCCTGTTGCAACTGCGGGCCGGCCGGGAGTGGAGGGGAGGGCAGGGGGAGGTCTCTAGCGGCGGCTGCCAAGTAACCCGCCGGATAAAGACGAGGGGGAGGGGGAGGCTGCATTGTTTGGGGCGAGGGCGGGAGCTGGGAGGTGGGCCGCCTCCTCTGCAGTCTGGACTACTCCGGAGCCCACCCAGCCCGGTTTGGGGAGGAAGGAGACAGAAGGAAATCTACGTATCCGACCACCCTCCTTCCTAGCCTCTTTAGGCCTGAATCTCTCTCGAGAAATGAGGTGAAGGCACAGGGCCGCACTCCCTCTCCCTGCCACATCANAACGCCTCGCTTTCTCCTCTCTAAGGGGCCGACGGGGACCCGGGCCCACGGGCAGAAGGAACCCTGGTCACAATCCAGGGCCCTCCCGCCTGCTTTGGGGCTATTTTTGGATCTCATCCTCTTTGCTTCGTCCCCAGAGTCCTTCGGGCTTGTCACACAGGCGTCCTGAGTTCGGGCTGGCAGCGTGGAGACAGGGCTCTTAGAGTGGATTTCTTTCTCTTTTTTTTAAGTTTCCACTTACCTCTTTTGGGGGGGAGGGGCAGAGAGAGGGAGGGAGAGAGAATCCCAAGCAGGCTTCGCACTGTCAGTGCAGAGCCTGATGCAGAGCTCAAACTCCAAGCGTGAGATCCCGACCTGAGCCGAAGTCAGGAGTCGGACGCTTCGCTGACTGAGCCCCCTGAGCTGCTCAGAGTCTGGGTTGGAGCAGGGTCTCTGTGGCACGGACACGGTGCCTCAGGTTGGCTGGGCACAGCCTTTGAGCCACATCTCTCCACCACCCCCCCCCCCCCCCCCCCGCTCCGTCCCCGGACACACATACTCCAGGCCCCAGACCATCAAAGCTACCCTCTCCTCCCCTCACCCCACAAACCACCAGGGCCCTGGACTTCTGCAAATCCCATTCGGATCTGAGAGCAGCTGATGAGGGGGTGGGGACAGGTTTCTGGTTGGGCCTGGTGCTGGAGGGAGGGTTTCTCTTTCTCTTTCTTCCTGGAAGGGGAGGGAAGAGCATGATTACTGTGGACCCAAGTTCCGTTCCCACTGACTCAGGGGGGAGGCGGCCCCAACCTCACACCTCCATAGAGTCCTAGAGCCTAATCCCTGCCACCTCCCTGACCCCCGGGGCGTGGGCCCAGCATGAAACAGTGTCTGTGGGTGTGGAGAGCCCAAAAGGAGGCGGAGCCGCTTGGCTGTGGGTGGGCTCCTCCCCATGCCAGCGTGGGTGCTTCCAGGGGACCTTGTGGGTGTGGGAGCTGGAAGGCGCAGGTGGGGGAGGGGCTATCAGACTGTTGCGGTTGGGGAGGTTTGTAGGCTGTGCTGGGACAGTGACACTTGGGTCAGTCTTGTCTCTGCTGAGCCTGAGAGGGGACACCCAGGGAGTCCTAAACTGGTCATTTCACTTGCTTACCGGCTCTTTGCATCAGAGGGGCACAGGCACTGCTGTGTATATTGGGGCCTGAATGGGCCTGATTACTGGGCGGCAGATGAGGGCCTGAGTGAGTGTCTAGTTTATAACTAGATGCCAGGTTGGATGCCAGGACAAAATATGAGGGCATGGAGGGGGGGCACACTTGACTGTACTGAAGGGCCCGAGGGGGCCTGCACACAGGGTCCTGGGTTGGGAAGACTCTTCTATACACAGGGGCCTGGGTAGAGTTACAGGAGACCCTGGATCAGGCTGGTGGCTGAGCCCTACACAGAGAGAAGGTGAAGGTGACGGGAGCCCCCTATATAAGCCAAGGGCAATAAAGGTGATGCCCATGGCATGTACTCTGTCAGGTTTGAGGCATGGGGCTGTGACACTGAGCGCATGTAGCATGATCCCTGCCCTCTTTGAGTTCCCTTTGCACCCTGGGCATTACTAGGAGGCAACATGGAGCAGGGGACAGGTGTGGACTGGAGCAAGTGACTTGCCTCCTCCAGCCACAGTTTATGCCCCTGGAAAATGGAGGTAGTGTTATCAAACCTTGTGGGGTTAATGTGAGGGTTAGAGCGATGTGCTAAAGGAACCTGGCACAGAGACGCCCGCAATACAGTGTTATTACCATTATTGTGGTCATGCTCATCAGAACTGGTGCCAACAGGGAGGTACAAAATATGGGGGAGGCGAGGACAGGAATTGGGAGCTGGTTTGCTTAAGAATGTGGACTCTGGAATCCAACCGTTTAAGTCTTCCCCGTCATCACTTACTGCTGTGTGACCTCAGGTAAGTTGCTTAACCCCTGTCTTAAATTTTCCCATCTATCAAATGAGAACAATGCCAGAAATCATCTCATGGAAGTACTGGGATCATTAAATTAGATGAACACATTAAACACTTAGCCCAGGCCCTGGCACATAGTTAGTGCTCAATAAACTCAAGCTATTTGTTTCTTTTGTTTATTGTTTTTCATTCCTTTGGAGGCCTGAGATGGAGGTGTGATTAAGTAGAATTTCGGGAGGTAAATAGGGGACAGAGGGCTGGGGGGGCGGGGGGAAGGG
>NW_027528276.1:1383223-1396300 GCF_008692635.1 Crocuta crocuta
GGGGGGTGTCTGTGCTTGAGGTAGGGCAGTGGCAGTAGGAGAGAGACCCAGCAGGTGCGTGCAGACAGTCATCCGGCACACCACAGTGATGCCTGCCATGTGCTGGCTATGCAGATGGCTGTGAAGTGAATCAGAGAGTCACTAGCCTCAGGGAGCTCCTGACCCAATGAGGAAAGTCGAGGTGTTCACTGCAGGGAACCCCAGGCTTAAGGCGAATACAATGGTCAGTGGGCTATGCTTGTGGAAGGCTTCACAGAGGAGGAGGCATTTGAAGTGGACCTAACAGAAGGAGTAGAAGTTAGCAAGACTGGCACAATGGGCTACATCCCTACATACAGCAGCCAGCCTAGCCGGTGCCTCACACTGACAGCTTCATCCCTGCCTAGGCCAGTGGGCCCTGTAATGAGGCCTCTAATGAGCCCCTAATGTGCAGTCACGCATATGCAAATGAGGAGGAAGGGGCATCGGGCCAGTGTACTGGCCCTTTCCCTCAGGATGGCCATCAGCTGTTGGTGGGGCAGGGCCGAGGGAGGGGGAATGAGCTGAAAGCAGGGCCCTGACGAGAGTGGTGGCACTTGAGAGCGGCCAGGGCAGGTCTACCAAGACTGGAAGTGAGGCCACCAGCAGCAGGGAGCCATGTCCTCGGTTCCCCACTGGGCCTTGGGACAAGTGAGGGAGCCAAGGAGCCAGGCCCAGATAATGCAGCTTTGTTGGCTGTGGTAGCGCTGCCTGGCACCCGGGGCACAGCCTGCGGTGTCTCCTCCGCCACCTCTCAGCTGCAGCTCTGCCCCGAGGGGAGCAGAGAGCATGGTAGGGGTAGATAGCATGGTATTGCTGCCTCCATCAGTGCTGCTCACGATTTCTAAGAGGAGGTGTGGGTTCTCACCAGGGCTAAGTCCAACTTATCTCCAGCCTCCTATTTATTAAGGGCCTTCTCTGTGCCAGGCATGATGCTTAGCCTATCATGTGCATTGTCTCATTTGATCCTCAAAACAATCCTTGAGTAGGGCCTAATATTATCCCCATTTCACAGATGAGGATCAAAGAGGAAAGTCACTTGCCTAGAGCCACACAGCTAGGAACTGACAGAGGCAGGATTTGAACCCAGGTCCGTCTGACTCTAAGCCTCTGCACCAGACCTCTAGGCTGAACTCCCATGGCTAAGCCAGCCAGTGATAGAGTGTGACCTGCTTCCCTTGCATGACTGATCTTGGCATCTTGGCATCTCGGTCTTAGGGACCCTGTGCTCTGTTCTCTGGCAGGCACGGTAGAGCCAGCAGAGCCCTGGGTCTCCTGTGCACCTTGCTCGGTTGGAGTCTGAATAAGTCAGATCAGAAGGAGGCCCTGGAGCTAGGCAGTGGTGACAGCACAGCCACCAGGCCATCCCCAGGCCCCTGCCCTGAGCATCTCTAGGCTCTCGCCCCGCGGCCCTGCTGAACTGAGGGAGGGCCTGTGGTGGGGCCTGAGCTGCGGCATGGGGTCATTTCCTGCCGCCTAAAATAACAGGAAGTGGGTGCTCCTGATTGGAGGCCGGGAACAATGGCCGCCAACCAGGCCAGAGAGCTCCTTCAGATCTGCAGTCTCAGTTGTGATTCCGGCTGTATCATCCACCGGGGCCCATGGCCTGGCCCCAGTGCCTTGCCGCTCAGGGCTGTGGCCCAGGTTCTGAGGACTGCTGGAGCAGGCTGCCGCGCTCTCAGAGCCGCCTCAGCGCTACTCTGGCCAGGAGGAATGCTGCCCCCTAAGGGTGTCCTCTGTCCCAGCCCCACAATTAGGCGTCTCACAGAGTTGGTCCTTCCTGCCTCCCCCTGCCCTGTCCTCCCAGCTCAGATCTCAGATCTCTCCAGGAGGGGAAACCCGGGGGTACAGAAGGCTGTACCCCTTTGAGTGAACTTGCAGACTGTCACGCTGCTTCGGGCCCATATCCCAGCTTTGCCACTCACCAGCTGTGTGACTTAAGCAAGTGTCTTAATCCCTCTGAATCTGTTTCCTCGTTTGTCAAGTGGGGTAATGACATCTACCTCATAGGACTGTGGTGAAGATGAAAGGGACTGATGCCTTTAAAGTGTTGAGCTGTGCCTGACACAGCATTAGCTATTGCGGCTGTTAACAGGACTTTCCCCTGGTCCAGGGAAAGGAGGGCCCAGAAGGGGCAGGGCAGAAGCGACCTGGAACGGGGCTGTATACGTATGCTGGGAACATTGTGCCTCTGAGTGCTGTGTGGGTCTCTGAGGCTTCATCTGTGCCTCCGAGGGGTGCCTGGCTCCATGTGTGTGTGTCTGTGTGTGTCTGTGCGTCTGTGTGTCTATAGATTTCTAAATCCCACTAAGTCTGATTCCCGAGTATATAGCAGGGAGAGAGAGAGGAGGAGGAAAAGAATGTGTCCTGTCTCTTGCCATTGTTGAGGCTCCGTTCGCGTTGTCTGGGTCTCTCTTTCTCTCTCTCTCTCTCTCTGTGGTATGTAGTCTGTCTGTATATGTCCTTGCCCCTCTGTTGAGCTCACCATCTTCATTTGTCTGCCACCTGAGGACCTCCTGTGAGAGCCGAAGGCTCTGGCTACAGGCGCCCATCTGTGTCTTGCTTCCTCTCTCTACCTCCCCATGCTCCCCATCCAGGGGTGCTGTCCATGCAACCCCCTCTGAGAGCTCTCCCCTGGGCACTCCTTTGCTCTGCCCCCCTGAAGGAGGGCCACTCTCCCCCACCTCCTGCCCAGGTGCCTCACTTCCTACCTCCTGGTGGCCAGCCTGGGCAGGAGCCTGCCATACCCTGCATTCCTGCCCTCTGAGCTCAGTGCCTACCTGCCGCACCTGCACCCTTTACCATCTTGAGGGTAGCCTCCCTGGGGGAACTACCGAATCACTTCCTTCTTCAGAGAACAGGCAGGAACCTCGAGGAGGGGCCATGTGATGCCTACCAGAAACAGTGTGACATAAGAGTTCTGTCATCAGATAGCCTTGGGTTCAAATTCTACCTCT
Source organism: Crocuta crocuta (assembly GCF_008692635.1). Taxonomy (NCBI): domain Eukaryota; kingdom Metazoa; phylum Chordata; class Mammalia; order Carnivora; family Hyaenidae; genus Crocuta; species Crocuta crocuta. The sequence goes on from NW_027528276.1 coordinate 1,386,199, forward strand.
GACACTGACATGAGCAATTCACTGGCCTTGTCTGAGTAAGTTTTCTCACCCGTGAAACAGGGACCATCCATAGAACTTTCCTTTTAGAGCTGTCAGAAGAATGAAATGAGATGAGGGAAAGTGCCTGGCAGACGGTAGAGCATCAATACATTAGCTTGTTTCCCTTCCTGGGCTTTGTTGCTTGCAGGGCACACGCTGGGCTCCGATATGAGCAGGATCCAGAGGGTTCAGGGAGGCGAGGCTTTGGAGCAGCTCGGGGTTTTGACACTGAGCTGGCTCGGTGGCGTTCCCTAGTACCCCATCCGCCCATGCGTGTATCCATCCGTGTGTTCATGTTTTTTTAATTTTTTTAAATATTTATTGATTATTGAGAAACAGAGCGTGAGCAGGGGAGGGGCAGAGAGAAGGGGAGACACAGCATCTGAAGCAGGCTCTAGTCTCTGAGCTGTCAACACAGAGCCCGACGCGGGGCTCGAACCCACAAACTGAGAGATCATGACCTGAGCTGAAGTTGGATGCTTAGCCAACTGAGCCACCCAGGCGCCCCTCCATCCGTGTGTTCATTAAACAGACACAGAACCCTTGCTCTGTGCCCGCAGGCCAAATGCGAGGCCCTGGGTGGGAAGGAGTAGGACCCGGTCTCTTCTCTCCTTGAGCTTTCACGCTGGCGGGGACAGGGGCGGCTGGCAAACGGAAAAGCCAGACTGAGTTGTCAGCATTGTGAGAGGAATATTTGGCCCAGCAGCAGTTGTTGGTATGGAAGGAGGGAGGGACCGGAGGAAAGGGATCAGCTCCCGGAGCGTGGAGATGGGGCGTAGCAAGCACCCTGAGACAGGTGACAGGCCCTCCGAGAGACGTGGCCCCGATCTGTCGGCAGACCCCATGTACAGTCCTTCTTGGAGCTCTTGAGAAGATGAGACTTTCTGTGACCCTGTGGTCAGCGCCTCTACCTTTGCCCTGCTGATGCTCTGTGTGCCAAGAAATAAATACAAACTATCTGCCTCTTATCCAGTTCTTAGCAAATACTTCTAATAGATAGCAGCAAAGCAAAATAAAAGTAACAGTAGCTAAAGCCTCACAATTTGACACAGGCCAGAAATAAAATGCAGTGGCTGAAGGATCACGCTTGATGCGTAGAAGTAGCAATGATCAGAAATTGGCTGAACTGTACCATATAGATCACCTACTGAGTGATTCATTTGGCTTCCTATGACCTGTTCTGGGTAACCTTGTCCCAGTGGCATTTCGTCAGGGTTGGCATACTTCTGAAGCAAATATTTGTATTTAAGGTCAATAGTCCGCCAGGTCAAAAGAGATCCAAATGTCCTGTTTGCCTCTCGAAAAGTCTTTCTTAAAATTTTTTAATATTTGTTTATTTTTGAGAGAGAGAGAGAGAGAGAACATGAGCAAGGGAGGGGCAGAGAGAGGGAGACACGGAATCCAAAGCAGCTCCAGGCTCTGAGCTGTCAGCACAGAGCCTGATGCTGGGTTCGAACTCACGAACCGTGAGATCATGACCTGAGCTGAAATCAGACACTTAATTGACTGAGCCACCCAGGTGCCCCTCTTGAGAAGTCTTTCCTGTTGAATTGCTGGAGTCAAACATTCATTATTATTTTTAACTTCTACCTGAGTGCCTCGTTCAGGAAGCTGCCCAAATTCAACTGAGATGGCGTTGTTTTGCTTCCCTTCAAGTGTTTATCCCTTTGCAATAAATTACCACATGGATTTACTCTGTTTTTGTTTGGTTTTGTTTCTTGTTGTTGTTGTTGTTTCAGCTCCTGAACAGGGACTCCTTTTTTTTTTTTTTTAAATCATTAGCCTCCTTTTTAATTTAATTTATTTTAAGTAATCTCTATACCACACATAGAGCTCGAACTCACAACTCTGAGATCAAGAGTTGCATGCTCTTCCGACTGAGCCAGCCAGGTGCCCCAGATTTACTCTTTATTAGAGTAAAAATCTCCTTCTCTATGCACTGTTTTAGGCCAGAGTGGCTTCCTGGTATGGCATTTTATTCTCATTCGACAGCATCTCATGACTGTGTCTCCATGTACTTGGTACTGTGGTAGCCGCTGGTGGTGTGGCAGCGAGCAAAGCAGACGTGGCCTAGCTCTTGGAGGACTTCCTCCCAGTCTAAGGGGAGGCTGACAATAACAAGAGAGGCACACAAAGAAGTTTAAAGTTGTATTAGTCACAGTGCTCCAAACAAGAGGCACACAAAGCCATGAAAGAATTTATCCTGATCAGAGAAGCCAGGGAAGGCTTCCCTGAGGAAATGATGTCTGAGCTAAGATCTGAAGGCTAAATGAGGTTTAACTAAGGAAAGAGCAGGGGCACCCAGGTGACTCAGTCAGTTAAGCGTCCAACTTCAGCTCAGGTCATGATCTCATGGTTCACGAGTTCGAGCACAGCGTTGGGCTCTGTGCCGACAGCTCAGAGCCTGGAGCCTGCTTCAGATTCTGTGTCTCCCTCTCTCTCTGCCCTTCCTCCACTCACGCTCTGTCTCTCTCTCTCAAAAATAAATAAAACCCTAAAAAAAAAAAAAAAAGAGTAGAAAGAGCATGTGCAAAGTCCCTGTGGCATGAAGGAGTATGAATGGTTATCAGAATCAAATGGTGAGTGTAGGAGGAGCACAGAAAGCAAGTAGAGAACATGCAGAAGAGATTCAAGAGGTGCAGGAGATGGGGACAGGGACTTCAGACTATGCTGGACTTGTAGTTTGCGCTCAAGAATTCTGTTTTTATCTTTAGAGCAATGAGAAGCCACTGGGAGGTTTCAGGTGTCGAAAAGTATCATGATCAGATTTGCATTTGGAAACAATTACTCTGGCTGCTCCGTGGAGAGCAGAGTGTGAATGGGTGGTGGGGAGAGCAGTGGGAAGATGTAGTCATCCAGGTAAGAGAGATGCTGATGTCAGCCAAGGTGGAGTCCATACTTATTTCATTCAACAGAGAGTTGCGGAGCACCTATATGCCGGCCCTGCTTGTCTTGGAGATAGAAGAGCTAACAAAACAGACACACATGGGTGCCCTCATGGAGGTTATCTTCTAGAGATAGGAGACAGGGTTAAAATGGTGTTCCTACTTGTAGAGAAAAAATAGAATTGGAAAGAAAACATACAGTTGGAAAGGGGAAGAAGACTTCCACTGCAGTTCGTAATTTTAAATAGGGTCAGGGAGGGTGTTAAGTGAGAAGTGACATTGGAGTAAGGACTTCGAGCAAGGGAGGGACTGAGACATGCTGAATCTGGGGGCAGAGAATTCAGAGAGGACGGTAGGCACACAGCCCTGTGGCAGGAGCGTGCCTGGAACAGTGGCTGGAATAGACTGAGCAGGGGGCGGGGAGAGGAGGAGGAGATGAGACCCAAGAGGTAACAGGCTGGAGACGGGGATCCTGATGTCCTCAGAGGCCATTGTAGGGCCTTTGTTTTTTCCTTCCCAGGAGATTGGAGGATTTTGACAGGGGAGTGACTTGCTCTAACTTATTTTTTAAAATATTTTTAATGTGTATTTATTCTTGAGGAAGAGAGCGTGTGCGCATGCGTATGTGTAGGGGGGTAAGGGGCAGAGAGGGAGACAGAGGGTCTGAAGTGGGCTCTGCACTGACAACAGAGAACCCAATGTGGGGCTCAAACTCCACGAACCATGAGATCACAACCTGAGCTGAGTCGGACGGTTAACCAACTGAGCCACCCAGGCACCGCTGATCTAACTTATTTTTAAACAGAATCACTCTGCTGCTGTTTTGAGAAAAGATGAAAAGGGAACAAAGAATGGCAGCAGGGGGTCTTTATTTTATTTTATTTTTAAGGCCTTATTTTTTTAATTAATCTCTCCACCCAACATGGGGCTTGAACTTACAACCTCTGAGAACAGGTTGCAAGCCCTACCACTGAGCCAGCCAGGCACCCCAGCAGGGAGTCTTTATAGGGGATGATAGTGGCTGAACCAAGATGATGGAAGTGGAGATGGTGAGAAGTGATTGGATTCAGAATAGACTTTGCACATTGAGCCAAAAAGATTTACTGAGAGATTAGATGTGGGATGTGAGATTAAGAAAAGTTTCTACAATGACTCCCAAGATTTTTGGCCTGATAAACTGGGAGGACGGGGGTTGCCATCAGCTGAGATGGGGAAAACGGGGAGGAGCAGTGTTCTGGGGGGAAGATCAGGAGCTCATTTGGGGATGTGTTAAGGCCGGGGTGTCTAAGACACGCACGGGTGTCTAATAGGGAGTTGTATGAGCGAAACTGGAACTCAAGGGAGAGGCCTGGGCTGGACATACAAACTTGGTCGTCATCAGCAGAGCAATGGTATTTAAAGCCATGAGTCTGGATGAGGTCACCAAGGGAGTACAGGCAGATGGAGGAGAGATGAACTCCGCCACTGAGCCCCAGGGCACCGGCGCTGAGAAGTTAGGCAATTACAGAGGGATCTGCAAAAAAGACTGAGGAGTCACGGCTAGCAAGGTACACCAGGAGAGTGTGTTGTCCTCACAGCCAAGTGCAGAAAGTGTTCCGGGAGCAGTGAGGGATCAGCTGTGTCAAGTGCAGCCCACAGGTTAGCAAACCGAGGACCGAGAAATGGCTGCTGCTTTCACAGTGTGGAGGTCACTGGTGACCTTGAGAAAAGCAGTGTCGTGAAGCGGTGGGGGTGAAGGCCTGACCCAAGTGGACTCTTGGAGCAGAGATTGGGAGAAGTGGACAGATTCTTCTGAGGGGGTGTTGTTTGCCGAGCCCCCGCCGGGTGCCAGAGATGAGGTACCCATTCACTGTTGGAACCAGCAACTCAGCGGGGAAACTGAAGCTCAGGCAGGCTCAGGGCTGCCCAAGGGCCCGCAGTAGAGCTGGGATGTCCCCCCCAGGCCTGTTTGGCTCTGAAGCCTGAGACCTTCTACCCCACTGCATCGGACGGCCGAGTGCGGGTCTTCCCAGGCCTCATCCCTCCCCCTCCCAAGCTGTACACCGCCAGTCAGGACCTAGCTGGAGATTCACCATCTTGCCTGGTGGGTGTGATTTGCCTAGGTGTAGACAAACATCTAACCCACCAATTTTCCTTGCAACATAGTAGCACGCACAGGTGCTAGAATGACAGTAAGCAGGCCTCACCCTCAGCCTTCAAGCTTAGTACTCACACACCTAAGCTTTCTGGCCCCAGACAGCCCTGGGTTCAAATCTTGCCTCTGCCACTTGCTATTTCTATGACCCGGGCAAATCACTTAGTGGGGTAGGCTTTGACTGCCTCATCTGTATAATGGGGGTAAGACTCTGCCTCTCAGGGCTCACATGAGGATACAGGATAGGGATACAAAGGGCTAGCTTAGCCCCTGGGATACAGTAAACACTAAGTGATTGCTGCTGACTTTCTTGCCCACCAGAGTTGGAAAGGAGTTCGCAGGTGGCTGGGAAGTAGACTAATAGTGGCCAGGCAGCCTTCTGGTGTGGGAAAAGCTGGGTGGGCTGTAATGGAGCCGAGGGGCTGCAGACTTAGATGGGATTTAGGGATACAGGGCCTCTTCTGGGGCTCTTGCCTGGAGCCCAGGAAACTCCAAGGGAAGGAATGAGGGAAAAACTGAGCCTCAGATTTGGTTACATAACATGTATTACTTCATACTGCCTTAAACAGAGACAGAAGACTGTGATTGCTAAGAGCATGGACTCTGGTGACAGACACTGGGTTCAAGTGCAGGCTCCTTCACTTCCAGCTGAGTGACCTCAGATTGCTTTACTTTTCCCCATCCATAAAAAAGATATTTATAGTGTCTTCTGCCTGAGTATTTTCAATAAGGACTAAAATGAATATGTGTAAAATGCTTTGAATATAGGAGCTCCTGAGAGATATATCTCTGTCAAAAGGTTAATGTTATCACTAAAATCACAATCTTGTGAGGTAGGTACTATCCTCACAGGAGCTGAGGCACAGAGAGGGTCTGTAACTAGCCCAAGGTCACACAGTTAATGGGGAAGCCAGAATTCACATTCAGATAGTCTGCCTTCAGAGCTCATATTCAGCCACAGGACACCTGTCTCCCTGAAAAAGGTGCCCAGAGTCCCAAACGTGATTCCTTAGGAGTGTCCTCTCCCTACACACACATTGTTACCCACAGGGACGGGGAGTTTGCCACCTCCCGAGAGGGCCAGATCTCCCCGAGGAGAGGACTTAGTCCTCACTCCGGTAAGAGCGAAAAATGTATCCTTAGACTCACCTTCCCGTGCTCCCTGCTCCCTACGCCTAGGCTCTGTGGCTGTGTCTGCATTGTTCCCTTCAGTGCTCAGAGGGTAGCAGCAGACAGCAACAGGGCTTCTGGCAGAGCTTTACGAGGCCCACGGGGAAGGGGCGGGAAGTGTTTGCTGGCATGTGAATCATGCCAGGCACTTCACTGACATCCCTACTAGCTTGGGCTCATTATCCCCATTTTACAGATAGAAAAATGGAGACCTAAAGAGGTTGAATAGCTTCACCAAGGTTACCTGCTGGGAAAGCATGCCCTCCCTTCCCGTCTTGGGCTGGTGGAATCAGAATTGGGCCTTCATCTGACTGATTCCAAAACCTATCTCAACTCTCCATGACATGCATGGGCTCACATGTGTGCATATCCACATACATACCAAGTCATGTGGCTTCCTTACTTGGCATTTTGCTGTCTTTTACAGGGATCTTGCAGTATTATCGTCTTTAAAAAAAATTTTTTTAATGTTAATTTATTTTTGAGAGAGAGAGACACACACATACAGCATGAACCGGGGAGGGGCAAAGAGAGAGAGGGAGACACAAAACCTGACGCAGGCTCCAGGCTCTGAGCTGTCAGCACAGAGCCCGACACGAAGCTTGAACCCAGAAACCACAAGGTCACCACCTGAGCTGAAATCATCTGCTCAACTGACTGAGCCACCCAGGTGCCCCGGAATATTATTGTCTTAAAAGAAGAAATCTACGGGTGTTTGGGGAAGGAAAAAAGACTACAAACTAAAAGTAGCTTGCTGCCCCGCCCCCACATTGGCGATTTAGCAACATGGCCTCCCACTTGTGCCCAGGTTCATGGCCTTCCTCTTGGCCAGTTCCCCGTGCCCTGCACTGGCACCTCCGTGTACCAGGCCTTGAGTTGGGCACTGTGACCCCGAAGTGAAGCAGAAAGGTGGGGGAGGCAGACGTTACCACTTGGTGCACCAAGGACTACCAATTTCCTCTTAGTTTTTCCAATACACCGTGCTCCCACCTGCCCCTTTGCAAATACTCTTTGCCTTGCCAGAACCCTCTCCCCTTTGCTTCGCCAACTCCAGGTCATCCTTTAGCTCTCGGCTTGGTCGTCACTTCTTCAGGAAGCCCCCCCATCTCTGCTGTGTTACCCTCAGACATAGGACTTGTTCTATGCTGTAATTGCCTAGCTATTTGTCTGTCTACCTGCTAGAAGGCAGGCAGGGACCATGGCTGTTTTCTCACCATGATATCATTAGTATCTGGAACAGGGCCTGGCACACAGAAGGCACTCAATAAACATGTTGTGTGAATGAATGAATAAGTCATTTGGACAAGGGAGAGAGCTCTGTGCTGAACTGAGGGCACGGGCGTGCCATCTGACTCTCTTTCTTCTCTTGTGTTGGTCTTCCAGCTGTGGCAGCCAGGACCCCCACAGAGCCAAGACCTTCTCCAGAAGGTGACCCCTCCCCACCACCACCACCACCACCGATGTCAGCCCTGGTCCCCGACACTCCCCCAGACACCCCTCCTGCCATGAAGAATGCCGCTAGCCCTAAGCAGCTCCCACTGGAACCAGAGAGCCCCACAGAGCCAGTTGGGCCTAGATCAGCCCCCCAGCAGGAAGAGTCCCCTTTCTCAGAAGTGAAGAGCAGGGGACCCACCCCACCAGCCACAGGTCCCCGGGACTCCAGGCCTCCTCGAAGGAGCAGCCAGCCATCCCCGACAGCGGTACAAGCCTCCGACAGCCCTTCCGCCAAGCAAGGTATGTGCGCTGTCCCCAGTCCTGGGCCAGACTCCTCGGCTAAGCTTCTGGCCACAGATGATGCCCCTGGAGGGAGTCTCCAGGGCCCAGGAGGAGATGGGGATGAGGCCTCGGGGAGGGCCCTGAGGCTGACTCCCCATTTGGGGTGAGCCTCTGACCTAAGTCTGTTCTCATTCCCTTGTGTAAGATGTAAAGAAGGCAGGAGAGAGACACAAGCTGGCGAAGGAGCGGCGAGAAGAACGGGCCAAGTACCTGGGTGAGTGTTGGGGAAGTGGCATCGTCCCCACCATCCTCTGCTTATCCGCAGCACCGACACTTCTGAATGCTTCATTACGTGCACTGTGCTAAGAGCAGTGCATGCATTATCTCGTTTAAGTCTCTCGACCCATTCTGAGGATGGGGAAACAGAGGCTCAGAGAAGTGAAATTATTTTCCTAGGCTGCATGACTAGTGGAATACCTATGATACTCAGACCCAGAAGCCTCACCTCACTCTCAATCCTGGGCTCCTTTTTTTCTTTTTTTTTTAAGTTTATTTATTTATTTTGAGAGGGAGGGGAGGAGCAGAGAGAGAGGGAGGGAGAGAATCCCAAGGAGGCTCCATGTGGTTGGCATAGAGCTCTGTCCGGGACTTGATCTCACGACTACAAGATCATGACCTGAGCTGAAATCAAGAGTCCTGAGCTGAGCCCCCCAGGCCACCCTCAGTCCTGTGCCCTTAATCACAATTCATGAAACTCTGTCCAGCTGGCTCCAAAGTAGACAGGGATCTGGCCCTAAATTCATTTCTCCCTTCGCACCGAGAGACCATGAGGCCAATGGGGGAGAAATAGACTTTCCAGCAGGGAAATCCATCTTCTGAGATGGGAAGCCCTTCAGTTTGGGGGTGGGGGTCCTTCAGTTTGGGGGTGGGGGTCCTGGGGACCGAGGCATCTCGCCTCCCAAGCAGGCAGGAGAAAGACCCACCGGGGGTCGGGGTACCCGGGTAAGGCCGCCCAGTTGGAAGAGGCTGTCCAGGTTGGCCTGGCTGCCGCGGACCCTGTCACACTCTCGGGGCTCCTTTCCCACAGCGGCCAAGAAGGCAGTGTGGCTGGAGAAGGAGGAGAAGGCCAAGGCGTTGAGGGAGAAGCAGCTCCAGGAGCGCCGCCGGAGGCTGGAGGAGCAGAGGCTGAAAGCCGAGCAACGCCGCGCGGCGCTGGAGGAGCGGCAGCGGCAGAAGCTCGAGAAAAACAAGGTGCGTGCGTGCCGCCTGCTGGCTGGGTACGCGTGGCCTATGTTCTTGCGCATGCGTGCATACACCTCCGTGCCCTGCCTCCGTGTCATCCGTGCCTCCGCGGTAATGTCTGTGTCTGCGTCTGCAGTTGTGTCCGTGAACGCACCACATCTGGGCACGTGTGCTTCTGCACACGCCGGGGCGCGCCCCTGGGACCGTATGCTGTCAGTGCGAGTATCTGCGTGCGTGTCCCGTGTGTGCACGTCTGCCTGTATGCAGACGTGTGTCTATGTGAGTGTGCTGAGCTCCAGGACAGGAGGAGCGCCCTGGCTTGAGCCCTGATGAGGAAAGGAAGGAAGAGGTGGCCCAGCCCTGCTTGGGGGCGTGGGGGCGGGGGTGCTCAGGCTAAAGGGAAAACATAGCCCCAAGGTCAGGATCCTCAGTGCCATGGGGGACACGGCCCTTCCTGGGAGCCCTAGGCAGGGAAAGTCCCACCCCATCCTCAGAGAAACAGCTCATACATTCAGGAAATGACTCAAGAACAGTGAAAAGCTCCCCAAGAACAAGTCGGAAGGGATCTGTTACAAATGGCCTTTAACCATAGCAAGGATTCGGTAACCTTGGTTACCTGCAGTGAGTCAGGGAAAACCTCTAGGGTGGGGGAGGCTTTGTCACAGGAGAGAGAAGCGGCCTTTCTCCCAGGTATGACGGTGACTCTGAGCCCGGACCTTTCCCCTCTCCCCTCTCCCCGCCAGGAGCGCTACGAAGCAGCCATCCAGCGGTCGGTGAAGAAGACGTGGGCCGAAATCCGGCAGCAGCGCTGGTCCTGGGCAGGAGCCCTGCACCACAGCTCCCCAGGACACAAGACCAGTGAGTGGGCTGGAGGGCCTAGTGGGTGGGAGGGTGGGGCTGGCCTGCCTGGTGGGAC
>NW_027528276.1:1396321-1401294 GCF_008692635.1 Crocuta crocuta
CGTGGGACCAGGGACCGGCTTTGGTGCCAGGGGCTGGCAGCACCCCGCAGCAGGTATGTCTTGCTTCACGTGACTTGTGTCTTCTGGAATGATCTTGTAAACCAAATTGTCCCTTCCCAAGGACTTCTGCTATCAAGTCACAGATGAATTCCCTTCATTTGGTTTGCTCTTCAAACCTCTGTCACCTTAGATTAGTCTTTTTTGCTCCTGTTATTACTATTAGTTGATGATACAGAAAAGAACACTTTAATGCCTTGCAGACATTGGGTATTTAAGAAAACTGTCACCCCCTTAGGTCCCTGTCTTGGGAGGTAGATTTGTGTCTCTGAGCTTTCTTCATGTAGGGCCATCAGGATCTGGGTCTGGTTCTTTGCCGGCATGTTGTACCGCTGTGTTTGGATGTCTTTGTGTAATGGCAGAGTTCGGTATTTCCAGCTGTGGACCTTCTGTTGTATGTGCTCATGGGCCTGTGCGTTGTGTGTCATAATATGCGTTTGTTTGCCTTGGTGTGTTTATGGCCTTGTGTACCTCAGCGAGGGCTCCCAAGTCAGACAGAACTGGGTTAGGATCCCAGCTCTGGCACTTGCGGTGTGACCTCTAACATCGCGATGTCACTTTGTTCATCTGTAAAATGGGGATAACGATACTACTTGCCTCCGAGGTTGTAGGTAGATGTTTGGGAGGATCAAATGAGGTAACATGTGTGTGGTGCCCAGCACAGTGCCTGGTACATGGTAAGCATCCAACAAATGTGAGCTGTTACAAATATCGTGATGAAGTTGCTTCGATGTGTTTGTGCCTGTGTGCATCTGGGTCCCACCCATTGTCTGTCCGTGTTTGTGTTTCTGTATCTGCGCATGACTGCACCCCCATGTGCATGTGGAAGTGTACCTTTCACTCTATGTGCCCGTGCCTGCATGTCTTTGTGTGCCCGTATGAATGTGTGGATTTGTGTGAGTGACTGGGACTGGGGGTTCTTCTGTTTAGGAACGTCTCTGCATTTGTCCCAGTACGTGGGTGTCGTAGCCATAGCGCCTTGGCAGGGCAGTGCCAGCAAGCGCCGACACTGGGTGGCTGTGGGGGAGGGGTTGCAGCGCCCAGCCCCAGGGAATGGCTTCCTGGCCAGAAGGCTATAGTTTCTCTAGTTCAACTCCATCCCCTTCCTCTGTTCCTTCTCCATTGACTCTCCCCCAATCCAGGTTGTCTCTGGTCACCTCTCCCCCACCCCCTCCTCCCAGAGCCAAGTCCGCCTCCTCCTCCCCTTCCTAGCCTGCCCACTCCTCCCTCTCCCACCCTGCCCGCGGAGCATCCTGCATGGAAGGCCTCAGTGCCCCCCCTGGCTCCTGTCCGGCCCGGCCCTAATGCCGTGTCTTTTCCCCTCCAGGTGGGAGCAGGTGCTCCGTGTCGGCAGTAAACCTGCCTAAACACGTGGACTCTATAATCAACAAGCGGCTCTCAAAGTCCTCTGCCACGCTCTGGAACTCCCCCAGTAGAAGTAAGAGAAGGCCTAGCCCTCCTCCCTCCAGAGCCCCTTGTAGCCCCCACCAAGCCTCCTCCAGAGCACAGCAAGAACCCCAGGTCCCAGGAGCCCTCACATACTCCGGTCTCTATCCCCACTCTACCCCACCCAGGGCTCTGCACCCTTCAAGAGAGCTGGGTGTATGGGTCTGGACCCTGAGGACAGAGGTGTGCCCTGCAGGGGAGGAGAACAGAGACAAAGGGCAGTGTCCCAGCAGACAGAAGGCCTGGCTGGGGCCTCAAGAGCAGGTGGAGGTGGGGCGGGGATGGGGTTGGGGGTAGGGGTNCTGCCAAGTACCAGACTAGCCTGGGTGCTGTGTGCGCAGAGGGGGCCCCTTATTCTGGCTCCACCCTGGGGGGCCCAAACGACCCCACCCTCTCTGCCTTCAGATCCCTAGCCATGGCCTCAGCTGCCTCCAGAGGTGCGGGCAATGAGGGTGGCATGGCCCCTGTGTTGTGGCCGTGCCCTGGTGCTCACATGTGAAGGGGCCATGGTAGGAGTTATTTATAAATTTCTCCAGCTTTTATTTGGTTGTTCTGTTGCCTAGCAACCAGATCAGCTGCTGTACCAACTCCACCTGACTGAAGCTTAAAAATAACCCAGCAGCTGAGGGGACAGAGCAGGGTGGCCCAGGCCAGCCAAGCCCCCTAGCAGCCTCTCTCTGGCATGGGACACCACTCAGGAGCACAAGGACCCTCACTGTCCCCAGTCCATGGGGCCATGCCTCCCCAGGCCAGCCCTCTGATAACAGGAGGAGCCGGGTGCTACAGTGGGGCACAGGAGTGGGCAGGGAAAGTGGTAGAGGGGGCCCTCACGCCATGCAGGCCATTGCCCTGGGAAGCATCTTGTTGCCTGGGTCTGCGGTGAAGGTCAGGCTCCAGGGCAGACAAATGTGGCCCCACCCGACTGGGGTAAGCATCCTGGGGAAGCCTCCCTGGGCCTACCAGGGGGATGGTAGTGGACAGTCCCCTGTGCGCCTGCCTCCGCGCTGCGACCCTCAGCGGTAACCTGCTTCCCGCATTCTCCCTCTAGATCGCAGCCTGCAGCTCAGCGCGTGGGAGAGCAGCATCGTGGACCGTCTGATGACACCCACCCTCTCCTTCCTGGCACGGAGTCGCAGTGCCGTCACACTGCCCCGCAATGGCCGGGACCAGGGTAGGGGCAGCGGCTCTGGGAGAGCCCCCATGAGGGGCGGGACAGGGGCCGGACTCGCTCGTGGGCCGCGCCCCGACCGCACTCATCCCTCTGCAGGGGTGCCCGGGTGCNGCCCTGGTCCGCCGCCGGCCCGAGGCCTCACCGGTGAGTGGGCGGGCGCACAGGGTTGGGGTCGAGGGGGCCCGGCAGGGAGCAGGGCGGGGCCGGGAGAACGTGGCACCGTTAACTTCCGCTCCCCGCTCTCCTTCCCTCCCCTCCCCCCTCCCTGCCTTTCCAGGTGCAGAAAAAGGAGAAGAAGGACAAAGAGCGGGAAAATGAGAAGGAGAAGAGCGCCCTGGCCCGGGAGCGCAGCCTCAAGAAGCGCCAGTCACTGCCTGCCTCGCAGCGCTCTCGCCTCTCTGCCTGCAGCGCCGAGCTCAGGTGGGCGCACGGTGGTGCCTGCGCGGCATCCATCCATCATCCGTCCGTCCATCCATCCATTCACAAATATTTGTTGGGCACCCACCCCTGAAGTGAAAACGAAAGCTCCTTGAGGGCAGATTTGTTTTGTTTTGTTTGAGCGTTTTGATGGCTGAAGCACAGTAGCACCTAGAGCCGCGCCTGGCATTTGGTAAGCACTCAACAACTACCCGCTGAATGAATGAAATGGACCTGCCTGGTACTGTTCTGAGTGCCGAGGACACATCGGTAGCCAAACCAGGCCTGGTTCTTGCTCCTATTGATCTTATTGGCGATTGGAGAGACAGCCAGTAATCAGAGGCTCACAAATGAATATGTGATCACCAACTAGGATGTGCTCTAAAAGGCACTAATCTGGTTCTGTGAGAACACATAAGGTGGAGAGTGCTGAGCCAGCCTCGTGGGGCGGGGGGACACTTCCCGGAGGAAGTGACATGCTCAGAGGGGCTGAACGTGTGTGGACGCTGTGCTCAAGGCCTAACCTATTCTTCCTTTTCTCTCAGTCCCAAAGGCAAGGCGCGGCCATCCTCTCCCTCCACATGCTGGCAGAGGCCTGCCTCCCCCTGCCCCAGCCCAGGGCCAGGCCACGCTCTGCCCCCCAAACCGCCGTCCCCTCGGGGCACCACTGCATCACCCAAGGGGCGGGTTCGGAGGAAGGACGAGGCGAAGGAGAGCCCCAGTTCGGCAGGACCTGTGGACAAAAACCAGAACAAGGGCAAGACCAGTGACGAGAAGGAGCCAGCAGCCCCCGCCTCACCAGCTCCCTCGCCTGTGCCCTCCCCCACCCCCGCCCAGCCCCAGAAGGAGCAGCCCGCAGCTGACGTCCCTGCAGGTAGGTTGTAAGGGAAGCCAGCTTTGCCTGTGTGGCAGGGGTGGTCAGAGAGATGGGCCCAGAGGTGCCTGGGGACTGGCTGTTGGGAGACAGGAAGAGGGGGCTCTTTTTTTATTTCTTTAAATTTATTTTTGAGAGAGAGACAGAGTGAGCAGGGGAGGGTCAGAGAGAGAGGGAGATACAGAATCTGAAACAGGCTCCAGGCTCTGAGCTGGCTGTCAGCACAGAGCCCGACGCGGGGCTCGAACCCACGAACCGCGAGATCATGACCTAAGCGAAAGTCGGACGCTTAACCGACTGAGCCACCCAGGCGCCCCAGGACGAGGAGGCTCCTGCCCTCAGCAGGTCTGGGCCCAGAACACAGGCCAGAGGGGAGAAGCACACCACTCTGAGCTGATGGCGGGAGTCGGGTGGGTGGGTCTCCCTGAGCTCCAGGAAGCACGGGGCATGCAGTGGTGATGGCGGTGCCTGAGCTGGTGTGTGCTGACTCCTGGTCCTCGATCCCACCGCAGATACTGCTGTCCCGACCTCACCCCCAGCCCCTGCACCACCAGCGACCCCTAGCAAACCCATGGCCGGCACCACAGACCGAGAAGAGGCCACTCGACTCCTGGCTGAGAAGCGGCGCCAAGCACGGGAGCAGCGGGAGCGCGAGGAGCAGGAGCGGAGGCTGCAAGCGGAAAGGGACAAGTGAGTGAACCCGTGGGGACTGCAGGGGCCCTCATGGAGGCCGTGGAAGAAGCGCAGGACGGAACCGAGTTTCCTCCTTCCCCCAGGCGCCTGCGAGAAGAGCAGCTGGCGCGGGAGGCCGAGGCTCGGGCCGAGAGGGAGGCGGAGGCCCGGAGGCGGGAGGAGCAGGAGGCGCGAGAGAAGGCGCAAGCCGAGCAGGAGGAGCAGGAGCGGCTGCAGAAGCAGGTGCCCCCTCCCCCCTCCCCCTCCCCTCCCGGGGCCGGCGGGGCGCGGGGGCCTCCTGGGGGCGGGCGGGGGGCTGGCCCGGAGGGAAGGCTG
>NW_027528276.1:1401412-1419176 GCF_008692635.1 Crocuta crocuta
GGCTGAAGTCCGCCGCTTAAAGCTCCCCGGGTCCTTGGGCAGAAAGAAGAGGCTGAAGCTCGGTCCCGGGAAGAGGCGGAGCGGCAGCGTCTGGAGCGGGAAAAGCACTTCCAGCGGGAGGAGCAGGAGCGGCAAGAGCGCAAAAAGGTCTGCAGAGCCGGGCTTTGCTCGTGTGGACGGGGCCGCGCTCTGTGCCGGGTTCTGGCTTCAGTTACTGGGGCTGGCGGAGGCGGGGGGGAGTGGGCCCTGCCTTGCGCTTCTAAAGGCAGACCAAGAAGCAGTTGGGGTGAGTTCTGGTTCCTCGCGGGAAAGGACTGGTATGAGCTGGGAGGGCCCTGAGCGGACAAGGGGCTGGCGGGTGGGAGGTGTGGGAACAGGGCAGCCCTGGGGCCTGACTGATGTGGGGCCTCCGCACAGCGCCTGGAGGAGATCATGAAGAGGACTCGGAAGTCAGAAGCCGCTGAAACCAAGGTCAGGATTCCCCAAAGGCAGCGTTGGCAGCGGGATCCGGTTAGGAAAAGAGGTTGGGGGTGGGGGGCGCTCAGGGTCTGGGCTGCGAGAGAGAATTCAGCACCTCAGTCGGGTGGGGCCCGACATCCCTGGAGTCTGACTGCTCTTCCAATTCAAAGCAGAAGCTGGACAGAAAGGAGGCAAAGGCCAACAGCTTCAGCCCAGGTAAATGCCCTCTTCCCTGCCATCTCTGTCCCCTTTGCCACTCATCCTCACCCTTCCTCCTCTCCCCAGCCCCTAACCGATGGGCATTCCTTCCCTGTGACAGACCCTGTGACAGCCGGGGAGGCTCGGCCCTCAGGGCTGCAGAAGGAGGCAGTGCAGAAGGAGGAGCTGGCCCCCCAGGAGCCTCAGTGGAGGTACCAGCCACCGATCCTGGGCCCCCCCAGCAGGGAGGCAGGATCACACTGGAGCTGTGGGGGGCCCTGGGGGTCCTGGCGCGGGGAGGTGCCTGAGTGTTGGCCCTGCATCCACAGCCTGCCGAGCAAAGAGTCACCAGGGTCCCTGGTGAACGGCCTGCAGCCTCTCCCTGCACACCAGGAGAATGGCTTCTCCCCTAAGGGGTCTTCTGGGGACAAGAGCCTGGGCCGAACGCCAGAGGCACTCCTGCCCTTCGCAGAGGCAGAAGCTTTCCTCAAGAAAGCTGTGGTACAGCCCCCACAGGTCACAGGTAGGGAGCCCTGACCTTCTTCCTGGCGGCCAGCCTTTCTCGACTCTCCAGCCCCGCCCTTTCTTCTACCTCTGCCCCAGGCCCTCTCATGCTCCGCTTTGAAGACCCCCAGACATCTGGGCTAGGAGGCCTGGTTTGCCTTGACTGTTTCCCCTCCTGCTTTTTTTCCCCAGAAGTCCTTTAAGGGGTTGCCTTGGATCCAGGCATAGCTATGAGGGCTCCTCTGCATCATCTATCAGGATGTCTGGAAGAGAAAGAGACAGAACAAAGCCGGAAGTGGCCTGGACCCCTGGGGGTGGGTCCTCTCTTATTTTTAATCTGCACCTTATAGACTGATGTCTCTTTGGCTGGAGCCAGGCCCCGCCCCTCAGTGCATTCGTGTGCTCACACGCGCGGACACCCCCCTCCCGTACACACACGTACACTCACAGCCTCTCTGGCCTCCTCCCTTGCGGAAGGGCCACCTGTAGTATTTGCCTTTGTTTGGTGGGGTACAGTGGATGTGAATACTGTAAATAGCTTGTGCTCAGACTCCTCTGCGTGGAGGGGGCGGGTGCAGGAGGCAGACCCTCCCAAGACTCCCTGGGGTGATCTTCCTCTCTCTCTATTTAACTGTAACTGAGGGGGAACCCAGGGCTGGGGATGGGGGGGGCACCTTGGGCCACAGGATACTGGTTGCTTTAGGGGTACCCATGCCCCCTGCCTTCGCCTGGAATCAGTGTTATTGCATCTGATCAAAGTTCTCCAGAAATAAAGTGAGAATAATTCTGCCAGTCCTGTCTATCCTTGGGGCTGGCGGCGGGTGGGAGCAGGTGGCCTCCTGCATTCTCAGAACTTTAGGAGGCAGGGCCTGGCGACATGCACCCGTGGGTGCCAGTCCTAGACCTCCTGCCTGTGGCCGCCACCGTGTCATGAATTCACCCATCTAACACTGATGGTACCAGGTAGTGGGCTGCGTGCAAGGGACTCAGTACCAGGAAAAGACGTAGCTTCTATTCTCATGGAGTTTACAGTCTAGCAGGTGAGAGTCACGGACACTGAGTTGCCTACGCAACATCCATTCCCATTGCCCAGCCAGAAATGATTTCGTTCAGGTGGCCGTCTCCCTCCTGGACCCTCCCACACCCCACCTCCGGGCTTCATTGGAAGTAGATCCTAGGCCCAGGCGTGAATCATGACTGGAATGAGCTGAAAATGGTGGTCCCAACCCCGTCACGAGTGACTGGTTTAGGTTCAGGCCTGTGACACAATTGTGGCCGGCGGATATAAAGAAAAGTCCCTTGGGCTCTAGGAGGAAAACAATGAGAAAGAATGAGGACCTCCCGGTGTCCCGACCTCCTTGTGTTCACACCGTGTGTAGTCCCTTCTGGTGTTGTGCCAGGGCTGGGTGACCGACAGAACACAGCAGAAGTGACAGCGTGTCATACGAGAGGTTAGGTCATAAAAGGCACTGTAGCTTCTGTGCTGGTCGCCCCCTTGCTCTTGGACCCTGTCTGGAGGGAGCGGCTGCTACACTGCAAACAGCCTGAGAGGCCCGCGTGCCAGGGCACCAAGGCTCCCTGCCAACAGCCACGTGCCAATAGCTTCTCCGGCCTCAGTTAAGCCTTCAGATGACTTCAGCCCTGGCCAACCGCTTGACAATAACCTCGCGAGAGACCCTCTGCTGGAACCGACTAGCTAAGCCACTCCTGGGTTTCTAACCCGTAGACACTGTGAGATAATAAATACTGTTTTAGACTGCCAAGTTTTGTGATGACTCGTTACACAGCAATAGTTAACTAAGACGCATCACAAGGGGGAAAGTCAGTATGATGTGAAGTCTGGCTGTGATGCTTAGAGTCGCCGCATCCATCCCGCTGGCCAACCTGAGGACAAAGCCAATATTGTGGGTGCCAGAGCAGAGGGATGGGGAGAAGACCTTGAGAAGTCCTTGAGAAGACCACTGAGTTAACCAGCCCCCGGTCCAGTCCTACTGTTGGACAACTTACCGATTAAGGCAACACAATTGGATTTTCAGTTTCATGTAACCAGAAGCTCCTAACTCTTCTAGGGGTACAGACAACAAATATATAAATGCATTTCCATTCCAACGAAGGAAATGAAGTGGATGAAAAGCTGAGCGGTAACAGGGAAACTTAGGAAGGTGTCTTCTAAAGGAGCAGCATTTAAACTTGACCTGAAGGTCGAGGAGGAGCCAGCCATGTAAGAAAGAACAGAGGAAGAGTTGTGGGTGGAGGGGTCAGGGTGCTGAAAGCCCCGGAGGACTAGGGGCACAGGATCAGGGTTGCTGGGCAGTGCGAGCAATGGGGAGGGTGGCGGCACCCAACATCTCGGGTGTTGGGGATCAGGAACCGCAAGGACACCAGGGCAGGACTACGCTTCTTGACCCTCTCCTGGGCGAGGAGCCCTTCGCCTACCCCTCCAAGCCTCCAGCTCATATTCACATCTGGGCAGACGCGCCAACATTTCCCCGGCAGCAGTACCCTCTGAATACTCTTTTTTCTTAAATGAGGAAAGCAGTATTTACTTATTTTGGGTTTTTTTTAATGTTTATTTTTGAGAGAGAGAGAGAGACCGAGCATGAGCGAGGGAGGGGCAGAGAGAGAGACACACACAGAATCTGAAGCAGGATCTAGGCTCTGAGCCACCAGCACAGAGCCCGACGTGGGGCTTGAACCCACAAACCACGAGATCATGACCTGAACCAAACACTTAACCAACTGAGCCACCCAGGCACCCTCCCGCCCCCAGGCCCCACTGAAGAATCATTTACTCACTCTTTTATTCAACATATTGTGGAGCACCAGCTAAGCACCAGAGGGAAATAATGGTAAGCAAAACCCAGACATGGGAGCTCCTGGTGAGGAGGGTGGGTATTAACAAAATACCCACACAAATACAGGAAATGCGGTAAGTGCTATGAAGGTAGAATAAAAGGAGCAACTACAGCATGTAACAGGAACCCTTAGGTTGGAAGCTGGCTAAGATAATCCCTGAATAACTGGTGTTTAATCTGAGATCTGGTAGGTGAGTAGGTGTTGACTGAGCAAAGTAAGCAATGTGAAAAGGAAAGGAGAGAGAAGCACTTTCCAGATAAATGGAAAAGCATGTGCAAAGGCCCTGCATGGAAAGGAGGAGTATCTAGAGTATTGTAAGCAGACCCGAAGGAGTCTGTTTTTATTCACCACTAAATCCTCAGGTCTGGGACAATAGACACTCAATATTTGTTGAATTAAGAAAGGTCCGTTTAGGGGGTGGAGCCTGGCATGAGGTGAGCCAGACCATGCAAGTCCTTGTAAGGCTGTGTCAGGAGTTTGGATTTTTTTTTTTTTTTTTTTTTTTGAGGGCCATGGGAGGCCCCTGAAGGCTGTAGAATGGGTTGGGAAGGGTGACATGGTCACACTGGCATTTTTATTAGGCTACTCTGACTCTTGGTTGGGAAACTGGTAGAGGCTTGACTGTAAGCTGGGAGACCGGTGAAGAAGTGATTGCCGAGGTCCAGAGAGGAGATAATAGAGGCTTAGTCTCAGGAAATAGAGATGGGGAGAAACGTGCAACACTAATTTGCTTATTTATTCAAGAAACATTGAACACCTGGTATATGCCAGGCATATAGGTGCTGGAGACTTCCTGTAGTCTAATGGAAAAAAACAAAAACAAAAACAACCCAGACCTTAAGTACATAATATTGCAAACAAATCAACAATTACAGCTATGACAAATATGTGAAGGAGAAGTATGTGGTGCTAGGAGAGTCAATAATAGAGGACCTGACCTGGTCAGGGAGGTCAAGGAGAGTGCCCCTGAGAAAGCGATGCTGGAGCCTCTATCTGAAGGAGTAGGAGTTAACAAGGCAGAAAGGTGTTATTCCAGGCAGAGGCAGAAACAGCATGTGCAAAGGCCCCCTGTGATAGAGCATGGCCCTTGTAGTTGGAACAAAGAGAGTGAGAGGGAGGGTACTGCCAGAGAGGCAGGAAGGACCAGCCCAAGCAGGACCCCGTGTGCCTTGCTAAGAATTTTATCTTTATTGCAAGAGCACTAGAGGAAGCGATGGAAAGATTTCAGCAGGTGGGTGGCCTGATCGGATTGAAAATCTGGAAAGATTACTAGGGCTACCACCTAGAGAAGGGATGGAGGGGAGAGGGGGAGAAGAGAGACAGCAGGGCGTCCAGACAAGAACATCAGCTTCGATAAGAAATGACGGGCAATTGGCCAGTGAGTGAGTGGTGGACACCCAGACACCAGAGGAGAATATTCCACAGGGAATGAGAAAGCGTCAAGGATGATTCTAAGCTTTCCAGGTCAAACAACCAGATGGATACTGGTCTATTTATTAAAAGAGGGAACTCGAGGGGCGCCTGGGTGGCTTAGTCGGTTAAGCGTCCGACTTTCGCTTAGGTCATGATCTCGCGGTTCGTGGGTTCGAGCCCCGCGTCGGGCTCTGTGCTGACTGCCCGCTCAGAGCCTGGAGCCTGTTTCAGTCTGTGACTCCCTCTCTCTCTGACCCTCCCCTGCTCACGCTGTCTCTCTCTCTCTTTCTCTCCTAGAAATAAATAAAATAAAAAAGAGGGAACTCGAGAAAAGAGCCAAGTGCAGGGGGACAGATCATGAGTTTGACCCGGAAGTCAGTGGATAACCATTTCTTGTACAAGTCAGGTGTTCAAGGGGATGGCTCTGATCCCACAGGCTGGGAGGGAGGAGCCAGAAGGGCTGGAGGGAAGTGTGGGGGGGAAGGTGGGGGGGAGGGGGGGGGGGTGTCCCGGCACAGTTCTGAAGCCTGGGGTTGGAGCTTCTGACACCTCAGGGTCTTCTGGGAAGTCCCGGCACAGGGCGGGCTTTGGAAGAACAGGCCCAGGCTGCAGGGAGAATGGCCTCCTGGTCTGTTTCCTGGTTTCCTGTCGGAGACTTAGGAATGTCGGGTCCGCTCCAGGCCCTGAGCGAGCCTGAGAATGGAGGGGGAGGCAGCGGCCCTCCGCTCTGGAGAGCCCTCCCTCACTCCCACAGGGCCAGACAAGGCAAGGCCACAAGGAGGCGACGAATGCCCTTCCCTCCGCGTCCCTCCATCCCAGCCGCCAACGCTCCTGAACCCCTGCTCCCTTGCAAAACTGTCCCCAACACACTCCCCTATTTATACCGGGACTCCCCAGCTCCATGGCTGCGGTCCCGGTGGGCCTCCTTCAAAGGAGCAGTCCCTGCACCCCAACGCCGGCCCGTCTTCCCCAGGAACGGGCATCCGGCGCCCCCTCCCGGTGAAACGACCACACTGTCAAGCTAGGTGACGTCGGAGCTGCCCCCACTGGACGCAGGGCCGCAGGGCCGCAGGGGGTTCCTGGCCGAGAGGTCAGGAAGTGTATGTCCAGGCCTGGCCACTGAGTCACTCTGCAGCCGTAAGCTATTTCCCCGGGCTCTGTGGGCTTCAATTTCTCACCTGCTATTTAGGGCTAGTGATAGGAGAAAAAGAATAAAAGAATTTTGTTAGCTGCAAGGCCGACTCCCCACCTTGAGGGCCCTTGACACCCTGGGGCAGCGCCAGACCACCCACAGTGTACTACAGCCCCTTCCTGAAAGCACATAAGGTGGAGGCAGCCATGTTAGACATATGCCGATGTGGCCAGAATATTGAGCACCCACTGATTCAGAGGGTGCAGTTCTTACTTCCAGGGTGCTCCGCCTAGAATTGGGGACATGTAATACAATGTGAGAGGTCACTGACGGAACCAGGCACAGGGTCCTATGGGAATAGAAAGGAGAACTACTTAATCCAGATTCCCCCACTTGTGACCCACCCCTGCCCTGCCTCTCAAAATTAAATAAACATTTAAAAGATTTAAACAATGTCAGTTTTAAAAAAATGCTTCTCCCTAATAAAAAAAAAAAGGCTTCTTCCCGAAAAAAAAAAAGTTTATTGGTTTAGGCTCTAAATAACTGCTACAGATACTGTTGAGTTTTAGTAATATATATGTTTGTTTCAAATTAGCACAATGTATTACCTACCTTTTTTTTAACTTTTTTTTTTTAAATTGAGAGACAGAGAGAGATATAGCATGAGCATGGGAGGGGCAGAGAGAGGGGGAGACACAGAATATAAAGGAAGCTCCAGGCTCTGAGCTGTCAGCACAGAGCCCAACTCAGGGCTTGAACTCACAAACCATGAGATCATGACCTGAGCCAAAGTTGGACACTTAACCGACTGAGTCACCCAGGCACCACTCTATTACTTACCTTTGAATAAACATTTTGTTCTACATGGAAATTAATTAAGATAAATCTCACTTAAATGTCACCTCTTGACACATAGAGATTCAGATAATGCACGTTCATTTTGAAATCGCTCAAGCTTGCTTTGGGCTCAGTTGGTGTCTCCAACTCTGTGATATTACATATTTCTGAGTTTAAACAGTAGTTTCAGAATGAACAATGACATAGTCATTGTAAAGGCAAAGAAACAGAACTTGAGTTACTTAAATTCTGTCATTTTATGTGAACGCTTGTGCTAATAACATATATGTATATATATGCTTTTAAAAATATTTAATTTTTTAATTTTCTTTTAAAGGTTATTTATTGGGGCACCCGGGTGGCTCAGTCAGTTGGGCGTCCGACTTTGGTTCAGGTCATGATCTCACAGTCTGTGGGTTCAAGCCCTGCATCAGGCTCTGTGCTGACAGCTCAGAGCCTGGAGCTTGCTTCAGATTCTGTGTCTCCCTCTCTCTCTGCCTCTCCCTCACTCGCTTTCTGTCTCTCAAAATGAAATAAAGATATTTAAAAAAACTTAAAAAAAAAAGTTTATTTATTTTTTTTATTTGGGGGAAGAGAGAGAGGGAGAGAGAGAATCCCAAGCAGGTCCTGTGCTCAGCTTGCAGCCCAATGCAGGGCTTGACCCTATGATGGTGAAATCATGACCTGAGCCAAAATCAAGAGTCACAGGCTAAACTGACTAACCACACATGTGCCCCTAAAGATTTTATTTTTAAGTAATCTCTACACCCAATGTGTGGCTCAAATTCACAACCCTGAGATCAAGAGTCACATACTCTACTAAGTGACCCAGCCAGACACACCTAAACTTGTATATATATTATTAAAACTCAACAATAAACATAATTTTGTGTTTAAAATTAAAACAGTGGGAGCCGTAAGGTATAATATTTTTATTTGGAAAGTCCAATTTCCAAATTCAAACATGAAATGTTTTGCCAAATTTAAATAATTTTGTAAAAGTTAGTTACCCCTTTTTTTTTTATAAATATTTTTATTTATTTCTAGGAGAGAGAGAGACAGCATGNTGACACAGGGCTTGAACTCATGACCCTGAGATCAAGGCCTGAGCTGAGATCAAGTGTTGTAAGCTTAACCAACTGAGCCACCCAGGCGCCCCTAAAATTTACCATTTTTTAAGTGCATAGTTCTGTGTCATTGAGTATATTCACATTATTGTGCAACTATCACTACCATTCAATTCTAGAGCTATTCATCTTCCCAAACTGAAACTGTTTTTTTTAATGTTTATTTATTTTTGAGAAAGAGCGAGAGACAGAGTGCAAGCAGGGAAGGAACAGAGAGAGAGGGAGACACAGAATCTGAAGCAAGGCTCCGGGCTCTGAGCTGTCAGCACAGAGTCCAATTGGGGGCTTGAACTCACAAATCACAAGTTCATGACCTGAGCTAAAGTTGAAGGCTTAACTGGCTGGGCCACCCAGGCGCAACCCCCCCACCCCAAACTGAAATTTTGTATCCTTTAACAGGGTGATAGTTAACTCCCCATTCCCTTCTCCACCCAGTTCCTAGCAATCACCCTTCTACTTTCTGTCTCTATGAGTTTGAATACTCTAAGTGGGATCATGTCTTTCTCTTTTTGTGACTGGCTTATTTCACTTACCATAATGTTTCCAAGGTTTATACATGTTGTAACATGTGTCAGAATTCCTTTCCTTCTTAAGGCTGAATCATGTTCCATTGCATGCTACATTTTGTCATCCATTTATCTGTTGATGGACATTTGGATTGTTTCCACCTTAGGCTACTGTGAATAAGGCCACTATGAACATAAGTGTACAAATAGCTGTTCAAGTCCCTGCTTTCAATTGTTTTGGGCGTGTACCCAGATGTGGAATTGCTGGACCATATAACAATTCTATGTTTAATTTTTTTTTTTAATATTTTAATTTATTTCTAGGAGAGAGAGAGCGTGAGCAGGGGAGGGTCAGAGAGAGAGGGAGATACAGACTCCGAAATAGGCTCCAGACTCTGAGCTGGCAATCAGCACAGAGCCCGACGCGGGGCTCGAACCCACGAACCGCGGGATCATGACCTAAGTGAAAGTTGGATGCTTACCCAACTAAGCCACCCAGGCACCCTATGTTTAATTTTTATAAGGAACTGCCATACTGTTTGCTGTAGCAAGTGTACAACTTTGTATTCCCACCAGCAATATGCAAAGGTTCCAATTTCTCCACTTCCTCACCAACACTTGTTATTTTCTGTTTTGTTTAACGACATCATCCTAAGGGGCATGAGGTTGTATCTCATTGTAGTTCTGATTTACATTTCCCTAATGATTAGTGATAATCAGCATCTTTTCATGTGCTTATTGGCCATTTGTAGATCTTCTTTGGAGAAATGTCTATTCAAGTTCTTTGCCCATTAATTTGGGGGTTTTTTTTCTTTATTATTTATTGGGGGGAGGGGCAGAGAGAGAAGGAGAGAGAGAATCTCAAGCAAGCAGAGCCTGATGTGGGGCTCAATCCCACAAACCATGAGATCATGACCTGAGCTGAAATCAAGAGTTGGTCACTTAACAGACTGAGCCACCCAGGCGCCCCTCTTTGCCTGTTTATTAATTGGGGTTTTTGTTGTTGAGTGTGGCTATTACGTGCGTATCAGATATGTGATTTACCATTATTTTCTCCCATTCTTTGGTTTGTCTTCTCAGTCTGCTGATAGTGTCCTATAACAAAGGTTTTAATTTTTATGGAATCCAGCATATCAATTTTTTCTTTTGTTGCCGATGCTTTTGGTGTCATATCCAAAAACATCACTGCCAAGTCCAATGTCTTGAAACCTTTCCTCTGTGTTTTCTTCTGAGTTTATAGTGTTAATGTGTATGTTCAGGCCTTTGACTCATTTTGAGTTGATGTTTGTATGGTGATTAATTTTTAAAAATGAAAACACTAACCATTTCAGAGAGAATTTTTTGAAGAGCAAGATTCAGCCCCTGAGCTTCAGAGGCTCATATTCATCAGGGCTGATGATCTGCTCTTATCACTCACTATTCTGAAGTTGATCTTACCCACTTCTGGGGCTCAAGCTACTGTCTAAGTGAGAGGGTGTGTGGTGTGGGGAAGAGCATGGATTCTGTCCGGATTGCTGGGGTTTGAACCTCGCTCTGTCACTTAGTAGTTGTGTAACCTTGGTTATAGTAACTCACTCCTCTCCCCTCATCGGCAGAATGGCAAGAATGAAGACATATCTCACGGTGTTGTTGTGAGGAATCAATACTTGAGTATTGGCAAGTACCTGGCAAGTACTCCATGAAGTCTCAGTGAAGATAAAATTTTTACTATCTTTATGCCGATGGCTCCCAAATACCAGCCTCCAGTCCAGACTTCTTCCCTGAGGTTGACAGCCTGCCCATCTGTCTGCCTGACATCCTGGCTTGGGTGTTTTGCAAGGGCCACCAATTCAACAAGACCAAAAGTGAACTCAGAAACTCCATCCTAGAGGACATCCCAGGATCCAGCAGTCTGCAAAGCCGGAAGATACTTCAGAAGCCACTCCTCACCCCGCCTCACCTCTGAAATACATCCGACTCTGCCACCAGCGCCCTCACACTAGGGCAGGCCCTCCTGGAGAGGATTGCAAGGCTTCTCCTCCAATTTGGTCTCTGCCCTGCAGCCACAATTCCGCCCACACACTTCCGTGGGTAAAGCCCTCCCCGGCCTCCTTGCCCTCAGGATAAGATGAACAGCTGTGCAGCGTGGCTTCCTTGGGGCTTGTCACCCTGTGGCTCTCACATTCTTCCTCTCTGTGTTCCTATTACCTTGCATTTGTAATTCTTCTTGGGCTTTGAATAAACTGTTTCTTTGGCCTGAGATACTCTCCCCTGCCCACGCCCAGGCTCCCCACCATCAGGGTTGGCTGATGACTGTCCAACTCTTTTTTTTTTCTTTCACTTTATTTATTTGAGAGAGGGAGAGACAGACAGACAGAAACAGAGACAGAGAGAGAGAGAGAAAGAAACAATCTTGAGCAGGCTCTGTGCTTAGTGCAGAGTGTGATACAGGGCTGGATCCCACAATCCTGGGATCATGATCTGATCTGAAATCAAGAATTGGAGGTGCAACCCACTGAGCCACCCAGGCACCCCTGTTGAAACTCTTAAATACCACTTTTTTGGGGCTTCAGGCTCTGAGGTGTCAGCACCAAGCCAGATGTGGGGCTTGAACTTACCAACTTCAAGATCATGACCTGAGCCGAAGTCACTCAACCTACTGAGCCACCCAGGTGCCCCAATGTTTATTTTATTTTTGAGGGAGAGAGAGAGACATAGTGTGAGCAGCGGAGGATCAGAGAGAAAGGGAGGCAGCGGATCTGAAACAGGCTCTGTGCTGACAGCAGAGAGCTTGTCACGGGACTCGAACTCACAAACTATGAGATCATGACCTGAGCTGAAGTCAGACATTTAACTGACTGAGCCACCCAGGTGCCCCTGTCTTTTTTCTTTTTTTCAAGATTTTATTTTATTTTATTTTATTTTATTTATTTTTTTAATGTTTTATTTATTTCTAGGAGAGAGAGAGAGAGACAGCGTGAGCAGGGGAGGGTCAGAGAGAGAGGGAGTGACAGACTCTGAAACAGGCTCCAGGCTATGAGCTGGCAGTCAGCACAGAGCCCGACGCGGGGCTCGAACCCACGAACCGCGAGATCATGACCTGAGCGAAAGTCGGACGCTTAACCGACTAAGCCACCCAGGTGCCCCTCAAGATTTTATTTTTAAGTAATCTCTGCACCCAACAGGGAGCTTGAACTCACAGCCCCGAGATCAGGAATCACGTGCTTCACCAACTGAGCCAGCCAGGCGCCCCAACTCTTTGTCTATTAAATGCTCCTCTGCTAGAACCTGAGTCACAAGAGCAGGAACATGTCAGTTCTGTCCTTCCTAGCCCCCAGTGCCTGGCACGCCACTAGAAGCTGTCTGTGTGCAATAAATGTCTGAGAGAAAGAAACATGAGCAAGAGCATGGAAGCCAGAACAGTTGGGGGAGTGAGAGAGGGAGACTAATAGGCAGGTTGTGTTTCATACTGGTGCAGTGAGAGAGACAGGAAGGAATGTTGCCGAGTGTCCCAGAAGCTGGACAGGAATCAGGCACTGAGCTGAGTGCCTTGTGTTCTGATTAGCTGAGAAGTTTGTTCTTTCTCCTGTGGCATGGAAAACTCATGGAAGGGTTGTAAGTCGGGAGGCAACGTGATTGGAGGTGAAAATACCAGCCGGCCACAGGATGGAGACAGCTGGACGAGACTGGAGGCAGGAAGTTATGAGGCTGTGGCCATAAGATGTCTCTGGAAGGAAAAGGAGGAAGGGAACTGGATGGCCAAGGGACATGGGCGGAAGAGACATTTCATTGCATATTCTTTGTACCTATGGAAAATTTGAAGCATGTGACTGTACTACTTGGTCAAAAAATCATTTTAATTTTTTTTTATTTTAGAGGGGGAGAGAGTGAGCAGGGGGAGACACACACAGAGAGAGAGAGAGAGAGAGAGAGAATCCCAAGCAGGCTCCACATTCAGTGCAGAGCCCAGTGCAGGGCTTGATCCCATGACCCTGGGATCATGACCTGAACTGAAATGAAGCTCAACCGACTGAGCCACCCAGGTACCCATCAAAAAATCATTTTAAAGACTGAACAAATGGGGTACGTTGCAATAATCACCTCAAGGCATGGCGTCTATAATATTTGACTTTTTTGTATTATAAACCAATGTTGACTCCTTAAAGTAAATGAGACAATATATAAAAATAAAAATAATAAAAAATAGGATCCCCCATAGTTTCTTTTACCCAAAAGTGAGCAGCGATAGAAACCCTCCCTGCTTCTCCACCTAAAGCCGGAAGATAATCTAGGTGGGGAGCGGAGAGAAGCCTAGCCCTTGGTGGGATTGCTGGAGTGAACAAATCAAAATACAGGACCCCTGTTAAAGTAGAATTTCAGATAAACAATGAATAATTTTTTCAGTATAAGTATGTTCTAAATATGACATGGGACATACATTTAAAAAATCTTTATTGTTCCCTGAAATTTAAATTTCACTGGGCATCCTGGATTTTATCTGGTAACCCCAGACCCTGGCCTTTCTCCTTCTCAGCCCATACTACTGGTCCTTTTGCCAATTTTTATTTTAAATCCTCATTTGAATGATTTTTACTTAAAAGCCATTCAAATGTGTTTATTTCTTTTTTTTTAAATTTTCAATGTTTATTTTTGAGAGAGAGACAGAGACAGAGACAGAGACAGAGTGCCAGCAGATGACAGGCAGAGAGAGGAAGACAGAATCTGAAATAGGCTCCAGGCTCTGAGCTGTCAGCACAGAGCCTGATGCAGGGCTCGAACCCACAAACCATGAGATCATGACCTGAGCCAAAGTCAGATGTTTCACCGACCGAGCCACACAGGTACCCCTCAAATTTGTTTTAAGAATTGCCACCAGATGGGGCGCCTGGGTGGCTTAGTCGGTTAAGCGTCCGACTTTCCCGTAGGTCATGANAAAAAAAATAAAAATAAAAATAAAAAAATAAAAAATAAAAAATAAAAAAAAAAAGAATTGCCACCAGACATTTCTGCAGGGTCTCTGGCCTCACACAGCCCTGCCTCTGGCTCCACGGGCCCAGCACACAGCAGAGCCCCTGCATCCATGGGGGCTGCCAGGTAAGGTGAGTGCAGAAAGCAGGGCGGGCAGTTCTAGCCTGGCCCTGCGGACTGGTCCTGGTGACGGGCACTGGTAATTGAGCCTGGATACTGAGCGCTGGGGTCCAAGCACAGGGTATCATGTCCTGGCTCCAAGTGCTGGGCTCTGGGTCTTGGAAACCAGGACCAGGGAGAAGGCCAGGAGTCCTTGGTCACTGGGCAAAGGGAACTTCAGCTCAGCAGCAGTCACGAGCCTGGTGTCCCTTACTGCCCAGGGTGGGGCTGGCGGCGAGGAGCTGCCCAGTCCCCAGCTGTTTTGTAACAGCTGCTGGACTAGGCTAGACCGGAAATTTAAGGAGCTGGGGGTGGGGTGGGAACAAAGGGGTCAGTGGACAGAGCAAGGCCACTTGGGAAAACTGACTTGGGTCCCTGGCCCGAGAGTGAGAGCAGGCTGGAGCTCCAGACCTCTCCGAGGCAGACAGAAGGGCCCTAGTGGTGAAGGCCCGATGGGCGGTAGGGGGAGTGGGAACTTTAGGCCCCCTGCCTGTCTTCCCTCCTCCCTCTTTGCCAGCCTCCTGGCTCAGCCCCCAGGCCAAGGCAGCGGGTGTGATTAGTGTGGGCCAAGGGAGTAGGAATGCCAGAGGCTTGTCTCCTGTCTCAGAACACGGGGATCCGGCAGCGCAGATGGCACAACAGAGATGAGAAAGAGTGGCCACGAGATAAGAAGAGATAAACAGGGCGGACACCAGAGACAGACCAGAGAAGCAGGGCAAGACACAGAGTGAGAGACCCAACTCCACGTAGGGAAATGGGTGGTGGTGGAGGGAGGCATCGGCAGCTCCTGGGCAAGCAGTCCTTCTCTTTATCTCTTCCTAAGCCCCGCCGGGTCTGAGTGCCTCCCCTCTGTGTCCTCTATCCCTGGGTTTCTCAACCTCAGTCCTGCTGATGTTTGGGGCAGGATAATTCTCTGATAGTCTGTGGGGGGAGGCTGTCCTGTGTATTGTAGGATATTTAGCTGCTGCTAAATCCCTCGGGATGCCAGATGCTAGTTCACCCTACCCCCCAGGTTGTGACCCCCCCCCCCAAAATGTCTCTAGATCTAGTCAAATGTTCCCTGGGAAAGGGATGAATCACTATATTGTACACCTGAAACTAATATGACACTGTATGTTAACTAACTGGAATCTGAATCAAAACTTAAAACAACAAAACAAATGTTCCCTGGGCAGGAATTGCCCCTGGCTAACAATCTTCCCTGTTTCCA
Source organism: Crocuta crocuta (assembly GCF_008692635.1). Lineage (NCBI taxonomy): Eukaryota > Metazoa > Chordata > Mammalia > Carnivora > Hyaenidae > Crocuta > Crocuta crocuta. Next base: position 1,416,761 of record NW_027528276.1, read on the forward strand.
AGTAGATAACTGTGTGCTGGAGAAGAACCAACTCCTGGGTTCTGGCTGGTTCTCCCTTCTGCTCCCCACAACCGCCGCNCTGAGACTAAAGCAGCAGTGAACTCGGGGAGCCTGGGTGGCTCAGTCGATAAAGTGTCCCACTTGAGCTCAGGTCATGATCTCATTGGTCGTGAGTTCAAGCACCACGCTGGGCTCTGTGCGGACAGCTCAGAGCCTGCAGCCTGCTTCGAGTTCTGTGTCTCCCTCTATCTCTGCGCCTCCTCCCCTCACGCTCTGTCTCTCAAAAATGAATAAGCGTTAAAGACAAATATAAAGCAGCAGTGAACAGAGTCCCTGCCCTCCTGCCATTCCTAGTCTTAGTCCATCCAGAAAGCACTACCGGTGTGTCTTGGGGAGAGTGTGCTTTGAGTGTGTGTGCACGCTTGTTTCTATAGGAAGTGGGAGAGATGAGCCCCTGAGTACATCTGGACCAGACATTTGTAGCAAGTATGCATGTTATCCGCAATGCTCAGATGTAAGGCATGTCACGTCTATTTATTTCTCTACATCACATTATCTGCTCCAACCCCCTCCCACCCTGCCGCCAGGCTGGCGGGAAATTCGATCACAGTCATATTTGGGGAATCCCAGTGGAGTGCCAGTAAATGTTTACAAACGTCTTGAGGGGGTGGTGTTAGGAAGAGACTTAATTTGTAACATTTGCCTATTTTCGTAGTATAAATAGTGCCACCACAGCAGATTTCAAGCTGCCAACATGACGTTACCTAAGGTGGTGTGTAGATGTGCACCATCATGCCACGTTTCCACCGCGCAGATGTGAATGGCCCAGGAGGACAGAAGACAGCAGAATGCAGGGAAATGATTAGGAAGTGGTTATTACCTTTGAATACACTCTTTAAAAAACTGTTGAAGTGTTATTTATTTATTTTGAGAGAGAAAGAGCGAGCGAGTGAGCAAGTGCATGAGCTGGGGTGGAGCAGAGAGAGGGGCAGAGAGAGGCTCCACACCGCCAGCACAGAGCCCGTTGTGGGGCTCGAGCTCATGACCTGTGAGAGCATGGCCTGAGCCGAAACCAGAAGTCAGATGCTTAATTGACTGAACCCCCTGAACGCCCTAAACTTACTTTCTTTATTTAAAAAAATTTTTTTTAATTTTTTTTTTTTTCCCTGAGAGAGAAAGAGAGGCAGCGTGAGCAGGGGAGGGTCAGAGAGAGAGGGAGACACAGAATCTGAAGACAGGCTCCAGGCTCCGAGCTGTCAGCACAGAGCCTGATGCCGGGCTCGAACCCACGAACTGTGAGATCATGACCTGAGCTGAAGTCAGACGCTTAACCAACTGAGCCACCCAGGCGCCCCTAGATTTACTTTCTTTAACTGCAAGTTTATATCATTTAATTTTTGATAATGTCCCCACCCCTCCTAAGCACTATTCCTGAGGATGTGTCCAGTTCAGAATGTTCAGGGGAGGACTCTACTAATCGGCAATTAATTTTGCTCTATCCTCATGAATCTGCTTGGCTTTGCCACAGTGGCCTTTCTCTGTGGCTCCCAAACTACCACACTCGGGGCACACAGGCACATCCATCACTCCCCCGGAAACAGAAACTCTGCAGCTCTTGGAGTGAGCGGGAGTGCTGCAAAGTTGCTATTTCTCAAGATCATGGCTTCATCAAAGACACTCAGACCCTGTTCACTTTCTCAGGCTTGGGAAATCTCTTCCCGTCTCCTCTGATGAGCCACTTCTGCCCCTCCCAAGCCTGGGAGCCCTGCGTTCTGGAATAACCCAGACTCGTGTCTCCTAGAGCCGGGCCTCAGTAAACAAAAGCCCTGGCTGAGGGAGTCTTGTGGTGCCTGGCAACCTCTGCTTTTGGCCTGGCGGCCCTAAGCCTTAACAGCCTCAGTCCCCACCCCCCAGGCAAAAGGGAGGAAAGCTACCTAACTAGGAGATCAAAATGCAAATTACAAACTCTGCCGCGTTGTCAGACCACTGTGTTGGCAACAATGAGCTGATGCACTGAACTAAGCAAAAGGAAGAGTTGATGTTACAAAAGAAGAGATTCTAGCTAGACTTCAAGAAAGACCTCCCAACCTGTCTGGAGGGAATTAAACAGACACTGTGAGGGTAAGTAGTCTCCCCTCCGGCAACCACTCAAAGCTGACATGGGCTTCCAAGCTCACATAACAGCCTCTGATGGCTCCCTATCAACTCAGGATGAAGTCAGATTAACAACTGAGTGCCAGGGCGCCTGGGTGGCTCAGTCAGTTAAGCATTCGACTCTTGATTTTTGGCTCAGGTCCTGATCTCCAGGCTTGTGAATTCCAGCCCCACATCCATCTCTGCGCTGAAGGCATGGAGCCTGCTTGGAGCCAGCTTGGGATTCTCTGTCTCCCTCTCTCTCTGCCCCCCCCCCCCCCCC
>NW_027528276.1:1419245-1432454 GCF_008692635.1 Crocuta crocuta
CCCCCCCCCCCCCCGCTCACACACACGCTCTCTCTCTTTCTCTCAAAATAAATAAACATTTAAAAAAATAGCTGACTGCCTGATCTTGTAAAGTAGGAGTTGTCCTATTTACAGATGAGAAAACTGAGGCTCAGACAGGGTAACTCACTTACCTGAAAGCACACAGCTGCATAAGCAGTCAAGGCTGGAATATGAACTCAGATCTGACTCCAAAGCCTGTGTTCTTTGCACAGTGTGACCCAATGTCTCAGCTCCCTTTGACCCTAATACACCTTTGCGGTACCCACCCCCCCGACAGCTTCTATCACCTCCCCATACAGGTGCTGGGGAGAAGAGAACAAGCCTGAATTTATTGATAAATTGCAAAACAGCAAACTCGTGTTAGTTATTGCTGGCCAGACCATAGAATATTTTATTTATTAAATATGTATAAGTAATCTCTACCCCCAACGTGGGGCTCGAACTCATGACCCTGATATCAAGAGTCGCATGCTCTTCCAACCAAGCCAGGTGCCCCAAGATCATAGAATGTTTTATTTTATTTATTTAAAACGATTTTTTAAATGTTTATTTATTTTGAGAGAGAGCAGGGAGGGCAGAGAGAGAAGGAGAGACATAGAATCCAAAGCAGGCTCCAGGCTCTCAGCCGTCAGCACAGAGCCCGGTATGGGGCTCGAACTCACAAACCATGAGGTCATGACCTGAGCCGAAGTCGGACACCCAACCAACTGAGCCACCCAGGTGCCCCGAGCATAGAATATTTTAAAGGTTACTGTCACTGAACTTTTTCTAAGCAGGATAAAGAATTTCTCAGCTTTGGCACTGTTAATACTTTGGACAGGATCATTCTTTATTGTGAGGGGCTGTCCTATAGACTATAGGATGTTTAGCAGCATCCCTGGCCTCTACCCACCAGGTGGCAGTAGTACCCCCACCCCTCCCCCGCCCAGTTCTGAAGTAGCTCAGGGTTGATAGATCTGTGAGGTCCAGGCCCCTGCTAGGGGGCTAGGGAAGTGGCTTCTAAGTCCTGAATTCCTGCCTGGGGCAGGGCCTGTGGTGATCTTGGAAGGCTGAATGTGACTCTCCTGGGAATAACTGGCCTTGTCAGGACCCAATCAGAGTCCAAGAGGGGTTAGTGCTGTTGCATTTACTACCCCCGCAAAGGGGGCAACCCAGCTGCAGGAGGAGCTTACCTGGACTAGGGGTGGGAAAAGAGGGACCACTAGCGGTTAGGGCCACATCCTGCTTTTTCCACCGAGTTCAGTGCTTCCAGGCCCCCTTGAGGGGGCACAATATTCCCTTGAATGGGGCACATGGGTGGTTCGGTCGGTTAGGGGTCTGACCTCAGCGCAGGTCATGATCTCAGGGTTCAAGGGTTCAAGCCCTGCATCAGGCTCTGTGCTGGCAGCTCAGATCCTGCTTCAGATCATTTGTCTCCCTTTGGCTCTGCCCCTCCCCCAGTCTTGCACATGCATTCTCTCTCTCTCAAAAGTAAATAAACATTGGGGCGCCTGGGTGGCTTAGTTGGTTAAGCGTCCGACTTTTGCTTAGGTCATGATCTCACGGTTCGTGGGTTCGAGCCCGGCGTCGGACTCTGTGCTGACTGCCAGCTCAGAGCCTGGAGCCTGTTTCAGAGTCTGTATCTCCCTCTCTCTCTGACCCTCCCCTGCTCATGCTTTTTCTCTCTCTCCTAGAAATAAATAAAAAAATATTTTTAAAAAAGTAAATAAACATTAAAAAAATATTTCCTTGAATGAACTTTCATACTTTCATGTCTCTGCATCTTCACAGTCTCTTACTGTGCCCCACATATCCCTCTAGAACCAGCTCAAGGGGCACCTGAGTGACTCAGTCGGTTAAGCATCCAACTCTTGGTTTTGGCTCAGGTCATGGTCTCCCAGTTTGTGAGTTTGAGCCCCGAATCAGGTTCTGTGCTGACAGTGCAAAGCCTGCTTGGGATTTGCTCTCTCTGCCCCTCCCTTGCTCTCTCTCTTTCTCTCTCTCAAAATAAATAAGTAAACTTAAAAAAAAAAAAAAAAAGGAACCAGCTCAAACATCTCTTCTTCGGGAAACCTTCCCTGCCCCTCTGAGGCTGTTGGTGAAACTGAAGACCCCTGGGGGTAAGTGTTGTACTGTATTTCATCTGCATATTTTGTATCCCTTCCTATCTCATAAATGGGGCAGGAATTCAGTCAAGACTTGAGTTTATTTTATTTATATTGAGAACTTCTGTGGCAATCTCTGTGCTATGGGAACATAGAGGACACAGGACACAATTCCCAGTCCAGCTTGATAAGCAGAATGAATGAATGGAAGCTGATACAAATGCTAGTGTTGGGGGTTGAGAGTGATACTTACAACCCCTCCACCAAGTTCAAACAAACTGAGCCGTGTTTACACAGGCCAGTTGAGACAATAGGATGGAGAGCCAAATGAGCTTATTGCTAGTTGCTCATATTTGGACATAAGCTTAAATACTTTCCCCTCTCACATCTGGACCTTGGGAAGAACCATCCAAGGGAGAGTTTGGGCCAGCAGGACAGACATACCTACCCAATCTTTGGGCTACCCCCGAGAGTGGGATCAGAGAGGTGGATCTCCAGACCTGCCTCTTGAAATCTGACTTGAGCACTGGCCTGTGTTCACCACATAAAGGACAGGAGCATTAGGGTCTGAAAAAGGAGAGGAGCCCAGATTTTATTTGCCTGTTGAAGCATCTCTCAGTCTTAACCATCCCATAAAATATTCCTTGTCCTGGGGCGCCTGGGTGGCTTAGTCGGTTAAGCGTCCGACTTTCGCTTAGGTCATGATCTCGCGGTTCGTGGGTTCGAGCCCCGCATCAGTCTCTGTGCTGACTGCCAGCTCAGAGCCTGGAGCCTATTTCAAAGTCTGTATCTCCCTCTCTCTCTGACCCTCCCCTGCTCATGCTGTCTCTCTCTCTCTGTCTCCTAGAAATAAAAAAAAAAATTCCTTGTCCTCTGAGGAGGAGCAAGTGATTGAGAAGAGAGAGGAATGGTAAGGAAGTACAGATAGGAGCTCTCTGCAGTCCCTCTTATAAGGGAGATTTATGAAGCCTCCACCGTTATGACCTAATCACCTCCCAAAGGCCTCACTTCCAGTTACTGGCACCTTGAGGGTTAGTGCTCACATGAATGGGGGAGGGGGGGGGGGCACATNCCAACTGAATGAGAATTTCTGGGAGGTGTGGCCTAGACATGTACATTAAAAAAAAAGGGGGGGGTGGGCTGATTGGGTGGCTCAGTTGGTTAAGCATCTGACTTCTGGTGATTCGTGGGTTCAAGCCCCACATCAGGCTCTGTGCTGACAGCTCAGAGCCTACAGCCTGCTTTGGATTCTGTGTCTCCCTCTCTCTCTCTGCCCCTTCCCTGCTTGTGCTCTGTCTCTCTCTGTTTCAAAAATAAATAAACATTAAAAAATTCAAATTAAAAAAAAATCCCTAGTTGACTTAATGTCACCTAGGTGAAGAACCTCTGCTTTATAGAAGAGCCAGCCTTGCAAACAGGAGGATGGGGGCCTTTGTTAGTGATTTTCAAACTTGTTTGCATGTTGGAATCACCTGTGGAAACTTCAAAACTCATGATGCTTGCATCCCACCGCCAAAGACTGGGTTTACTTGGCCTGGGATGTGGTCTGGGGTGTTGGAATTTTTAAAATATCCCGAGAAGATTCCAATGTGCAGACAAGTTTGGGAAACACTGGACTAGAATATTCCCTGATGGTAGATGCTAGCCAACTGGCTTACGTACTAACCATCTGCTTGAGCTCAGCCATGAAGGGCTTCCTTTTGCCAATGATCAACAGGAAAACAAGCAACGGTTCCCCTGACCAGAGTGGTTTCGTTCTTCTGCAAAGCAGAGTTGGAGCTGAAGGTACTTTGGCTGGTCTGAACAGTAACAAAGGTAACTGCTCCTCTTTTTCGCAGGTGGCCCCTCAAGCTCAGAGGGTCACCCACTGGTGCTGGTGTCAGTTTTCCCTTCCCAGCTTCCTTCCTGCCCGGAGAGCTTCTTGTATACAATAGAAAGCTCCAACAGCTTCTCTCTGTTCATCATAACCCCAGCTTAGAACCCAACTCAAACCGATTCCTGTATTGGCTGGTCCAGAGGTGCTAACTTCAGGGATGGCTGAATTCAAAGGCTCGACTGGTATAGCCAGTCCCAACTGGAATATGATGCGAGAAGCGAAGGTGAAAGAAAAACAAATTAAATTTCATGACATCTTACAGCCTATTGACAAGTCCTTGAGGCAGGCAGAGTGACCTTCCTCTGAGAACTCCGCTGCCTTGATGATGACACTTTGCTACGGACAAAAGGCAATCTTAATATTATCTCACCCTCCAGGATCCTGTAAGTCTCCTTTAATATATAAAAATTCCTTTGGAAACTTCTTTTATCTCTACCCCCCAAGTATATGTTAGCAACCATCCTCCAAGCAGATGACTCACTGATACACATGTGAAGGGTCTCATGACTGAGATTTTATTAAACAGTAGTAAATAACCTTTTCCTGACAACAGCTAGCCCCCTCAAGGTCCTGGAAACTTTCCAAAATTCCTTAGAGACTTAGGCTATGCCTAACCCCCTGCCAACCTGAAAGTATATAATCAGTTACCGGTCATAACCCCAGTGCGCCTCTTTCTGCCCATAGGTCCTATCCCTGTGCTTTAATAAAACCACCTTTTTTACACCAAAGATGTTTCAAGAATTCTTTCTTGGCTGTCAGCTTTGAACCCCACCGTTTCCACATCAGAATTTGTCTTTCTCAACTCATGGCTCTGCTTGCCAACTGTGTTGGCTTCATTCTCAGGAAGGCTCTCTCCACGTGGTGGTGAAGATGATATTAACAAGTCCAGGCTGCTCCTCTTATGGTTTAGCAATCCCAGGAAAAAAAAAAGGGGGGGGGGCTCTTTTCTCAGTGCTCCAGCCCAGGTCCCAGGTGGATGCTAACTCCCTCTGCTAGCTTGGTTTGAGACACCTGCCAATCATTGTGGCCAAAGGAATGAAACTTGCTGATCAGCCAGAGTCACCTGCTCATCCTGGAGCCAGAGTGGGGATGGGAAGGCTTCTCAAAGGATTATCAGAGCGTCTTCCCAGAGGAGGAGGAATGGAAGGGTGCTGAGCAGGCATGGCAACAGATGGTCACTCGATTTGCTCCCAGGTTAGGAGGAGATATACAGAAATCACAACAACATAAGATAGAATCTGACATATGCAGAGTAGGTTTGGGGGCTCCTGATGGAGGGGGCCTAGAACTGTTGAGATAAAGCCTTTGATAGGTGGGGCCATTGGGGAAGAAGGGGATGAGCTGGCACAAGGAGGCAAGAAGTCCGGAGGATGGTCAAGACAAGTACACGTGATATGAACACTGTACTGAAAGCTGAGGCTGGTGAGGACATGGAGGCCAGATGGGGGAAGACCTTGAGCTTGCCCTTCATTCCAATGTCAATGGAAAGCTTTTGAAGGTGAAGGGAAGCTGGAAAGACAGTAGGAGATTAGACCACGTGGGACCTTGTAGACCACATAGAGGATTTAGGGTTTGATCTTGAAAGCACTGAAGCCAGAGAACAATAGGATCAGGGTTGGGTTTGAGAGACAGCTTTCTGAGTACCTTCTGGAGCAGGGCCTTGATGGAGAGTAGCAGGAGGAAGGAGGCAGGGAGGCCAGGGAAGACCTTTCAATCATAGCCAACACTTATTTACTCCTTACTCTGGCGCAGACACTGTCCTAATCGCTTCACAGGTGTTGGGACATGTCAAGGCCTGGAACAGGAGGTAGGGATTCAAAAGATGTTTTGGGGGCAGAATACACTGGATTTCGATGCCATAGAATGGATTAGGTAGAAAGAGAAAGTCAGGATTCCTCTAAGATTTTGAACCTGAGTGATCAGAACGTTAGAGGAGCCTCTATAAGAAACAGAAAGAAGAACCAAGAAAAATCTATATACATTTACTGCTGCCAATTCTGTGCCTTCACTGCTGCTGGCCTCTAGGAAGACAAAGAACCAAGCTCATTGTTGCCTTCCGGGAGATGGCTCTCTGCAGGAGACACAGGCATGTAATGGGTAATTCCAATACATTGTGCTGAGTGTGGGCAGACGTGTACAAGCAGAGTGGGAGGGAGGCAGTAATAGGACTTCCATTCACACAGTTGCTGGAGCTGGAAAAGGAGACTTGACTCCTCCCTCCCTCTCTCCTCCAGTCAATCATCAAGACCAGTAGATTTGATTTCCTAAATATCTTTTACTAAGATATTAATAAGAGAGAGAGAGAGCATGAATGAGGGAAAGGGGCAGAGGGAGGGAGGGAAAGAGAGAGAGAGAGACAGAGAGAGACAGACAGAGAGAGAGAATCCTAAGCAGGTTCCAACCTCAGTACTGAGCCCCACACGGGGCTTGATCCCATGACCCGGGGATCATGACCTGAGCCAAAATCAAGAGTCAGCTAGGCACCCCTCCTAAATATCTTTTTTTTTTTTTTACAGTGGTATGATTTTATTCATAAAACACAGAAATAGGAAAAAAATTTACCATGTTAAAAGTCAGGATAATTATCAGTTTCGAGAGAAAGATTAAAGTGGTGACTAAGAGGGGCGCCTGGGTGGCTTAGTTGGTTAAGCTTCCGACTTTCGCTTAGGTCATGATCTCGCGGTTCGTGGGTTCGAGCCCTGCGTCGGGCTCTGTGCTGACTGCCAGCTCAGAGCCTGGAGCCTGTTTCGGAGTCTGTGACTCCCTCTCTCTCTGACCCTCCCCTACTCATGCTGTCTCTCTCCTAGAAATAAATAAAACATTTAAGAAAAAAATTAAAAAAAAAAAAGGTGACTAAGAGGTACCATGAAGACACAGTTTCTGCAGCATTGGTAATTCTCTTTTTTTAAATTTATTTTGAAATTTACATCCAAGTTAGTTAGCATATAGTGTAATAATGATATCAGGAGTAGATTCTAGTGATTCATCCCCTACATATAAAACCCTGTACTCATCCCAATGAGTGTCTTCCTTAATGCCTCTTACCAACTTAGCCCCCCCCACAACCCCTCCAGTAACCCTGTTTGTTCTCTGTATTTAAGAGTCTCTTATGTTTTGTCCCCCTCCTTGTTTTTATATTATTTTTGTTTCCCTTCCCTTATATTCATCTGTTTGTATCTTAAATTCCTCACATGAGTGAAGTTATATATTTGTCTTTTTCTGACCAATTTCACTTGGCATAATACCCTCTAGTTCCATCCACGGAGTTGCAAATGGCAAGATTTCATTCTTTTTGACTGCTGAGTAATACTCCATTGCGTGTTTGTGTGTGTGTGTGTATATATATATATATATATACACCCACACCTTCTTTTTTAAAAATTTTAAATGTTTTATTTATTTCTGAGATAGAGAGAGACAGAGACAGAGACAGAGACAGCATAAGCAGGGGAGGGTCAGAGAGAGAGGGAGACACAGAATCTGAAACAGGCTCCAGGCTCTGAGCTAGCTGTCAGCACAGAGCCCAATGCGGGGCTCAAACCCATGAACTGTGTGATCATGACCTGAGCCGAAGTCGGACGCTTAACCGACTGAGCCACCCAGGCGCCCCTACACCACATCTTCTTTATCCATTCATCTGTCGATGAACATTTGGGCTCTTTCCATACTTCAGCTATTGTCAATAGCGCTGCTATAAACATTGGGGTGAATGTGCCCCTTTGAAACGGCACACCTGTATCCCTTGGATAAATACCTAGTAGTGCAATTGCTGGGTCATAGGGTAGTTCTATTTTTAATTTTTTGAGGAACTTCCATACTGTTTTCCAGAGTGGCCGCACCAGTTTGCATTCCCACCAGCAGTGCAGAAGAGACCCTCTTTCTTTGCAATCTCGCCAACATCTGTTTTTGCCTGAGTTGTTAATTTTAGCCATTCTGACAGATGTGAGGTGGTATCTCATTGTGGTTTTAATTTGTATTTCCCTGATGATGAGTGATGTTGAACATTTTTTCATGTGTCTGTTAGCTATCCAGATGTTTTCTTTGGAGAAGTATCTATTCATGTCTTTTATCCATTTCTTCACTGGATTATTTGTTTTTTGGGTGTTGAGTTTGATAAGCTCTTTATAGATTTTGGATACTACTCCTTTATCTGATACGGCATTTGCAAATATCTTTTCCCATTCCATCAGTTGCCTTTTAGTTTTGCTGATTATTTCCCTTGCTGTGCAGAAGTTTTTATTTTGATGAGGTCCCAATTGTTCATTTTTGCTTTGGTTTCCTTTGCCTCTGGAGATGTGTTGAGTAAGAAGTTGCTGCGGCTGAGGTCAAAGAGGTTTTTGCCTGCTTTCTCCTCTAGGATTTTGATGGCTTCCTGTCTTATGTTTAGGTCTTTCATCCATTTCTGTATAGTGTAAGAAAGTGGTCCAGGTTCATTTTTCTGCATGTCGCTGTCCAGTTTTCCCAGCACCATTTGCTAAAAAGACTGTCTTTATTCCATTGGATATTCTTTCCTTCTTTGTCAAAGATGATTTGGCCATACGTTTGTGGGTCCATTTCTGGTTTCTCTATTCTGTCCCATTGATTTGAGTGTCTATTTTTGTGCCAGTACCATACTGTCTTGATGATTACAGCTTTGTAATACAGCTTGAAGTTCGAGATTGTGGTGCCTCCAGCTTTGGTTTTCTTTTTCAGGATGCTTTGGCTATTTGGGGTCTTTTCTGGTTTCATACAAATTTTAGGATTGTTAGTCCTAGCTCTGTGAAGAATGCTGGTGTTATTTTGATAGGGATTGCATTGAATATGTAGATTGTTTCGGGTAGTATCGACGTCTTAACAATATTTGTTTTTCCCCACCTTAATAACTTTTGGACATCTTTTGAATCCGCTTACTTTTTCTTCATCCCCACTGAAAAACATTAGATCAAGACATTTTGTCTTCTTGTTTGAACTACTGTAATATGACTTCCTAATTGGTCTTTCTACTTTCATTCTGGCTTGCCCTAATCCATTCTCACACTGTGCCAGAATAATCCTTTACAAAAGGATATCTGAATCCCTCCCCTGGCTATAAATCTTTCAATAGCTTCCCATTGCTCTCAGAGTAAAATCCAAAATCCTCAACCTGGCTAATCAGAGCTGGCAGGATATGGCTGGTTAGGACCTCACCAGACTCATTGTGTTTTAGTTCCTATTACACTCAATGTGTAGGCCTAACAATATTTAGGATGTGCCAAGTTCCTTCAGGCCACAGGGCTTTCCCACATGCTTTTCCTTTTGCCTGCAATGTGCTTCCCTAGTTCTTGCCTGGTTGATTACAAGTTTTTGAGTCACTTCCTCAGTGAAGCCTCCTCTGACCTTCTAGCCTCGGTTGGGATCTCTAGATTCCATGTTAAGAATCAATTTTTTCTAAATACTGGGGCACCTGGGTGGCTCAGTAGGTTAAGTGTCTGACTTCGGCTCAGCTCATGATCTCACAGCTTGTGGCTTCAAGCCCCGTGTCGGGCTCTGTGCTGGGACAGCTAGCTCAGAGCCGGGAGCCTGTTTCAGATTCTGTATCTCCCTCTTTCTCTGACCCTCCCCTGTTCATGCTGTCTCTCTCTGTGTCAGAAATAAATAAAACATAAAAAAAAAAAGAATCAAATTTTTCTAAGAAAAAAATAAAAAAGAATCAGCTTTTTTTTCTATAAAGGGCAGATAATAAATATTTTAGGCTTTGCAGGTCACAGAATGTCACCACTACTCAATTCTGTGTCATAACAGGTGTAGATCATACACAATGAATTTATGAATGCTGAACTTTGACTTTCATATATACTTTTCACATGTCACAAAATATGAGTCTTCTTTTGATTTTTTCCAACCATTTAAAAATGTAAAAACAGGAGCACCTGGGTGGCTCAGTTGGTTAAGTGTCTGACTCCTGATTTCTTCTCAGGCCATGATCTCAAGGTTCATGAGTTTGAGCCCCACATCTGGCTCTAAACTGACAGTGTGGAGACTGCTTGGGATTGTCTCTCTCTGCCCTTCCCCTGGTCACACTTGCTGTCTCTCTCTCTCAGAATAAATGAATAATAATAAAAAAAAGAATTAAAGATGTAAAAACAGTTCCTAGCTTCTGGCTATACAAAAATAGGAGGAGGGCTAGCATTGGCTTATAGGCTACAGTTGGTGAACCCCTGTTCTATGATGTCAATAGCATATATCACATACTTTCCTGTGTTGCACATGTCACAGTGATAATAAATTATGGATGCAATAGACTTTTTTTTTTGCAATGGACTTAAAATTTTAAAAAAAAATGTTTATTTATTTTGAGAGAGTGAGAGAGGGAGAGAGCACACACACACACACACACATGTGTGAGCTAGCGCAAGCAGGGGAGGGGAAGAGGAAGAGAGGGACACAGAGAATCTTAGGCAGGCTCCATGCTGTCAGTGCAAAGCCCTACACTGGGCTTGATCCCAAGAACTGTGAGATCATGACCTGAGCTGAAACCAAGAGTTGGGCTTTTTTTTTTTTTTTTAAGAAATGATGCAAGAATTAAAAAAAAAATTTTAAGTATTTATTTTAAAATTATTTTTAATGTTTATTTTTGAGAGTGAGAGACAGAGCATGAGCAGGGAAAGGGCAGAGAAAAGGAGACACAGAATCTGAAGCAGGCTCCAAGCTCTGAGCAGTCAGCAAAGAGCCTGATGTGGGGCTCGAACTCACAAACCCATGAGATTGTGACCTGAGCCGAAGTCAGATGTTTAACTGACTGGGCCACCAGGTGCCCCAAATGCTTATTTATTTATTTTTTTAAAATTTTATTTCTGAGAGAGAGAGAGAGAGAGAGAGAGCGAGCAGGGGGGGATCAGAGAGAGAGGAAGATACATAATCTGAAACGGGCTCCAGGTTCTGAGCTAGCTGTTAGCACAGAGCCTGATGCGGGGCTCAAACCTATGAACTGTGAGATCATAACCTGAGCCAAAGCCAGACACTTAACCGACTGAGCCACCCAGGCACCCCTAAAAATTAGCCTTTTAAAAAATGCTTATTTATTTCTGAGGACGGAGACAGAGTACCAGCAGGGGAGGTACAGAGAGAGAGGGAGACACAGAACCCAAAGCAGGCTCCAGGCTCTGAGCTGTCAGCACAGAGCCTGACATGGGGTTCAAACTCAGAAGCTTGAACTCACAAGCCATCAGTCAGATCATGACCTGAGCTGAAGTTAGATGCTTACTTGACTGAGCCATCCAGGCGCCCCTAAGATGTTCTCTTTCATGAGAAGAGCTCAAAGCTTAGTGGAAAATACAGACATACAAACAATTAACTACACAGCTAGGTAACACTGTATTGGAGGGAAAAAGATTTCGGTCTTCAGCAGATTAGTATGAGATAACAGGGTATGGTGACTCCTAAACTTCTGGAACAGTCTGAGTCGATGCTAAGATAGTAAAGGACTAAAATGCACAGAAGAGATGTAAAACTACCTGGGTATGCCAGATCACTCAAGGAGCAAGGTCACCGAGGGAGGAGGCTGGACCCAGGGTGCAGGGAGGGGAGGTAAGTTTTGGGCCAGGGAAGGGGTGGAGGTGGAGAGAGGTAAGAAGGGACCCAGCAGAGTACTTCAGAAACCAAGCGGAACGACTATGCATTTTTGTATCCCTCTAGTTTATCACTGTGTTCCTTAGGATTTTGCACTGGGTAAGGCATATAACAGACACTCAGAAAATTTGTGAATTGAAAATTAAGTTGAATCAGAACCTTTCAAGAAACACTATGCACCGTGCAGGAAAGTGCTCAGAGAAGGAAGAGAGAGCAAGCAGCCTGGATTCAATGACGCTGAGGTCAGTTGGGGCGAGGGCAGCTGTGGCACCATCTGAGACTTGAGTTGGGCCTGGTGAGCTTTCCTTGGGGGAAAAGCAGTCGATTTCTTCAGTATTTAGTCATGTTTACTTTGTCCTGGGGATGCAGAAATCGACCAAAACCGATCTCTGTTCTCAAGGAGCTCACAGCCTGGTGGGGAAAACAAACACAGGCCTTGACAATTATAGTATAAGGTGCGAAGAAGGTACGGCGAGAGTAGATATAATGAGGAGCTTGTAAACTTGGAAGGCTTCATAGAAGAGGTGATTGAGCCAGTCTTAAAGGTTGGCGTTCACTTAGGCAGTAATTCCAGAGGAAACAAGCATGTGCAAAACCCTGATAAATGCAGTGGTTCTCAAGCTCGTAAGTGCATAAGAATCCCTGGAGAGTTGCTTCTAATGCAGATTCCAGGCCTATATACTTCCTGGGAAACTTCTGGTTTGATGGGTGAGTGGCATCCATTTTAGCAAGCTTCACTGGACTACTTTTAGAAAATCTCTTTCTGTGCTCCCACAGTCACAGGCCGGGATCGGGGAGCGGGGGTGGGGTTTGCGGGAGGCCGGACAGAGCTCGACTCATGGGGCTCCTGGGGCTCCCAAAGAGGTCACGCTATCACAATAAAAACAGCTCCATTTTGAGTCGCGCTTTCAGGCTACAAGCCCCTTTCACGTGCTTTACTTTGTCGGAGTCTCGCAGCAACTCTTTGGGATAGAAATTACGAGTCTCCTATCACAGGGGAAGAAACCAAGGCTCAGCGAAGGGAGACGATTTGCTCAAGGTCACAAAGCGAGAGACAGCAGGGCAGAGACCAAAAGCCCGGCGACCAAATTCACAGCTCGGAGACCTTGCAGCAACGAAGGCAGGCCGCAAGTGGGTGGGGCTCAGTCCCTCCCTCCAAGCTGGTTCCAAAATGGTGGGGGTTGTGGCGTCAGCAACGCCCCCGCCCCTTCCGTCCACCTCCCTCCTTCTTCCCCAGGCCACCCAGGCGGGGGGAGGGGAATGGAACGGAGCAACCCACGTGATTGCCGACAACCTGGCGCGTGACGCAAAGCGGCGGGCCCAACGCTCGCCTTGCCTGGTGGGAAACGTAGTTAAGCCGACCGTCAAGTTGGCAACGAGGGGCGGGCCTCGCACTACATTTCCCAGGAGGCAGCGGGACGCCGCCGCCGCTACCGCCGTCGGAGAGCGGGGACGCGGGGCGCGCTGTCGGGCGGGGGCGAGGTTCGGGCCGGTTGTGCCGTTGCGAGGTTGCAGCTGCGATCGCTGCGGCGGGCTCAGGTGAGTGAGGGTCTCTGATGGGGATTAGGGCAGCTCCACCGGCTCCAGTCGTTCTGGTTTTTATCTTTTCTCCGCGGCGGCCGGGTCAGGATCCCCGGCAGG
>NW_027528276.1:1432472-1519350 GCF_008692635.1 Crocuta crocuta
CGGGCGCGGAGGCGCTTCGCCGCGCCTCCCCGCAGGCCTCTGAGCGGGCCCCGCTGTCTCGGCTCCTCCCCTTCCCCGCCCTTCAGGGCTTCCCCTCGCTTCGGCCTAGCTCCCGACGCGCTGGCCCTCCTTTTCTCGTGAGCAGCTCGTACTCCTTTTTCCCCCTCGTGAGCGGTGAGGGAGAGGCCTCCACCTCCTTTATCTCTCCCTTTAGTCGTAGGAACCCCATTATTTGGATTTCTTTTTTTCCCGGAACTCTTTGAGTGCAACCCAGCCCCCCCCAACCCCGGTCTCCATTGGCCTGGTTCTGCCTTCTCCTGGGGCGCATGTGGCTCGCCCTCAGTTAAGTGTTAGTCCTTCTTTTCTGCCTTGCGGCCACAGGAGGCATACTCCGAATTTATCTGCAACGGGAACGTTTGTGCCCCCACTTTTATTTCGGTCTCTTGGGGTGGAGGTGAGGCCGCTGTGCATTCCAGTGGTGATCGGCGTGTGTTCTGCTTGTAGGAGGCAATTTTCTTTGCCTCCCTTAGGACCTCAGCAACTTTTATCAGCTCTTCTCCTCGCCTTTCTAAATCTTAGGGGTGGAGCTTGGCAGAAGCTGGCGAGTAGCGCTGGTGCCCAGAAGTTCGAGGCCATCAGTGGTAGTAGCGTTGTTAGGTAGGAGGGGTTGTTAATTGGATTGAAGGAGAAGCCTCCGAGTATGGTGGAGCGTGGCGGGCGAGAGCCACTGAAGCTTCTGGTGGAAGCGTAACAGATGGACCCTGGAGCCAGCTTTCCTGGGTTCAGATTTCAGTTCTGTTAGCTTTTTATTTTAGGTCAAGGGGCTTCCCTTCCAGGTGCCTCCGTTTCCTTATCTGCAAAATAGCGGTAAGTAACGTGGCTATTCTAAAGAGTTCTTGTGAAGATTAAATGAGATTAAATTGAAAACCGCTTTGCTCATTACTTGGCATGTATTAAACGCTATTATTATTATCATCATCGTTTACAGGATTTCCAGATGGTGGGCCCGGAGTGGAAAGGCAAGGGTCACACTCTCATTTTCCTTTCCTTTCAGACGGCCCTCCCTTTTTTTGTTTTCGCAACTGTTGTCCGTTAGGTTATCTGGACAGCTTGAGGTGTGTGTCATCCACAGTAGTCTGTTGAAGTTAGAAGTGGGTTCCTACCATGAAAAACTTCTGGAGTAAATGATGCTTAGTTTGCCCTTTCCTGGGAATTCTGCTTGGTGAACTAGTGCACAGACTTCAGCAGAACCAAAAACAAGTTTATTCTGTAGCCATTCAGGCTTGATCGTGTCTTGTAATAGGTGAATTGAAGTTTTCCATAAGAAAATCGTTACCTCCAGTACAGACTTGTTTCTTTGTTCTTTAAACCTTTTGGCACCAGTGAGAGGTCTTGGGTTTTGGAGACCGAGGTTTTTAGTCTGCAGCTGAGGTACAGTCCAGTTTTAGTGGCGGTGTAGAAGACTAGAGCAAAAGTAGTTCTTCAGCATATTTCATTAGCATTACTTGTACAGGTACAAGTAATGTACAGGTACTTTTTGAATTTGATTTAGCCATCGAAATCATGGATTATAAGAAGAGTGTCCTGTTTTGTACTGAGAGATTGCAGGCAGGAAGCCTGGAACATTTCTGATTAGCACGGATTAGTGCTGAGATGGAAGAAGGTGACGCTGCCTGAAAGAAAGCAGAAGGCGATTGATCAATTTTATTTATTTTTTTGAATGGATGGTCTCAACCGCTGAGAATCTTAAGATGCCAGGCTGTTTCTCTTGGGCACATTGAGATCCTGAATTGAAGGAAGTGTGGTTAATGCTCGCCTCTCAAATATTGGGTTTCGATGGCTAATTTTGAGGTGTGTCATCCACAGTATGGTGAAGTTAGACTGCTTTGCTTCACACCGCCATTCTGTAAACATCTAAAGATTGATTCAGTCCAGTATTAGGCGGCTGATTCAATAAATAATGCCTGAGGACGTACCATCCGCTGGCTCCTGTGCTAGGCCCTGTGGGTGCAGGGGGTGTGAGACAAAGGGGTTTTGCTTTTGGAGAACTGCCAGCCTACTGGGGGAAGATACAACAGGTAGGCAAATAAATGACAAATTGAGAAAAGTGATGCAGAGATCTCTAGCAGGGGACCCTGTGCTAACAAGGGAAGCCTAAGGGTGGTCCGAGAAGTCCTTTTGGGTGAGAGAGAGGAGCCAGTTTTGTAGGAGAGAGCATTTGTTTCTAAGGTGGACGGAACAGCAAGTGCTGAAACTTGAAGATGAGAATTTAGTGTACTTTCAGAACTGAAAAGAGGCCAAAAGTAGTTGACAGAGTAGTTACCGAACAGATGGACAGTAAGGTTGTTTGTGGAAGCTGTTGAAGCCTTCTGATTTATATTTTAAAATCACTTCTGCAGAGGTGTGGAAGATGGATTAAGGGGGTATTGCTAAGAGGCTGTTGTATAGGTCCAGGCTGGACATGGTGGCTCCCTGAAGTAGAGGGGTGGAATAGAGATATATTGCTGGGAAGAAGTGAGGAGGTTGGAGAGAGCATAGGTTTAATGTTTAGGACAGGCCATTCTTTTTTATTTTTTTTAAGTATACTTATTTTGGGGGAGAGAGAGAGAGAGAGTATCCCAAGCAGGCTCCACACCATCAGCGTAGAGCCCAATGTGGGGCTTGAACCCATGAACTGTGAGATCATGACCTGAGCTGAAACCAAGCCTCAGACTAACTGACTGAGCCACCCAGGCACCACTAGAACAGGCCATTCTTAATTCGTGGCCCATGCACTTGTAGGGGGCCCATGAACTCTTAAAATTTTTGTGAGGGAGTATATTTTCTCAAAGTTGAGTATGTTCTAACTTCTTCGTTAGTTTCAGTGTTTATGAACCAATACTGTAGAGTCTGTTACGCTGGTTTATAACCCATAAAAAAGTAATTGGCCACAGGTTACCAAGAGAGTTAAGTCAGGGGTACCTTTTCTAAAAGACTGATTTTCTTTTTTAAAATATATACTTTTTTGTTTTTAAGTAATCTCTGTATACCATGTCAGGCTCAAACTGAAAATGGTGAGATCAAGAGTCGCCCTGAGAACTGAGCCAGCCAAGGTCCCCATTTCTTAGTTTTTCATGGGAACTTTTTTTTTAATGTTTATTCATTTAGGGAGGGAAAGAGAGAGCTCAAACGGGAGAGGCAGAGAGAGGGAGGAGGAGAGAGCATCCCAAGAGAATATCTGTCAGTGCAGAGCCTAGTGAACACGGGGCTCGAACTCAGAACTGTGAGATCCTGACCTTCGCCAAGATCAAGAATCAGATGCCTGACCAGACTGAACCACTCAGGTGCCCCAGGCACCTTTTTCTTAAATCAAGGTTAAATGTGCCATAGAAATCATTTTTTAGTTTCTTTTTGTTGGCAAGGTGCGGGCTGATGCACATACTGAGGAAACTGAATGTTAATGAGCTCAGTTTCATGAAAATCCATTTCCTAATTTTTCTTCCACTAGCAGAAATTGTTCCTATTTTAGTGGTAGAAATGGAGCACCATAGTGTATGAAGAGTACGATTTTCTTGCTTTCCTTCAGCAATTAGGGGTTTTAGATGTATACTCATATTTTCTTTTGTTTGTAATGTGTTGTGACATGCTAGCATGTTACTGGGAGCAGAGGGTGTGTTTTCTACCCCAGAGCTAGAGCTCTACCACTGAAGGAACCATGTATTTTTCTTTTTCTGGTGGAGGTTGAAAACTGAAGGCTTATGGACTAAATCAAGTCTCCAGATGTGTTTTGATTGGCTCACACAGTGTTGTAAATTTGAAGTCGTTGTCAACATTAAAAAAACCAAGGAGATTTTATGTAAAAATTTGGATTCAGGGTGCTTTTGACAAATCTGTTCTGCCAGTGTGTGTGTGCTTTGCAGCAGCCATCTTTATGGTTGGGCACGTCCTCTCCAGTTTGTCGTAGCCCTCGCCACAGCCTGACATGTATCCCTGACATGGAGCAGAGTGTCACTCGGTATTATTTTACACCTTTATATTACTTGTCTGTGTGTGGGCATTTTAATTTGCTCTCCATGTTCTAGACATCTGATATAGGTCTCTAATGCCTCCCCTTAAAGTCCTCTTGCTGGCTTAACACTGTATCACTGTTAAAAATGATTTTCTGGGGGCGACTGACGGTTGAGCATCCGACTTCAACTCAGGTCATTGTCTTACGGTTCTCAGGTTCCAACCCTGCATTGGGCTCCGTGCTGACAGCTCAGAGCCTGGATCCTGCTTCGGATTCTGTGTCTCCCACTCTGTCTCTCTGCCCCTCCTCAGCTCGTGCTCTGTCTCTCTGTCTCTCAAAAATTAATAAATATTTTAAGAAACTTAAAAATTGTTTTCTGTCTTGGTGCTTTATTTTTTTTGGACAGTGAGGGAGATAAAACTTAGAACATGGTATTATTTTGTTTCCAAACTCAAGAAACCCAAGGGCTTTTAGAAAGCAAAAAGGCATTGATTTGACCCTCCCATTTTTTAAATTATGCTTTTTATTATGTGTGTTTGTTTATTTAGAGAGAGTACACACGCAAGCAGGGGGAGGGGCAGAGAGAAAGGGAGACACAGAGTCTTAAGCAGGCTCTAGGCTCTGAGCTGTAAGCACAGAGCCCGACGTGGGGCTCAAACCCAGAACAGAACCCAGAACCTGAGCCAAAGTCGACTCTTAACGGTCTGAGCCACCCAGGCGCCCCCACTGTCTTCATTTTTGTTCTGCTTGATTTGCTTTTCAGCATCTGGAATGTCGTAGCTGCATAGCTGGGCCTATTTCAGAACATAGAAGGCTAAGCAAAGAGAAGTTGCTGAATGTCTAATTAGAAGACTTTTGGCTCTTGTCCTCAGGCCCGAGAACCAAGGTTTTGTGTGTGTGTTTTTAATATGCCTGTGTGAAGCCCATTGTTTTGTCTTCAGATTCTCTGTGTGGTGGTTTTGTTTTTTGTTTTTTGTGGTGTAGTAACTCTGTTTTTCTTCTCTAATAGTAAGGGCAAAATATGGGGGCACCTGGATGGCCCATCTAGTTGGGCATCAGACTTTGGTTCAGGTCATGATCTTGTGGCATGTGGGTTCGAACCCCATTGTTGAGTTCTGTGCTGACAGCTCAGAGCCTGGAGCCTGCTTCAGATTCCGTGTCTACCTCTCTCGTCTCCTCCCCCACTTGCACTGTCTCTCTCTCTCTCTCTAAATAAGAAAGCATAATAAAAAGTAATTTAAAAAATAGTAAGGGCAAGGTAAATAAAGAATGGATAGAGGGTGTCAAAGACGTGAGACTGCTTTCTAAATTTATGATTTCTTCACACCACTCGCACTCTTTGTCAAAAAATGAATAAACAGTAAAAACATTTTCAAAAGCTATTCTCTAAAGGCTATTCTGTAATACTGAGTCAACTGTATAAGTAGGTTGTGATAATCATGATTTTTCTTAAATTTTAGTAAATTTAGCCAATTGGACAGCAGATTTTAAAATACCATTTGGGGGGACGCCTGGGTGGCCCAGTCAGTTGGAGCATCTGACTCTTGATCTCAGCTCAGGTCTTAATCTTGGGGTTGTGAGTTCAAGCTTTGCATTGAACTCCAAATATCATTTGGAGTGTGGAGGGTACCTCAGGGAAGAGCATTTCTGCCTTGATAATTTTTTACTCTGGGTTCATTTTTATCTGTTGAAACTTTTTCTTTAAATTTATTATTTTAAGTGTCTAGCTAGTGTAGTCAGCCAGCCTCCCCAATTTCATTTTTAAAAAGTTAAAACAGCATTGAGTTTCCTAACTCCTCCCCCCCCCCATAGTTTACTTGAGCAAAAACAGCCTGTAAAACAGCCTGTAAAACCCTTGGTGGGTGCAGGAGGGTGTCTTCATTTTTGTTTCTTCTGCTCGCAAATAGGTGCTTGCTGAATAAAATGACGTTGCGGAAATATGTAACATAGAAAGTAAGTTTCCTATGTACGATGCTAGGTCTTTGGGCCGGTCTAGGCAGTTTAGGTATATGGAAGAGATTTCTATTGTTTTCTTCTGTACTTGTGATTTTTTTTCTTTGATGCTGGATTAAAGGTATTTCTGAACAGTAAAGGTAGACAGTAAGAAACCAAGGAGGAAGTAGAGCCGAATCTATTTGCTTTATTATGAAAGCTGAATACTTAAGAAATCGATTTCGGAAGGACTTACAATGCAAAAGTGTATTTGTGATACTCTTGTTTTCTTGGAAAATTTAGAAGGTGATAATGTTGATTCTTGGATTAATGGTAAGTGCTTTTCCTTTGTTCATAGCATAGGATTTTAAATAGCTCTCCCTTTATTTGTTTCAGGATTATTTGTCACATAAGTTTTTGCTAGACATTTTACTGTTAGCAAGTACAAGTTGTTTGACCATTCAACCAGCCATATTAGGCGATTAAAGTGGCCTTGAATGTAGTGCCATATTTAATGACTGTAGAATGAGGAAGAGAATATATTCAGTTGTTGGCTTGTTCTCTTCCTTTTTTGCTTTGGAGGCTTCTTAGTGTTGGAGGATGTATCTATCATGAAAATAGTTTTTATTTGTTTATTTTTGAAAAAGAGTGTAGGCACGCCAGGGACAGAGAGAGAGAGAGAGAGAGAGAGAGAGAGAATCCCAAGCAGGCCCAGCCCAGTGCAGGCCGACAGAGGGCTTACTCCCACAACAGCAAGAAGATGACCTGTGCTGAAGTCAGATGCTTAAGCGACTGAGCCACCTAAGTGCCCCATGAAAGTAGTTTGATAGGTCATATTTTCTTTTGCATTTTCAGCAAAATATTTTCGGTTGCAGTGTTAGTAGAGTGCACTCGTAGAGAGGTATGTGATCTTTGGTAACTAGAGGCCTTAGTTATCAGGTACATATGATGAGAAATGGAAGTCCTTTTTTGGTTTATTATTTTTTTATTTTTATTTAAAATTGTTTTTATTTAAAAAATTGTTTTAAAATGTTTTTTATGTATTTTTGAGAGTCAGAGAAGAGAGACCGCGCAAGCAGGGGAGGGTCAGAGAGAGAGGGAGATACAGAATCCGAAGACAGGCTCCAGGCTCTGAGCTGGCAGTCAGCACAGAGCCCAACGCGGGGCTCAAACCCACGAACCGTGAGATCATGACCTGAGTTGAAGTCAGATGCTTAACCAGCTGAGCCACCCAGGCGCCCCATAATTGTATCTGTGAATTTTTTTTTTTAATGTTATATTTATTTCTGAGAGGGAGAGAGAGCGTGAGCAGGGGAGGGTCAGAGAGAGAGGGAGACACAGAATCTGAAACAGGCTACAGGCTCTGAGTTAGCTGTGAGCACAGAGCCCGATGTGGGGCTTGAACCCACGAACTGTGAGATCATGACCTGAGCCGAAGTCGGACGCTTAACTGACTGAGCCACCCAGGCGCCCCCTAAAAATGTTTTTAAAGTTTGTTTATTTTGAGAGGGAGAAGGAGAATCCCAAGCAGTCTCCACACCATCAGTGCAGAACTTGACACTGGGCTCAAACTCACCGAACCGTGAGATTGTGACCTGAGCCAAAACCAAGAGTTGGACTTTTAAATGAGAGTTAAGCCAGTTAAGCAACCCAGGCGCCCTCCCCCCCTTTTAAAAACTGGGATACCGGGGAAGTTGCTTATCCTTTCAGAGTATTCGATTTCAAATGGAGATAGAAATCTTTAAAAGTTTCCTAATTTTTCCATATCCTTGTCAACACTTATTTTTTTTGTTTTAAATGGTAGGCATTAAAACTGATTATGTTGGCTATCATGTGCTTGTGGCTATGTGTGTATCTTTGGAGAAATGTTTATCAAGTCTTTTGACTATTTCTCATCTTAACATTTTTGAAGCATTTTTTTTTTTTTTTAAATTAAGTGGGCGTGGGCTCCATGCTCAACATGGGGCTTGACCTCACAACTCTGAGGTCAAGAGTAGCATGCTCCACTGACTGAGCCAACCAGGCGCCCCACATTTTTGAAGCATTTTAAAGTAAGTTTCAATTGTCAGTACATTTCACGTCTAAATATTTCAGTATGCATATTATTAGCTAGAGTTCAGTGTTTGCTTTTGGATTCCCTTTTAGCAAGGAGAGAAGGAAAGGGAGGTAAAATATATACGCTGAAACGTGACCATCTTTATAAGTGCTTGGATGGCAAGGTTTTGGGTGTCATTTCTCAGCTGGAATAGTTCACTTTTCCTCTGATTTAATGATGATGTGTGTCTTGAGTTAGATTTATTTTTGTCAAATTAGTGTTGTGACCATATAATTTATCATTTTGAACCAGGACACCATTGAGAGAGGATGCTACTGATACGCTGTGACAACAGGCGTAAAATATCTTTAGCAAACTTAGATGTAAATACCGAAGAAGCACATTTATAGATTGTGATTTTTTTTTTCCAGAAGTGAATGTTTATTTAAGCACTTTACATGCCTTCTGTCATTTAAACCTGTATTTTAGGAGGTTAGTAAGAACTTTTTGTTTTACAAATGATGCTGAGGCCCAAGGGATTGATTTTGGAAGAGATAGCATTTGAACCAAAATGTGGCTCTAAACTTTCCCTCCCAGTCACTGTGTTCTACTCCTCAGAGTAGTGGTCCAGGGAGTAGATTGGTCACTAAATTAAGACAGATTCCTCAGATAGTAAAGTCTCTCCATTTTGTTATTGTCATGTTTATTAGATCTAAAGTTAAAAATACTTAACTCCTATTCAGGAATAATGGGCTTGAATTCACCAGGTGATGCAGACTTTGCGATTCGCTTTGCTGCAAATAGATGACAGAAAATGTGTATCAGAATTGATAATATTTGTTTAGCTTTTTGTATCTTTTTAAAAAGTGTTTTCTTTTGGGGGGAGAGGAGGAAGAACATGAGTGGGGGGGTGCAGAGAGAAGTAGAGAGAGAGTATCCCAAGCAGGCTCCGCCCTGTCAGCGCAGAGCCCTTTGTGGGGCTCAATCTCAGTGTCAACCATGAGATCATGACCAGAGCCAAAATCAAGAGTTGGACACTTAACGACTGAGCCACCCAGGTGCCCCATATTTTTTCATTTTTAAAATGAAAATATACCTTTCTTTGAGAGAATTAAACAATATGTATGTTTGACATTAATATAAAGAATATGTGGAAAAATTGTACAGTTTAATGTCTCATGAAACTTAATCACATATTATCTTTTATTATTAAATAGTTTAGATGTGTAAAAGTGACGAAAATCCTGTCTCACACAAGTTTAGGCACAAATAGAACCAAGACCCTCTAGTCTTGTGCTGTTTTCACAGTTGAGTAAACAGTGTTAGTTGAGCACACTAGAAATTCTCACTTTATTTTTTTTTAAGATTGTATTTTTAAGTACTCTCTACACCCAGTGCGGGGCTCGATCTCAAAACCTCAAGATCAAGAGTTGCATGCTCTGCTGACTGAGCCAGCCAGACACCCCTCATATGTAGTTGTTTTAAACTCCATTTGAATTTGAGTTTAGCCATTTCAGCGAATAATCTCAGTAAATGGTAGGACTCTTGGCCCAGAAGCAATGAATCTGAAATTTATTGGATGAGTGATACATAAGAGTGTTATTTAACTGTTGCAAATGCTTGGCCATGGCACTTAGGATCATTTCTTGTTTTATGTTATTTCATTTTTCCATAGTCTCTACACATAAGGTAGGGGCTCCAGCTCCCAACCCTGAGGTTAAGAGTTGAGGTTAAGAGTTGCACACTCCCTCATCTGAGGCAGCCAGGCACCCTGATCATTTCTTGATATTGTTGAACATCTCTTTCAGAGAAGGAAACCTAATGAAAAACTTTTTTAAATGTTTATTTTTGGTAGAGACAGAGCACGAGAGGGGGAGGGGCAGAGAGAGGGAGACACGGAATCCAAAGCAGGCGCCAGGCTCCAAGCTGTCCACACAAGAGCCTGACGCGGGACCTGAGCCCATGAACTGTGAGATCATGACCTGAGCCGCAGTCGACTGCTTAACTGACTGAGGCACCCAGGCGCCCCTTAATGAAATTGTTTTTAAATGAATTTTTTAACATGGTTAGCTCAAAGTGCTGACTTCCTGATAAAACCTGATACCCGCTCTCATTCATTAATGAGGTATTTGCATACATGAACCATAAATGTAAATGAAAGATAAATTATTTAATTTCAAAGTAGTCAACTGAATTATTGCTGTGGTTATTTGGAAATTAAGATTTTATGTGCTAGTCAAAAATAAGCATGAACTGTAACTTTATGTACAGTATTATTTCAGTTGGAAGTTTGACCTTACCCTCCTCACTCACCTCTTATTCTCGTAACTAATCTGAGAGCTGTCAACAAGGACTAGAGGGTACTTTCTGAGGAGATGATCTTTGATTTCCTTGTTGAGTATTAAATATCTGCAGAGCTATAGGGATACAGGCTTTGTATTCTGCCTTTACTCCTTTTAGTGAATAAGAACCGTTGTTCAAATACATAAACCCTGGACATGCTTTTTGATGTTTGTCTCTTTATCATAAAGCATTATCTTCGCAAAACTTAACTTTTCCTAGAGTAACTCGTGAGCAACCTTAGTTTCCTGTTGAAAATACTTAAAACTTACTTTTTCTTGACTACGTTTTTTGTTACAAGTTATATAGCATTTAGTGTAATTTTTTTTTTCTAACTGAATTGGACCTAATGTGGAGTTAGGCAAAATCTGAGGGATTTAACCTGCTGTTTGCTTTTCGTTGTACGGATATTTGTGTATCAGCTTAGTTTTATGAAGATGATTTTGAAAACGAAATTACCTTTAAGGATTTGTTTTGTTTGGTGATTAAGTAAACACGTTGCTGGGGAAAAAGCCTTCCTTTCCAACTTTGTGTTTTCTTCAGACTGCCCTTTTAGGGTGCAATGTGCTGTGTGGTTTATATTACATTGGTTCATTTAATTCTTATGATTATAAGATTAGTGTACAGTATTTAGTTTTTAGAGATGAGAAAACTTAGTAAGATTATATACCTTGCTGAAGCCGGCAAAGAGGTGGAGTCAGGATGCTAAATCATGTTAGTCGTGTGTTTACAACATGACTTTGCCATTCTGCCTGTATTCAGCAGATATCTTCATGTGCTTGTCCTTCCATGTGGAGTTCGTTCGTTCGTTCGTTCGTTCTTTCTTTTCTTTCTTTCTTTTTTTAATGTTTATTTTTTGAGAGAGATACCCCTGTGAGCAGGGGAGGGGCAGAGACAGAGGGAGACACAGATCCAAAGCAGGCTCCAGGCTCCCAGCTGTCAGCACAGAGCCCGATTTGGGGCTTGAACCCACAAACCGTGCGATCATGACCTGAGTGGAAGTTGAGTGCTGAACTGACTGAGCCACCCAGGCGCCCCTGTGTGGAGTTGTTTCTTTGATGTGACCTTAAGAGCCCTGCTCTATGAATCCTATTTTAAGCTTCAGAAGTGTTTGCGGAAATGTAAATGTGTTTGGCCAGGAAGTGTGCGAGGTGTGGGGGAATGCTTGTACTTTTCTGTCACAATCCTAGAGAATCTTTTCTTCCTCTGGAGACTGGGAAAGACAGTCTGAAGGGAGCACAACCACAGCGTTCAGTGTTGTATAAATAAAGCTTTTTTTCATACTTTAAAAAAAAAAAAACAAGCATTATGAAGGTAACCAGAAGAGTACAAAGAATAATACAAGTAGTACCTGCATATCTATGAGATCAATTTAGTAAATTTAAGAACTAAAGCTCTGCTTACCAGAGTTGAATCTCCAGTGTTCTCCCTTCTCTCTCAATCTAGCTTCTGATTTTGGTGTTTACAATACCTGTGTGTTTTTCTAGACCTCTGTTAAACACGTATGCTTTCCTAAACAAAATACAGTATCATTTTTTTGCGTGTGTCATTTTAAATTTCAGGAGTTATTTTTAATGCGGTTTATTTTTGTTTTTTTGTAACTTTTTCTGCTCCGTCTTATGTTTGTGGGATTTATTTAGGGCATATGTGTTCTTCATTTTCACTGTTGTATAGTGTTTATTGTGTGAATGTATCAGTTTTTATTTATCCATTTTTCTGTAGGTGCTCAGAGACTGCTGCCAAAAATATGCTTTTTTTTTTTTTTAATGTATATGTTTTCTGTTGACTTGGGTGTGCTGGATCATAGGGTGTGTACTTTTTTAATTTTTTTTAATATTAAGTAGGCTCTACTCCGGGGGGTCTGGGGGGCTCAGTTGGTTAAGCGTCTGACTTCAGCCCAGGTCATGATCCCAAGCTCTGTGAGTTCGAGCCCCATGTCAGGCTCTGTGCTGACAGCTCAGAGCCTGGAACCTGCTTCAGATTCTGTGTGTGTCTCTCTCTTTACTCCTCCCTTGCTTGCATTCTGTCTCTCCATCTCCCAAAAATAAACATTTAGGCTGTACTCCTAAGGTGGGGCTTGAACTCTTGACCCTGAGATCAAGAGTTGCATGCCCTATTGATTGAGCTGACCAAGTACCCCAGGATGTGCACATCTTTAACTTTATTAGATTCTATTCACAATATTCTCTAGAGAGATTATACCAGTTTATACTTCATTACAAATATTTCCTTTGATACGAATTTTAATAACACTTGATATTGTGAGACTTTAAATTTTTGTCATTCTTGTGAGTATAAAAAATTTTATTGTAGTTTTAATTGTTTTTTTGTTTTTTTGTTTTTAACTAGGTTCCATGCTGGTCTTGGAACCCAGCTCGGGGCTTGAACTCACAACTCTGAGATCAAGACCTGAACTGAGATCAAGAATCTTAACCAGCAGAGCCACCCACGTGCCCTTATTGTAGTTTGAGGTGGTGTTTCTCTGATAGTGAAGATCAGTCTTCTCATTTGTATATTATATATAGGAATCCTTTTTTTTTTTGTGAGTGGGGGAGAGTGGCATGAACTCAATGACCTGGATGTTCCACTGACTGAGGCACCATGGGATTCTGCTTTTTGGAATTGCCTGTTCATCCCCTTACCCCACTTTTATTTGTAGCATTTATCATCATTTGATGTAACAATATATAGTTGTTTGTATGTCTGGGGGGCGGGTCAAAGACTTTCTTATTTTCTTATTGTATCTCTAGTGCCTAGACAGTGCCTGGCATACATAGGCATTCAGTAAATATTTAATAAGGTGATCTTTTATTTTACATAAATTGAATTGTTTTGTCTTTTTATTGATTTGTAGAAGTTCTTTGTATAGTCTCAAATCTGGACACTAATCCTTTGATTTTTTGTTTTGCAAATATGCTCTCCTAGTACGTGGGTTTATTTTGATTTTCTAAAACATAGACATTTATCAATCTCTACCTTTGTAGTTTATACTTCTAATATCTTGTTTGAAATCCTTTACCCTAAGTTCATACAGATATCATTCTTTATTTTCTTCTAGAAGTTTCAAAGCTTACATTTAATGTTTGTTATTTATTTGCTTTATTTTAATTTTAGTTACTTATTTTAATTTTTTTTTTAAGGTTTTTTTTTTTTATTTATTTCTAGAGAGAGAGAGAGCGTGAGCAGGGGAGGGTCAGAGAGAGAGGGAGTCACAGACTGAAACAGGCTCCAGGCTCTGAGCTGGCAGTCAGCACAGAGCCCGACGCGGGGCTCGAACCCACGAACCGCGAGATCATGACCTAAGCGAAAGTCGGACGCTTAACCGACTAAGCCACCCAGGCGCCCCTTTAGTTATTTATTTTAGTTAGTCCACTTGGAATTTACTTTAGTCTGTGATGTGAGGGATCTAATTTTGCTTTTTCCATATGATTGGTTATAGAATTTCTTTTTTTTTTTAATTTTATTTTTTCAAGTAATCTCTACACCCAAAGTGGGGCTTGAACTCACAACACTGATACCAAGAGTCTCACACTCTGACTGAGCCAGCCAGGTGCTCCCGGTTTTAGTATTTCTTAATATTCTGAATCTCAAGTCCTGTTTTGCTTTCAGGTTGTGTGTAGTGGGTTATACTTTTTTTTGCAGGGGGTTGGCTTAAGTCTTCCTAACTTTATGCATGAGAAATTGGAAAAATGTAATGTAATCCAAAACCAAATAACTGGGAAATAGAAAGCAGGATTGCTAAATCAGGGATGGTATGAATCAAACATTTGAATTAAATCTTCTGGGGAGAAAACCCCATTTATAAGAATCAATTTGATAGACAATATAATTCTCCTAGGTAATAAGATTTATAGCAGTTTTTATAGCAGTCTATCTTCCTAGTTAAATTTAAGAATATAGGTCTGATTCTGGTGAGCTGTTACATTACTTATAAATACTTTGGAATGGGATGCATTTTGTGAGGAACTTTCTGCTTAGAGAATGGCTCAGTGGCTTTGGGAATTGGTATTTTGTGGGAAGATGAGTCTTGGAACTTCCACAAAAAGTGTTTATAAATGGCTGTTTGGGTTAATATCAGCTGTAAAGCAGCTGCAAATTTCTTCTCTAGAATTAGAACCAGAGAATTCGGGCATTTGGGATAGATTTCTGAAATTGCTGGTATGATTGTTTATAATAGTAAGTTTGGTTGAAAGTTTAATTTGGGGTGCCTGGGTGGCTGAGTCGGTTAAGCGTCCAACTTCAGGTCAGGTCATGATCTTGGGGTTCTTGAGTTTGAGCCCCATGTTGGGTTCTGTGCTGACATTTCAGAGCCTGGCTCCTGCTTTGGATTCTGTGTCTCTCTCTCTCTCTTCTTCCTCCCCTGCTCTCACTCTCTCTGTCTCTATCTCAAAAATAAAGAAAGAAAAAAATTAAAAAAAAAAGTAAGTTTAATTTGGCAGTATCCTGAGAAGTAGTTCTTAACCTTAATGTCAAATCTAGTAACTACTCCTGATTTGTAATTCCAAAAAGGAAAAACAAAGAAGAAAATACTTTCCAAAGGTATTTGTTTTAGTGGATTTTCCAGCATATGATCAGATCATGTTTGTTACATAATTCTGTCTTGAAATTTGGTCTTTTTTCTGTTGCTTCTTTAGAAATGAAAGCAAATGTGACTCATTTTGAAGTTGGTTGTCTTGGTCTAATGCCCTGGCTTAAATGGGCTGTAAATCAAATTACTATTTTGGATGAAATTATTTTAATAAAGTGAAGCAGTTGTGGAAGATAGACTTTGAATATACCATCTACTTTTCCAACTCTAAAAGTAATAGTTTTTGTTGACTGAAATTTCCTCTCACATTGACCTTTAGTGAATTAGATTTACTTAGCATCCCTGTAGTTTCTAGTAGAGCACATTTTAGCCAGATAGTGGGATGACTTAGGAGTGTTTTTAAGACTGATTTCATAAGGCACATTAAAGAAATTTTTTTCTTAGATAGCAAGTGACAGTAGAAAAGTGAGGAATCAGAGCTGACTGGATGAAATTTGTGGCTTAAGCTTCTTTAACAGGTCAGTGGTTGGCATGCTGATGTGAAAGAATTAGGACGCTGAAGACCAAGGCTTTTTTTTTTTTTTTAAAGTGGGCTTCATACCTAGCTTGGAGCCCAATGTGGGGCTTTGAATTTGTGACCCTGAGATCAAGAGTTGGACACCTATGGACTGAACCACCTAGGTACCCCATAGACTCTAGTTTTAGGTCACCATCTTGGAAAAACCTTTCCTTTATCTGGGCTGTTTCCCTTCTGTAAAACTCCTAGAGATCATATCTCGTATGATATGCTCTCTCTTTTTTTTTTTTTTAGATATTTTTATTTATTTCTAGGAGAGAGAGAGACAGTGTGAGCAGGGGAGGGTCAGAGAGAGGGGGAGATACAGGCTCCGAAACAGGCTCCAGGCTCTGAGCTGGCAGTCAGCACAGAGCCCGACGCGGGGCTCGAACCCACGAACTGCGAGATCCTCACCTAAGCGAAAGTCGGACGCTTAACCGACTAAGCCACCCAGGCGCCCCCACCTTCTATTTCTGACAAAAATTCACAAAACTGACAGTGGTTAAGTCTACAAAAGTGAATTGAGTGAATGGAGGTCATTCTTTTATTTTTTTTATTTTTTATTTTTTTCTTTCATAGTTTATTGTTAAGTTGGTTTCCATAAATGGAGGTCATTCTTGACAATACTGGCTCAACACGTAATGAAAAGTTTTCTGCCGAGTACCTGCTGATGAATAGTACAGTGAATAACCATATGCTTGAAATAAATACCTTACATTTTCACAAGCTCTGTAAATTTACCCAGTTAAGCCCTTTCTTCTTTACCCATATTTTTACCACCGTCATTTGTGACACGTCTTAGCAGATTCAAATTCAGGATGTATTAGTGTTCTTTCAGTGTTGTTGAAAGGTTCTCACCTGTAGTCATTCCACATAGACTATTCATAGAGGCTGACTCTTCAGTTAGTTCAAACCGGGCATTGACCTTCTCCAGTAAAAAGCTAAGCAGTATCAGTAATTATCTGTTGAGTCAAGAACCAAGGAGCACTACTGGAAATCACTCCCCGCTACTGCCTTTTGGCAAATGTTCTGTTGTGAGTAGTTTCAGATTTACAGAAAAGCTGAGAAAGTAGAAGGTTCCCATGTATACCCATACCCCTGTTAACAGATTAGTAGGTACACTGGACCCAACTAAAGAACCAGTGTTGATTCATTCTTTCTAACTAAAGTCCATACTTTGTTCACATTTTCTAAGTTTATGTCTAATATCCCTTTTCTGTTTCAGGGTCCCATCTAGGATATATATTTAGTTGTCATGTCTCCTTAGATTCCCCTTGGCTGGGACACCTTTTCAGACTTCCTTATTTTTGGTGACTTTGACAGTTTTGAGAAGTGCCAGTTAGACACTTTGTAGAACGTCCCTCAGTTGGAATGTTTCTCATGATTAGACTGGTGTTAATGGATTTTGATGAGAAAGACCACAGAGGTGAGGTGTCATTTTCATCATGTCATATAAAGAGTATATGCTATCACCATGATTTACTGTTTTATTTTTATTTTTTTAATTTTTATTAACATTTTTTAAAAAATATTTTTATTTATTTCTAGGGGGGAGAGAGAGAGAGAGAGACAGCGTGAACAGGGGAGGGTCAGAGAGAGAGGGAGACACAGACTCTGAAATAGGCTCCAGGCTCTGAGCTGGCAGTCAGCACAGAGCCCGATGCGGGGCTCGAACCCACGAACTGCGAGATCATGACCTAAGCGAAAGTCGGACGCTTAACCGACTAAGCCACCCAGGCGCCCCAATTTTTATTAATTTTTTTTTAATGTTTCTTCATTTTTGAGAGACAGAGTGCCAGTAGGGGAGGAGCATAGAGAGGGGTAAACACAGAATCTGGAGCAGGCTTCAGGCACCGAGCTGTCAGCACAGAAGCCTGATGCGCGGCTTGAACCCACCAATGGTGAGATTGTGACCTGAGCTGAAGTCAGATGCTCAACTGACTGAGCCACCCAGGTGCCCCTGTTTTCTTCTTTTCTTAATGTTTATTTTGGGGGGAGAGAGAGCGTGCCCGCGTGTACACACGGGGTGGGGGGCGGGGGCAGAGGTAGATGGGATCTGAAGCAGGCTCTGCACTGACAGCAGAGAGCCTGATGCGGGGCTTGAACTCACGAACTGTGAGATCATGACCTGAGCCGAAGTTGGACGCCTAACACGCTGAGCCACCCAGGCACCTTTTCGTCTTGTTTCAACATCTGGATATATACTGGTAATTTTAAAATAATAATAAGATGTGATATGACAGGATGCATGGTACTTTTGAACTACAGTTG
Organism: Crocuta crocuta; assembly: GCF_008692635.1. Classification (NCBI taxonomy): domain Eukaryota; kingdom Metazoa; phylum Chordata; class Mammalia; order Carnivora; family Hyaenidae; genus Crocuta; species Crocuta crocuta. The sequence goes on from NW_027528276.1 coordinate 1,450,123, forward strand.
GCTCTAACCGCTTCGCTGCGATTTGTAGCAGTGCGAGCTGGTGAGACCACTACGCGCAGTCTCTCTTGCAGCTACTCAGCTCTGCTGTTGTGTGAAAGCAGCTGTCTGTAAATGAAGGAACGTGGCTTTGTTCCAGTAAAACTTAAGATGCTGAAGTTAGAACTTCATAGAATTTTCATACATCCTGAAATACTTTTGATTTTTTCCAACCATTTAAAAATGTAGAAACCATTTTTAGCTCATGGTAAAAAGAAAAAATAGGTTGGACTAGATTTGGCCTGAGTGCATCATTTGCTGACCCCTTAGTGTAGAAGCCTCTGAATACATGACCCATTTGGAAGTATCTTTCTTTCTCTCCAAAGCCGTATGTAGTGATTTCACCTCACCTCTTTCTCTGTTCCGATTGATGCTGTGGAAGGGACTTAGAGCAGACATTGCACAGTTTTCTGTGCTAAAGCACTAAAGGTTTATTTGCCCAGCTGTCATAATCTCCTCAATCCCTATTATTTTTTTTAAGGGGAACTAGCTGATATTAAATATTGTTCTTTGGTGGATACTTGGGGTAAACTTGAATGGAAGACACTGTGTTCTTTTGTTCATTTTTCATTGGTATCCTCATACTTTTGACTCTAGAAGACATTAGTCCTTAAGGTAGTATACGTGCAAGTTACGCTTGGTGGTTTAATGGAGACTAGCTTTGAACTCCGGTTCATAGGAGCATGCAAGGTCATCCTTGTGTTTTCCTTATGTTCTTAATCTCAGTAAAAGATTACTGTGGATGCCTGAGGTGAGATAAGAAAAAAAATTCAAGTCTTTAACCACAGGGAGGTACAGATTCTACAGTCCTAGAATATTCTTGTTTATCCTTTGGTGGGGTTTAGGAACTGTGTTGTTGCATAAGGTCTGGTAATATTTGGAACATGGGAGTCTTCTGAGGTACACTCTGGGTTAAGCCACTCCTGTACTTTTACCTGGATTATTATAGGCAATATCTACCAATTTCTTCTGACCTTCCTGCTCAGCAGCCAGAATGATCCTTTTAGAACATAATTCTCAGCATGTTAACTCTTCCACTGAAAACTCCAGTGGCTGCCCACATTACCCAGAAGAAAACCAAAGTCCTTAAAATGGCTTGCAAGGCCCTATCTGTTCACCCATGTCTCTGTGCCCCCAATTTACCCCTAGAATGTAAGCCCCAGGATGAAGAGCTTTTTAAACTGTCAAACCACCATTGCCTAGAAAAGGGCCTGACAGTGTGGTAGGTACTTCATAAATTTCTGTTTAATAAGTGGACAGTTAGAAGGGAAATTGTGTAGACGGGGAAAAGCTATATTGTTGGCAGTGTCAGAGTGTCCCTGCTAATAGTCTCCTGGTATTTGACCAAGGGTAGGCTTGGAGACACGCTGAAAAGTGTGCCTGACTGTCCAGATGACACAGGCAGGACAGGTTGGGGAGGGTGCATAAAAACTGGTGGCAGGGATGACTCAGGGCTTCGTATGTCTCCTTACTGTCACAGAATAACCAAGGGCTAGATTTGTTTCTTCACGCATTGCAGCAGTGGAAGATTGAAGACTTGTTGGGGTGATAAAATTGTTTCCAGTGTCCAAGAGGAGGTTAATTAATAGGAAAAAAACATGGGGGCACCTGGGTGGCTCAGTCGGTTAAGCTCTGACTTCAGGTCAGGTCATGATCTCACAGTTCGTGGGTTCGAGTCCCACATCGGGCTCTGTGCTGACAGCTAGCTCAGAGCCTGGAGCCTGTTTCGGATTCTGTGTCTCCTTCTCTCTCTCTGACTCTCCCCTGCTCATGCTGTCTCTCTCTCTCTCTCTCAGAAATAAATAAAACATTACTTATAGTAATGTTAACTACATACTTGCTGATCTTGGAACTTTGTTTTCCTCTTTGTTTTGGATAATACTACATAGCTTTGATATATGGCCATCTTAGTAATGTTTAGATACAGGAATATGTATTTATTTGTTATTTAAAAATTTTTATTACGTTTATTTATTTTTGAGAGGTGGAGTAAGATAGAGTGTCAGCAGCCCAGGGGCAGAGAGAGAAGGAGTCACAGAATTCGAAACAGGCTCCAGGCTCTGAGCAGGCATTCAGCACAGAGCCCAACGCGGGGCTTCGTCGAACCCACGAACCGTGAGATCATGACCTGAGCCAAAGTCAGTCGCTCAACTGACTGAGCCACCCAGGCACCCCTAGATGTGGGAATATTTAAACCACTGGATCAGAAGGGTTCTTTTGTGCTTTGAGGGATGGGGATGGGGAGTTGTTTTAACTCAGAATGTATCTGTTAAATTCACTTTGGCATACCTCAGCTAAGTCTTTTTTTTTGTTTGTTTCAAGTATCTAAATGGTCTGAAGTAATTCTCCAGGTTAAATTATGGAGTTTATCAATCAGTCTTTCATAATGCAAACTGTAGCATCTGCAGTATTGCCAGTGAGAGTATCAGGATGCAAGAGGAAGGTTTTAGCTTTCCATTCTGCAGCCTTACTCCAGGGGGTTGGATGCATGAAAACGTGTGTGAGACAGAAGACCCCTGGGCCAGCATTCTTTCAGAAAGAAGCCTGTGTCCACTTGGAGTGAAGTTGAGTGAGGGTTAAAGTAGAGGTTTTTATTTTATTTATTTATTTTTTTAAATGTTTTTATTTTTTTTGAGAGAGAGAGACAGCATGAGCAGGGGAGGGTCAGAGAGAGAGGGAGACACAGAATCTGAAGCAGGCTCCCTACTCTGAGCTAGCTGTCAGCATAGAGCCCGATGTGGGGCTCGAATCCATGAGCTGTGAGGTCATGATCTGAGCCAAAGTCGGACGCCTAACCGACTGAGCCACCTAGATGCCCCAAAGTAGAGGTTTTATCACATCTGTATTTCAGGATACAATTTGCAAGGTTTGTTTGGGTAATTATCTTATCACTGCTTGTTTCTTCTCGTTCCAGAATAGTATCCTGACTTTGTAAATTGGAGAAGCCAGTGACACTGCCAGTGTTCTTTGAGGTAGTGTCTTTGGGATCCGGTGCAAGTCGAATCATTGTTTAAATAAGGTAAATGCATGGTGGTAAAAGGAACTAATAATAACTTCACTGCCATATAAAACCAGTCTTGTGTTAAGAGTTGTTTATCCAGAAGATTCCTTAATGGAAGTCCTGGGTTCTTATTAAGCAGTGCTTAGTTTTCAGCTTAATAAACTGAAACAAGGTGCTAAAATAGCTCTGCTGTCCTCTCCGATTCTATTCTAAGTTATAGACGTGACAGTTACCTTTTTTATTTTAATTAATTTGAGTCGTTTAATAACACATGTTTATTCATTAGGAAATATTGCAAAAGATCATCCATTAACGACATATGTATATAATCCTTGTTAATATTTGGTGAATAGTCTCTTTTCATGCTTGTGTTATTTGGATGTGTGTGTTTAACAAAATCGGGGCTGGACTTCTTTGACTCCCCTGGTTCTTGTTAACAAGAGCAAGTTTTTCCCTGTTTGCACTTTTAAATGACTCATGGCATTTCATCATGGATGTGCCATATAATTTAAAATTACCGAGCTAGTTCCTTTCTGGTAGACATTTAGGCTTTTCTCGCATTTTTCCCTGTCTTGGATAACTATGTAATGGACATGAGTAAATTCATGAATACATTTGATTTTCTTAACTTTTCTTATACTTTTTATTAAAGTACAGAATCCCTTTCTAGTCCCTAGAAGCAGTCACTTCCAAGTCTCCTGTTTCTTTTCATATTGCCTCTAAATAATAAGCTTATTTTGGTACTTACTGATTTTCTAGTTTTTGGTGTTAAGTGTTAACTTCCCACATTGAATAGTAGTAGTTTCTGGTACAATCCTCATTTGGCTAGTATTCACTGTTGACAATATTATGGTTTGTATAACTTACAGCCAAATCAATGTTACATGCTCTGGATAATTTTCCTGTTCTGCGTAACTTTTATTTTCTCTCTGTAGTTAATAAAGATCTTTTTTTTGGTCTGTTTTCTTAATTTCTATTTTTCGTCAGCAATTCCTCTTTAAACTCTACCCAACAATGTAAATCTTCCTCAACACTGTAAACGTTTTAGCTGTATTACAGATTTTATCTTCCTGGCGATACCTGCTGGTATGCTCCATCCTGAGTATTCTCAAGGTAGCTGCCCAGCCATCATGCTTGCTGTCTCAGCGTCATCATCCTCATGAGTTTCCTGCGTCTCTTGTGCTGGGTTCCATTATCTTTTCCCATGTCCTCTCCTTCCTGAGTGAGTCTTGTTCTCCATTGGCTTTCTGAGAAAAGGGTACACAGGAGGCAAATTGTTCAGACATACATGTCTAAAAATGCCTTTATTATTGATTATTAGTTTGGCTGGGTATAGAATTCTAGTTTGAACATAATTTTACTTCAGAATTTTTAAGATCCTGTTCTGTTGCCCTTTGTCTTTCCCTGTTGATGAGATGTAAGTTACCTTTGACCTCTGAAGCTTTAGCACTTCTCTTTCCCAGCTTTCTGACATTTTATGACAGTGTTCTTGGTTTGGCTGTTTTCATCTAATGTGCTGGTCCCTTAATGGACTGAAGTCCCCCAATTCCGGGAGATTTTCAGGAATTCTGTTGTTGCTTTTTCTCCCCTTTATTTTTGCTCCTGTATTCTGTGGAATTGGATGTTGTATCTTTTGGACTAATCCTGTTAAGTATCTTTTTTCTGTTTCCATCTCTGTTTATTTTCTGGGTTGCATTTTCTAGCCTTTGTTGTTTTTATCACTTAGGTTCATATATATATATATTTATATTTATATTCACGAACTTTATTGTTGAGAGAGAGAGTGCACGAGTGGGGCAGAGGTGGAGGGAGGGAGGCAGGGAGGGAATGAGGAGGAGAGAGAGAGAGAATGAAAATCTTCAGCAGGCTCCATGCTCAGCACGGAGCCCCACATGGAGCTTGATCCCATGATCCTGGGATCATGACCTGAGCTGAAATCAAGAGTTGGAAACTTGATAGACTGAGCCACCCAGGTGCCCCTTGTCAACTTTTTAAAAAAGTAATCTCTGTCTAGCATGGGGCTTGAACTCACGAACTGTGAGATCATGACCTGAGCTGAAATCAAGAGTTGGAAACTTGATAGACTGAGCCACCCAGGTGCCCCTTGTCAACTTTTTAAAAAAGTAATCTCTGTCTAGCATGGGGCTTGAACTCACGAACTGTGAGATCATGACCTGAGCTGAAATCAAGAGTTGGAAACTTGATAGACTGAGCCACCCAGGTGCCCCTTGTCAACTTTTTAAAAAAGTAATCTCTGTCTAGCATGGGGCTTGAACTCACGAACTGTGAGATCATGACCTGAGCTGAAATCAAGAGTTGGAAACTTGATAGACTGAGCCACCCAGGTGCCCCTTGTCAACTTTTTAAAAAAGTAATCTCTGTCTAGCATGGGGCTTGAACTCACGAACTGTGAGATCATGACCTGAGCTGAAATCAAGAGTTGGAAACTTGATAGACTGAGCCACCCAGGTGCCCCTTGTCAACTTTTTAAAAAAGTAATCTCTGTCTAGCATGGGGCTTGAACTCACAACCCCAAGATCAAGAGTTGCTGTACTGAGCCTGCCAGGCACCTCCATATTCATCAACATTTTTATGTACTCAGTTCTTCTTCATACAACTCCAAACAGCCAGAGTCACGACAAGAATATAGTTTATGCCCTTCGTACTGATGCAGAAGCTTGTGCCTTCTTTAGCTGCCAAGACAAACTGGGCTATAGTTCTTTTTTATTTATTTGTTTATTTATTTTGAGAGAGTTGGGAGGGGCAGAGAGAATCCAGATTCAAGCAGGCTCTGTACTGTCAGCACAGAGCCCAAAGTGGGGCTTGATCTCACAAACTGTGAGGTCAAGATCTGAACCGAAATCCAGAGTCAGATGCTTAACCATACTGAGCCACCTGGGCGCCCCGGCAGTGTTTAGTTCTTAAATTGTCCCATGCGAGTCAGGGATTCCAGTTGGCAGTGAATTACAAGCCTCTTCCTCCCCAACTCTTATGAAGGTTTTTCAATTTACTGACATCATGGATGATAATATTTATTTATGTTATGGTGGTAAGAACATTTAAGAGGATATCTGTCCTTCTAAATTTTTAAGTGTACAGTACATTGTTGGGGACCATGGATAGTGTTGTACTGCAGATCTCTAAGGTTCTTTATCTTGTGTAACTGGAACTTGGTGTGCTTGACTAGTAAGTGCCCATTTCCCGCTGCCCCCAGCCCTCTGACAACAGCCATTCTGCTCTGAATCAGTGAGTTTGTCTATTTTAGATACCTCATATATGTGGAATCAGGCAGTATTTGCCTTTTTGTGGCTGGCTTATTTTATGTAGCCTAATGTCCTCAGAGGTCAGCCACATTGGCACACATTGCAGAATAGTATCACACAAGGCTGAATAGTATTCCATCGTATGCATATACCACGTCTTCTTTATCCGTTCATCCGTTGTTGATGAACATTTCGATTCTTTCTGCATCTTGGGCTATTGTGAGTAAAGCGTCAGTGAATGTGGGAGTGCTGACATCTCTTTGAGGTCTAGATTTCACTTCTGGATAAATACCTGGAAGTGGGATTGCTGAATGTATATTTATGTTTAGTTTTCAAGATTCCCTTTTGTTCTCTGCAGCAGAGATGAAATAGTATATCGTATTTAAGATAGTGAGTAGTCTCCACATGTGTAAAATGTGAGTGATAATAAATAGTGTGTACCTCATAGCAGTGTTGTAAGTTAAGTGAATGTATGTGAAGCATTTAGAGAAGTGCCTGGTATTTTTTTTTAATTATTATTACTACATTCCCATCCTTTTATGATGCATATCTTTTATCTCTGAGAAAACTAATAAATAGGCTTACATAGGCCTATCAAATAGACACTAACATTTTCTTTTCTAATGGCTTTTTAACATTTTTATACTATATCAGGAATTTTATTTTTGTGTTAAGAAGAAGAAGGAATCTAACTTTTTGTGCCAAATTGTTAATAAGCTGTCTTGACTACTGATTTATCCTTTTTATCTAGTGATTTGAAAAGCTACCTTTGTAAAGGGTGTCTGGCAGGGTATGTTTCTAAACCTTTTTTTTGTTTGTTTGTTTGTTTATTTTCAAAGAGAGCATGTACAAGCAGGGGAGGAAGAGAGACAGAATCCGAAAGGGCTTGAGCTCACAAACTGTGAGATCATGACCTGAGCTGAGATAAAGAGTTGGTAGCACTGACTGTGCTATCCAGGCACCCCGAAACTTTGTATTTTGTTCCATTTGTTTCTGTAATCTTGTACTGATAGTATTTGTATTATTGTAGCCTTATTTCATCTTTTAGTTAGTGATGCAGTCCTTTCTTCCCTCTCCACCCTTAGCAAATAAAGTATAATTATTTCCATATTTCATATTTTTGTCCATATAAAAATATAGCAGTTCTTGAAGAGACTTAAGTATTGAGAATTAGAAAATAAAGACTCAAAGGGTATGTACGTAGGAAGCCAGTTGTACAATTTTTCAAATAAACATATGGGATTTTAACCTTATCGTTGTCTTTTAAGGCTGCTTTTGATTTTTTTGATTCATTCAGTCAGTAGACCCTTGAGCCCTTGTTACTGTACCTCCCCTCTGTGCTGGAGCTTCCAGCAGTGAGCAAGACAGACAGGACTCGTGTTCCTGGGGAGCTTACTTTCTAGTCTGGGGAGGCAGGTAAGATAATTTCAGATATTCCTAAGTGTTAGGAAGGACATAGGAGAGCCAGATAAATTGGGGGTGGGGAGGCGGTGAGGTTTCATTTAGGTAATATACTAAAGGAAGGCCTTTTCAAGTAGCTGAGATCAGCAGGATGGGAAGGGAGCCAGCCATGCTAGAGACTGAAGAGTTCATTTGGAGACAATGGCAAGTGGAAAGGTGCTGAGACTGTAAATGCTCGCGTTGTTCAAGGAATAGAAAGGAGGCCATTGTGCCTCAGAGAGAGTGGTTTGGGATGGTGTTGGGCAAGTAGGCAGGGGCTACATCACTTAGTATTTTGGAAGTATGGCAAACCCGATCTTTCATACCGAAATCTGATGAATTCAGTTTTGTTACTTAATTAAAAAACTAAATACATGATGTTCTAGGAAATAAGTAGACCTTCTACAGGTCTGTAGACCTTCTATAAAGAAACTTCTATAGTTAGTTTATATGCCGTTCCTAAAGGAAATCCCAGAGAGAGGAGCTGCATTGATCACATAATATTTGAACGCAGTTCTGGTTGGGTGTTTGGATCTAACTGGGGTTGGGGTAGTTGTTGTGTTCTCTTTAAATTTAGATACTTCGAATAGTGCCTTAATTCATTTTAATGGAAGCAGTGGGTTGGGTTCTTGCTTCCTTTTGTAGACTCAGGTGACTGATAAAATCCAAAATGTAGTCATTTTTAGTTTCTTATGTAGAGTTTTGTGTGTATTTAAGACATTTCTCTCTTCCTCTCTTTTTTTTAAGTTTATTTGTTTTGAGAGAGACAGCACAAGTAGGGGAGAGTCAGAGAGGGAGAAAGAGAGAATCCCAAGCAGGCTCCGTGCTGCCCCCACAGGGTCCATTGTGAGTCTCGAACCCAAAAAGCTATGAGATCATAACCTGAGCTGAAACCCAAGAGTCGGATGCTTAACTTGACTGAGTCCCAGGCACCCCAAGACATTTCTCTTTTTTTTCCCCTCAACTTACCTGGTAAAGTGCAGTTATAAACGGAAAGCTATCAGTTCGTTATATCGACAGGAAAATCTTAGTGGATAGAGACTGTAAACTGCAAAATTAATATGAATTTATAAGTGACTTAAAATAGGGGTGCCTGGCTGGCTCAGTCGGTAGAACATACATGCAACTCTTGATCTTGGGATTGTGAGTTTGAGCCCCACATTGGGCATAGAGTTTGCTTAAAAATAAAAGTGACTAAATAATGCTTGACCATTTGAAAATACATAGTCATTGTTGTCCCTTAGGACAGCACTGTTAAAGAGAAGTCTGGTGGGAGCCATATGTAATTTTGGATTTTCTAGCAGCCACATTTTAAAAAAAAGCAAATGAAATTAATGATATATTTTATGTAATATATCCAACACATTCTCATTTCAATATGTAATATAAAAAATAGCTAGTGAGGTAGTTTACATTTTGATTTTTTTTGTTCTAAGTCTTTGAAATCCTATGTTTTATACTTGTGGCTCATCCCAGTCCAGACCAAGGACATTGCAAGACCATAGTAGCCATCTATGTGTTGGACAGTACAGTTCTGAGGGCTCATATGCCTGAAGGAACAGGAAAATTAATACAATTTACTTACTGAATAATGCAGCCCATATTTGAAATACCATTTAAAGCAATGAAAGATTAACATATAATGAAACAGACTTGAACACACATGTATTATTTTCCCCTCTAAACCACTGTGTGATAAACTTGTTTGGAGAAGATGATGTGATCCTAAAAAGACCAATATTTATAAAAGATATCAAACAACTCCTAATAAGAGTTATAAACGAGCTTGATGTAGACTTGTAAATGGTGGCTGTGCATCAGCGGTGGGATGATAACTTGATGAAGGGAGACCACAGTCCATCTACTCCTTGGAATCCGCAGTGTCCATGTGCCAGTGGTTTGGAATCTGCAGTGTCCATATGCCGGTGGTTCTGAATCCCTTTCCAGGTTTCCTCAATAAGAACCTTCCATGGGGCGCCTGGGTAGCTCAGTAGGTTGAGCGTCTAACTCTTGATCTCAGCTCAGGTCATGACCTCTCGGTTTGTGAGTTCGAGCCCAGCGTTGGGCTCTGAACTGAGGGCATAGCGCCTGCTTGGGATTCTGTCTTCCCCTCTGTCTGCTCCTCACCGCTTGCTGTCTCTCTCAAAAATAAGTAAACATAAAAAAAAAAAAAATCAGTATCTTTGATTAATGGACTTAAAGCTCTAAAGGTGATTGCAGTATGCACTACTGGTTAAGCCCAAGCTATTAGTAGTAATAACTTCATTTTTCAAAAAATGTTGACTTTTGAGGGAGTGTGCATGCGAGCAGGGAAGGGGCAGAGAGAGAGAGAGAGGGAAGGAGAGAATCCCAGCCAGGCTTCATGCTCAGCGTAGAGCCCAATGCCTGACGTGGGCTCACAACTGCGAGATCACAATCAGAGCCAAAATCAAGAGTCACCTTAACTGACCGAGCCACCCATGTGCCCCATAATAATTTCATTTTAGGAAATAGTTAAGTGTCGGGGTGCCTGGGTGGCTCAGTTGGTTCAACGCCCAACTCTTGATTTTGGCTCAGGTCATGATCTCGTGCTTCCGGAGATCGAGTTCTGTGTTGGGCTCTGTGCTGGCAGCGCAGAGCCTGCTTGGGATTCTCTCCTTTCTCTCTGCCCCTCCTCCTACTCATACACTCGCTCTCCTCTCTCTCTCTCTCTCTTTTTCAAAATAAATAAACATTTTTTAAAAAAGAGTTGTGTTATGATTGGCTGTTTAATTTAGTCTTTAAAAAGGTTTACCATAATGAAAGCTGGAAGGAAGCCATAGGTCATTAGTTAACATAGGCTATAGTGCTTTTATTAATTTAGAAAAGCTGAGATTTTTCTTTAAAAAATGAGATATTCCCCAGTGGTAAGTAAAATTGCTGTTCCCCTCCTCTAGAGATAGAGGGAAACAGCCTCTGGGGTTAATTGAAGATTATTTAAGTTACTGACTATGCTATACTGTTCATTCTGTTTCTCTAATGATGAAAGATTAATTGCATAGAAGATCCTGAGCTTAGTAGATAACCCATTGAACTTTGCAAATTCTCAAGAGAAAATACCACAGGTTACTTACACTGGGGAATGTTGTGATGAACAAGGTCCAAATGTATTCCCTCCCCCCCCCCCCCCNAAAGGGATTTGTTCTCCAAAGGTCATGACTTTAGAATATGACCTTGTCTTGCTTCTGTATACCTCTCAGTGCCATACATGCTGATTTAGCTAGTAAAGGTATAATGCACTTTATTGTTCTGTGTAGGAAGATACTTGGTTAATTATCAATAATAACAAGAAAATAGAATTCAGTGGTGAAATCTGTTTGCTGTCAGAGAAAGTTCCTCAGTGTCTCCCTCTCACCACTCTGGGGTTGTAGCTGAACAGAGCTTGCGGTGTGAAGTCATCCGCTGTGTGCCCGGCAGTTTATGTGTGCTTGCTTAGTTCCACGGTGTTTTCGTGAGTGGTAGGTCACTTTTGGAAGATTGGGAAAATACCTTACTCAGCTAATGAATGGAGCAGCCAGCACGGGAAGCTAGTTATTTTTTGGTGCCAGAGCCATGCAACCTGGTCCTGTATTAGAAAGTGGCTCTCAGGAAAAAAAAAAAGAAAGAAAATGGCTCTGAGGGGTGCTGTCCATTTGAGACAGGACATTTGAGATTGATAATTTACTTCAGCAGATCTCTCACTTACATCCACCTTTATGCGCATCTTGAAGCAAGCTTAGATCGTGGAAAACACCGAATGAAACCTGGATTCTAGTCCTAGCTTGGTTGCTTGCTGTGTGTTGGGGTTATTAGGGGTTCCCTTGCCATTGAACAAGAATTTCCCAGTCATCATCTACTTTGGTCTTCGTAACTATGAGAAAGGGGCACCAGATCCTCTGCCTTTTTTTGTTTGTTCAATAAGGTTTTTGTTTGAGGATAGGTTTAGACCATGGCGTGGATGGTACAGAATCCCTGTATGAGTTTGCTCGGGCTGCCGAGAGAAAGTACAGACTAGGTGCTTACACAGAGCAGTTTATTGCCCTGCAGATCTGGAGGCTCAAAGGTAAAAACATCAAGGTGTTGGCAGGGTTGCTTCCTTGGCATGTAGACTGCTCTCTTCTTCCTGTGTCTCTTCACCTTGTCTTTCCTCTGAGGATCCCTGTGTCCAGATTTCCTCTTTTTTTCTTTTTTAATGTTTTTAATTTATTTTTGAGAGACAGACAGCGTGAGCGGGGGAGGGTCAGAGAGAGAGGGAGACATAGAATCTGAAACAGGCTGAGCTAGCTGCCAGCACAGAGCCTGATGCGGGGCTTGAACCCACGAACCGTGAGATCATGACCTGAGCCGAAGTCAGATGCTCAACTGACTGAGCCACCCAGGTGCCCCCAGATTTCCTCTTTTTTTAAGGACAACAGTCCTATACCTCTACAGAGGTCCTATCTCCCAGATGAGGTCCCGTTCTGAGGTACTTGGGGTTAGGACTTCAACAAATAAAATTTTGGGGGTGAGGGTAAACAATTCAACTCATAGTAGTTCTTAACATTCCCCATGCCAAGTTTCCCTTCTTATTTTTTTAAAAATTTCTTTCCAATGGTTTTTTAAAAATTTTTTTAAATTTTATTTTTTATTAAAAATTTTTTAATGTTTTATTATTTTTTTTTTTTTATTAAAAAATTTTTTATGTTTATTTTTGAAAGACAGTGAGACAGTGTGAGCAGGGGAGGGGCAGAGAGAGAAGGAGACACAGAATCCAAAGCAGGCTCCAGGTTCTGAGTAAGAGTTCAGCACAGAGCCCAATGCAGGCCTTGAACCCACGACCGTGAGATCATGACCTGAGCTGAAATTGGACACTTAACTGACTGAGCCACCCAGGTGCCCCTCAGTGTTTATTTTGGAGAGAGTGAGAGTGTGTGGGTGTGCAAGCAGGGGAGGGACAGAGAGACAGAGACAAAGTTTGAAGTAGGCTCCAGGCTCCGAGCTGTCAGCACAGAGCCCGGCATGGGGCTTGAACTCAAGAACTGTGAGATCATGACTCAAGCTGAAGTCGGGATGCTCAACCGACTGAGCCACCCAGTCATCCCCTAATTTCCTCTTTTATTAACACGTAACATCAGTATGGTACATTTGGCACAATTAATGAACTTATAATGGTACATTATTAACAATTAAAGTGTTATCCCTGTTTTTAATGACTGAGAAAACTTTAGTTCAAAGAAAAGATGTGACTGGAAAAAGCACAACCAGTGACTCCCTTTCTGACTTTGCACTGGTGCACGCAAAAGAAAACTCCCCAGTGTCACGTTGTGAATCTGAAGAGATCGTGAAGAATACTTCTTAAGAAAAGTTTATTTTTGAGAGAGAGAGACTTGGCGCATGAGAGGGGGAAGGGCAGGGAGGAGGACTGAGGATCTCACTGACAGCAGCGTGCCTGACAAGGGGATGAAACTCACGAACCCTCAGATGCTTAACCAACTAAGCTATCCAGGCACCTCTACTTTTTTTTTTTTTAAAGCTATGGTTTTGATTTTATTTATTATTATTATTTTTTAATTTTAATCCTGAGCACGTTCTATGCTCAATGCGGGGCTTGATCCTATGACCCTGGGATTGTCACCTGAGCTGAAGTCTAGAGACGGATGCTCAAGTGACTGACACCCAGGCGCTCCCCAAAATACTTTTCTGGGTATAAACTCCTATAACATGGGAGTTCGTGTTCAGTGAATTCTCATAGAATGAACAGAATGTCCTGGTTTTAGCTGGACGGTGGTTTTGGGGGGAATATAGACACCTGTCTTAACCAAAGTAACTGTAGCATACCTACTTTTTGTTGTACTTCACTTTATTGCACTTTGTAGATACTTTGTATTTTGTTTTCACAAATCGAATGCAGTGCATCAAGCTAGTCTGTTGGCCCATGTCTCCAACAGTTTTTGCTTGCTTCGTGTCTGTGTCACATTTTGGTGACGCAGTATTTCAGATTTTTTAAATTATATTTGTTATTATGATCTATGATTAGGGATTACAACTCGCTGAAAGTTCAGATAATGGTTAGCATTTTTTAGCAGTATTTTTTAAGATGTGTACATTTAAGATGTGTACACTTCTTTAGACCTAATGCTCTTGCACACTTAATAGACTACAGGATAGTGTAAACATAGATTTTAAACCAAAACGTTTGACTCGCTTTCTTGCCTTGGTCTGGAACCAGACCTGCAGGATCTCCCGTTGTATGCCTGTGTACAGAGATTGTGAAACTTGCTTTAAAGAGAAAGCAAGACTAGTTTTTAAATTATGAAGTGATGGTGTATTTACCTTTCTACTAAGCATCTCTTAATGTAGTGTCCTATTTGTGTTTGTAAAGCCCAGCATGCCGCCTGTCCTGAAACCTTAGAAGTTATATGTCCAGTATTACCCACATTTCACAAAAGAATAAACTAAAATCTACAGAGATTATTACTTTCTTAAAGTTCCCCAGAACTCCTCTCCTATCCAAGTCCCTTCCTTTTGCTACGACATTATTAGATAAACCATACAGTGAACTTAACTACACAGGATGCTGGCAAATAAAGTTGCTTATAACTTACACACTTGTTATTCCTTCAGAATACCTTTAAGAGGCATACTTATGCCTTATAAGCATATATATGCTTCCATAAGCATATATACATGTCTTATATATGCTTATAATAAAACCAATTAGTGTGTAAAACTTTTTGTGTGCATTTTATTTTACTAACTTTTTTTCAAGCTGGTGACTTGGGACCCAAGTTCATTATTTGTGTGCATTTTTCAGAATTTTCAGGCATTTAATGATTATGTTGCTTTCTGTGAATGAATATCCACTAGTTAAGACTTCCATATGTTTTAATTTCTCATTGAAGGAGAAATAGCCGTTTGACGAAAAAGAGTGAACAAAGGTGTTTCCTAGCAAAGATTTATCATTGTGATCTTAAATTAATATTTTCTGTGATGTATAGCAGGCAGACAAGCACCCTGTATGGAAATCAGGCTTGAAATAATAATTAGTGCCTCTCTGCCTGCTGTATTCTGTGTACTATGGAAATACATATCATTGAATTTCTCCTAACTTTCCAAGTTATTCAGAAGTAATACGGTCCTGTTCCTTTAAAAAGTGAAAGATGGAGGGTTGGAGTTTGCCATGTCATTGGGACAAGAAGTGAATTCAGTCACTGAAGAGGAAGAAGGAAATATGACCTCTTGCAGGCTCTGTGATGGAAAACAGCTAGCAGCACTGTCCCTCACCCGGACAGGATTCTGGAATGGAGCCTGGATTCTGGGAGCTCTTTATCAAGTGAGGTTGGTGCTGCCTGAATTTGGTATAGGTGGCTTCTCCTCGATGCAGGTGATACGTTTTTAAATACAGTTAGAAGGTAAGTGGTTTCAGGCAGATTGGCTAGTTTTTATAAAGGAGTAGAATATGATGTGAATCTTAAATGATTTTTTCTACAGTAAATTTCAGAGTTGATTGGCTGGGATGGAAGGATGATTCTTTTTTAAAAGCTGAAACGTTAAGCTATTCCATTAAATTCCAGGTTTTTTTAAAGTTTATTTTGAGGGGGAGGCAGCGTGGGGGAGGGACAGAGAGACAATCCCAAGCATTGTGCTATTAGCACAGAGCCCTATGTGGGGCTTGATCTCGACCCTGAGATCATTACCTAATCTGAAATCAAGAGTCAGAACCTTAACTGGGTGAGCCACCCAGGCGTCCCTAATTCCACTTGTAAGACGTGCCTGAAGTAAGGATGAGGAATGACCTCCTAAGTGTGTATAAATTTTCAAGTGTTTTGACCGTGTTTGGAAACGGTTCCAAATCATTTTATGAGAAAAAATAGGCAGAGAGAGGTAAAAATACTTGCCCCATATAAGGGTTTCTGGGTTTATTAGCATTAGTTTGGTTTTGGTAAATTTCTCTCATTTAAGGTGCTTGTGCACTTGCTTGGTGCCAGTTATTTTTTTCCAGCCTTTCATTACTCACCAGTGCAGTGAAAAAGATCAGTTCTGCCCTCTTCTGAGGGTCCTGATATTTTGGGGGGAGGGAAGAAAGCAGTTTGCAAATAGCCCAACAGGGGACTAGAGAACAGTCTCTTGTTTATTAGCTGATGACTGGTGCGTGGGCTTGAACGGAGGGAAGTTAAGACTCTTTCTGAGGTAGGATGGGCTCCCTGCTGGGTACACTCACAGAATCTGTTACAGATCCTCTGGTGGCTTTTGGAGATGAGTTTTGTCGGAATAGGTCAGGACAGCCCAAAGCATCCAAAGTAAATAGTAATAACTGATAGAAAGGAATTCCCCATCTCCCTCAAGTGTGAAGCGACAGCAAAAAGTCACATCTTTATTTCCTGGGCAGCTTGGTATGGATTTTTAAAAAATCATTTATTATTTTTTAAATTCTCAAGTTAGTTAACATACAATGTAGTCTTGGGTATGGATTTTCTAAGAGACCGTTACCTTGACCTTGGAGTTCCCGTTTGCCATCCAAAGAAATACTAGGGGTAGAAAAGAGAGAACAGATTGACTTTTTGAGCACTTGGAATCGAACTTTTACGGAAAAAAGCTGGCCTAGTATTTCCCACATAGGCAGTATTCTTCTAGGGAGAGAAAGGTCTTATTATTATAAATAATCTCTGGGTAGTTTTATGCTAGACTTGCCATTCCTTAATTGCTCTACTTTTAAACGGCTTCAGGGCTCACCCTCAGGGAAACTTCTTAATGCTCACTTAGAAAAATTACCCATGTGTTTATGGATAACTAACATGTTATTTTTTTATGTCATGAAAACAGTACACGGAGTTGGGCCTTTGTTTCTGCAGTTAACCATGACACAAGTACCAGATACGGTTTCTCTGAGGGTGTGGGCTTTGCTGGCTGGCTTTCACCCCTCCAGTTTCTGGGTACAGACTGAACGGTTTCTGTGAAGGTTGCCAAGCTGGTTCCTCTGAATTCTCTTTCTAGCCCAACAACGACTGTTAGGAAAGTTGGGAATTTGTTTTGTAAGCAGGTCCATTGTTAGCCTAAGTGAACTAAAATATATGCTTTCGTTAGTAAAAGTTATTTTTAGGGAAGTTGATCGTAAGGCTGACATAAAAAACACATTGGGGGAAAAAAAATGACGGTGTCTTGTATTTTCCTAAATACCAAACATTTGTAGTGAACTCACCATTTTTACAATGGATTTTGGACTCCGTAGAATTAGAAACCTTAAGTTTGTTGCTTTTGGCTTGTTCATCAAACATACAGTTTATTAATAATGTATTTTCTACTTTCTCATCGTGATTTTCTCAGCTGTTATGAAGTATTCACACTTCTAAAAACAAGTTGATGAAATAGCACACAATGGGAACGGTATTTTGGACTACTCATGTCCTGGAATTAGGAAATAGTTTAGGGTTGCACTTTGGAATTTGCTTTAGATGCGTTTGAACTTAAATAAGAGCGATTGTTATTTGCTGATAAATGATTCTCCTTTTAGACTTGTTTGCAGAGCACACATGGAAAAACGTAGAGGTGAGCGATTTGGGTCACTTCATTGCATATCTGAGTTTGATTTTTTTCTTTTTAAAGATTTTATTTCTAAGTAATGTCTGCACTTAATGGGGAGCTCATACTTAAAACCCCAAGATCAAGAGTCACATAATCTACTGACTGAGCCAGCCAGGCATCCTGGGTTTGTTTGTTTGTTTTATTGAGGTATAATTGACAAACCAATTTCAAGGGTACATACAACATAATGATTTGATGTTTATATATATATATATATTTTTTTTTTTTAATGTAAGGAGTCTCTTTTTTTGTTCTTTTGTTTTTTGTTTTATGTTTTTATTTTAAGGGAAAAGATATAGGAAAATAGCTGCAGATTCACCCACACTTGTTAGCATTTTGACCAGAAGTAGAGCCTACTGGCAGAGAATGGATAGGTTTTGAAGCTGTATCATAGGTACGCTTGAGTTCCTTACACTGTTCTATTTTTGTATATGAATCAACACTTCCATAATAAAAACATTTTAAAGAAATAGAACCCAGTTGGCTATAAGGCAGGCCTTTCCTAACCCTCTTTTAAATCCTAAAAGAATAATACAATTCCACTGTGATAAGACTTTCTCAAATGGACTTCGAGTAATTACAGTGCAGCTTTATTTATTTAGGGTCATGGAAATTACTATCTTAGATTTTTAAAAATATCTCAGAAGAAGGTAGATAGATGTTGATTCCACATTAAAGATAGAAGAATCAACCCATTAACTCCAGAATGTTAACAAGTTTTGTTTTTAGAATAATGGGGGGAAGTCATCTGTAAAATGACCAGCTAAGAGATTTATATGTAAAGTGAGAAGCTGCATCCTGTCTACCCTATTTTGTGTGTCTCCCTTCTCCTGTTGGCTTCCTCTCTAAATCTTCCTTCCTGCTCTGCAGAGGTAACCACTCTTAACAGTTTGTTACATGTGCTTATGTAGGTATGTCTTATGTGTACATCTGCACCCATACATTACACATTTTTAAAGTAAGTTCTACCAAATTCCATAGAATTCAGTATTTAAAGTTTAAGAATCTCAGCACTAAACTTCAGAATAGATTAAAAAAATTTTTTTTCAGTGTTTATTCATTTTTGAGAGAGACAGTGCAAGTGGGGAAGGGGCAGAGAGAGAGGGAGACACAGAATCTGAAGCAGGCTCCAGGCTCCAAGCTGTCATGTCAGCACAGAGCCCAGAGCGGGGCTTGAACCCACAAACCGTGAGATCATGACCTGAGCCAAGTTGGATGCTTAATGGACTGAGCCACCCAGGCGACCCCAGAACAGATTTTTTTAAAAAAGTAAGCTCTATACCCAACGTGGGGCTTGAACTTACAACCCCAAGATCAAGAGTCATGTTCTACTGACTGAGCCAGCCAGGTGCCCCCAGAATAATTTTGATTTTATAACCTAGGCAAGGCCAAGTCTGTTATTATGCCTTTAGGTTGTTTAAGCAATAAAATTGCCATTCTCCCCAAAGGCCCTTTCCCACCTTTAGGAGGGTGCTTAATGCACGTGTGATTATTCTCTGTAAGTTTTAGGACCTCAGAATTGAAATTAGTATTATATTTATTGGCTTACTTAATAATTTAAGAGAGCCAGTTAATAGAGTTAGTTATTAAATCTATAAATATAATACACATTTCAGTTCTGAGTTGAAATCAGATCAGATTTCATCTGATCATTGTCATTCTCCCCAAAGGCCCCTCCCCCACCTGAGTTCAGTTTCTTCTGGGATGTGGGTGGGGTGCGAAGCTTTAGCAAAGTCTTACCCTAGAGATACCCCCACCTGCTCTTGATTCTGTTTCTCTCTCGCTCTCAGGAGAGGGATAAGCTCCAGAGAAAAGCATAAAATAGTAAACATGTGTAATGTTTCACCTGTGCTCTGCTCAGATAGCTGGAACTATCCAGAGGCTTACAAAGCACAAGTCAGGCCATTGCTTTGTCCACAACCTTTTATGAATGGTGAATTTCTTTCTTGGTATTTTTACATCTGTCTTTTCTTTATCTTAGTCATTTTGTGTCTTGTTCACCAAGAATTTTCTACTTCTTAAAGTAATGACTGTTAAAAGCATGGCTTTTTAAAATTTATTGTTTTGAGAGAGAGAGTGAGCGACCACGTGCATGAGCATTGGAGGGGGAGAGAGAATCCTGAGCAGACTCTGTGTTGTCAGAGCATACCCCGATGTGGGACTTGATCCCAGGAACCT
Organism: Crocuta crocuta; assembly: GCF_008692635.1. Taxonomy (NCBI): domain Eukaryota; kingdom Metazoa; phylum Chordata; class Mammalia; order Carnivora; family Hyaenidae; genus Crocuta; species Crocuta crocuta. The sequence goes on from NW_027528276.1 coordinate 1,469,599, forward strand.
TGAGACTATGACCTGAGCTGAGATTAAGAGTCAGATGCTTAACTGAATGAGCCACGCAGGTGCCCCAAAAGCATGGCTCTCTTGGCACTGGCGTTTTACTGTAACCTGGCACTAATAAATGAAGTGTGAGTGTCTCCCTAACACTGAAGTGAGTTTGGCCTTCTGCACCTTGGAGTAAGATGTCGAAGGGACAAGAAAGAATGATCTCAGCTTCTCGTTTAGCAGGAGTGATTAGGCCTTGGTGTGTACTTGGTTCTGCTCTTGCCAGATACAACTTCTCGGTAAGCTACCTGCAGGGTTCCAGCCATGGGGTAAATACTCCCACGTTTATTCTGGTGAATTCAGCAGAACTTGGCCAAGATAATGCTGGTATCATCACTTAGGGACACTGAGAAGAAGCTTACTAATCTGAGGTGAGAAGGGAAAAGGAATCACTTAATTCGTCCTTATCTTTGAGAGTTTTTGATTTAGAGAAGTTTGTTTTGGCTTTGCCAATATTACTTCTTTTTCTTGGAGTTGAATAATAAGATGTGTTTTTAATGATACAAAAGTGATATATATCTTAAGACCTTCATTTTAAGTAAAATGCATCTGTTCTCTCAGGGCCTGTTGATCTGCTTGGTAATTAGAGGAGGGAGTGGTTTGTGTGGGGAAGGTTTGAGGGACTGTGCTCTCAAGTGGATCTGTGGGAACAGTTTGAAAGTGAACCCTTGCTCCAAGTGACAGAATTGTATCTGAAATGATTTCAGAAAGGCTGTTTGAAATTCTTCTCTTGGGTTTTTTTTTTTTTTTTTTTTTAAAGAAAAGGTAGGAAAAAAAAGAACAATAGTTGGATAAACCCAAGATGGAGGAGGAAGAGATCTTGCAGCTGCAGAATGGTGTCTGAGAGAAGACATTGGGACCTGCTCCAAATCCACATGTGTGTGGGATGGCTTCCCAGGAAGAGACTTTTTCAAATGCATTAATCGTATCTAAAGAGTTCTGTATTAGGCCACATTTGGAGAATTCCTTTAAGTTCTGAGTTTCCCAGTGAAGGAAGACAAACTGGTTCAGGGGCAAAGTAGTAAGGTGGACATGATACCACATCGTCTGAAGAATGTTGGAAAGTTGAGGATATTTGAGTTTTACCAGGCCCTTAACTACAGGAGTTTAGGACCCGGGTCCTGTGCTTCCGCATCCTTAACGTGCCAGGCACATCATGGATAGTAAGTGTTGATTGCCACTTGTCCCTTGGTGGGTTTTTTTGTAAAGCTGGTGGAGGGACTGCACTTCCTTACCTTCACTGGGAGAAGTTTTTTACCCATATTGTGTTTGAGGGCATATGTTTTTACCTGAGCCACATTTCATAGCCATGAGCTGTCATATTAAGCCATAGTTCTTCTGTAAGGACTGGACTCTTTCATAATATTCTAAATGAAACAGCCTCCAGGAACAGTGCGCTTTGTTGAAGAAGCAAAACTTCCCTTTGGGGAAATTTTAGTTTGAACAGAAATCAAGTGCTAGGAGTTTGTAACGTGTAGAAAGGTGCCAAATTGATTTCCAAGGTGATGTTTGTCTTATTTCCCAATATATTTGTAGAACATGGACACAGAAGAAATGGTAGAAACAGGAAAAGTGTGTAATCACGTGAAGTCTAAAAGTCTTCAAAATAGAATCGAGAGTGGTTTTGAATGAACTCTTCCTAATTTGATCAAATGGTTTTACTTAATGTTTGTCCATACTTTATACTGGAAAGGGTATCTTTATATATGTATTTATGGATATCGAGAGAAAAAACTTCATGTCTTTTGGACACTTCCTTTCCCTTTTCTTCTTGTAATTTACTGTTTGTTATTCTTCAGGTGACAGCTTAAATGCCAACTTTTCACCATCTTCTCTAAATAAAATAAGTCAGTACTACTCTGTATAAGTTTACTAATGTTATGTGGTCTTTGCCTTTTGGTACCTACCAAAATTTGTAATTACATCTTTGCTCACTTCCTTATTTATTGTCTTTTAGCACCTCTAGACCAAAAGCTCCATGAAGGCCAGAATCAAGTCTGCTTAAATTTTAATTTAGCTGTTTATCCACTTATCTAGCATCCTCTCAAATGAGTTAAGTGATTCATTGGCTTATCTCCAGCTGTGGTTTCGTATCATCCAAAGTCACTGCACTTATTTCTCGGAGTATAATGTTTTTAAAGTTATTTTCAATTCACATTTAAAGAGTTCCAGGAATAGGAGTAAGGGTGGTATCACAGTATTGTGACTCTTAAGCATACTTGTCAATTCTAGTAAAAGGTTATATTTAGAAATGTTAGGTTTGGATGTTAGGTTTGGCTTTATCTCTGTTTAGACAAGTTTTTCTTCCTCTTAATGAAAGTTAGCTTTGTAATTTTCCAGTTTCTGGGGGCGAAATGAATATTTCAACACTCACTTGCCGCTCTTTTTTTTTTTTTTTTTCTTTCAAAGTTTGGTAATGTCCACAACAGGTGGACAATACCAGTGATCTGAAAGGATTTTTCTTTCTGACTTAAGCTAAACTTGAAGATTGGGCAGAGATATTACAAGGCAAAAATAGCCCTAAACTTGTGACAGAAATAAAGCCAATCAGCAAGACTAAACCCAAAATATGCTGAAGGGCAACCAGAAAAACAAAATGCATTTTCAATATTCAATTCCTGTAAATTGCTCAGTTACACATCCACCTCCTCATCATCCCTGAATAAACTAACTTAGTTCTCTGCCTTGGCTTTGTACAGCGACACTATTGCCAAAAATCGGCTTCAAATGGAAATCTCTTTGACCTTCCTGGAGCACACAATAGTTCCATCCCTTTGGCAAGAACTAGACTCCACGTCTTTGGTGCCCTCATTTAGCGATCTCTTACTTATGATCCTTTGTCTCTCTGGCTTCCTAGCAGTTTTCCGTCCTCTAAACCTTTTTTATGGTTATAGTTACTTCCCCTGTGATCTAGAGTGATAGCAGCTTCCTGGACTTCCTTTCCTTTCTAAAAGCCCTTAAAAACTGTATCTAAACCTTGAGTGTAATAATTAGAGACTGGAGCGAACTTGAACTTGAATTCACCTGCTATGAGATCATGACCTGAGCCAAAACCAGGAGTTGGCCACTTAACAGACTGAGCCAGCAAGGCGCGCCTGAGGAGATGGCTTTTGAGCTGAGTTCTGAATAACAAAATCTGAGAGGTAGGGGAGGGTGAAATGTTTGTTGATTATCATTTTCCCTTCACAAGCCAGGGTCAGCACAGCAAAGCAGTGAAGCAGTGAGGTGTGATAGAATAAGCCCTAGAATTTTGGCCTGGTTTGGCTGTTAACTAGCTTTGTGGTTTTTGACTGATCCCTTGTTTACACATGCTATATAGCACTTCACCTTTCCTTGGATGTGTCCTCAGTTGTAGTAGTAGAGTATAATGGAGAGTAAGTGAGACAGCTTGATAGAGTGCACCTTGCTGACCAAACGCAGCAAGCTTGTCAGGGCAACTCTGAGGCTCTCCATCCATTCATTCCTGCGGGGGAGGAAAGAAAAGGAAAAAGACGATTTTGTTTTTTCATGGGAAAATGACCACAAAAAAAGGTTGATTCTTGATGCTAAAGAAGAGCTAAAAGAAAGTGACAGTTCTTCACTTTTTAAATTACCTTAGGACTATGTTTATGGATTAATATCCTATATCTTACAGGACATAGTACATGCCACTATGGTATTAAGATAGAGTATTTTAGAATACTCTCACATTAAAAAAAAAATTCCAGTATAATTAACCTACAGTGTTACATTAGTTTCAGATATACATCATAGGGATCTAACAGTTCTCTACATTACTCAGTGCTCTTCAGGATAAACGTGCCCTTGATCCCTGTCACCTATTTTACCCATACCTGCCTCCGCCTCGCTCTGGTAATCATCAGTTCTGTATAATTAAGAGTCTTTTTTTTGTTTATATCTTTTTTTTCCCTCTTACTCTTTTTTTAAATTCTTTTTTCAAAGTTTATATTTGAGGCAGAGAGAGTGAGCACGAGCAGGAGAGGGGCAGAGAGATGGGGAGACAGGCTCCAAAGCAAACTCTGCGCTGACAGCAGAGTGCTTGAAAGCAGGAACCGTGGGATCATCTTGACCTGAGCCAAAATCAGATGCTTAACCAGCTGAGCCACCCAGGCGCCCTTACTTGTTTTAGTTTCTTAAATCTCACATATGAGTGAAATCATAGGGTATTTGTCTTTCTCTGACTTATTTTACTTAGCATAATACCCACTAGATCCATCCATGTTGTTGCAAATGGCAAAAATTGACTCGTTTTTATGGCTGAGTGATACTCTATTCCACCACATCTACTTTATCCATTCACTGTTGGTGGACTCTTGAGCTGCTTCTGCATTTTGGCTACTGTAAGTAATGCTGCAGTAAATAGAGGGATGCATCTGTCTTTTCAAATTCTTTGTGTAGAAACCCAGTAGTAGAATTACTGGATCATAGCGTAGTTCTATTTTTCAGTTTTTTGAGGAACCCTCCATACTCTTTTCCATGGTGGTCATACCATTTTGCATCTCTACCAGCCTTGCACAGGGGTTCCTTTTTCTCTACATCCTCACCAACACTTGTTGTTTCTTGTGTTTTTGATTCTAGCTCCTCTGACCGGCGTGAGGTGATAACTCATTGTGGTTTTGATTTCCCTTTCACTGATGATGAGTGATGTTGAGCATCTTTTCGTGTGTCTGTTAGCCATCTATGTATGTCCTGTTTGAAGAGAAATGTCTGTGTCTTCTGCCCATTTTTTAATTGGATTATTTGTTGTTTTTGGTGTTGTATGAGTTCCTTATATATTTTGAGTACTAACCCCTTATCGCATGTATCATTTGCAAGTATCTTCTCCCATTCAATAGGTTGTCTTTTTGTTTTACTGATTGCTTCCCTCACTGTGCAGAAGCTTTATTTAAAACACATTTATTTTAACTTTTAATTTAGAGTGTGAGCAGGGTAGACGGGGAGAGAGAGAGAGAGAGAATCCCAAGCAGGCTCCAGACTCAGCACAGAGCCTGACATGGGGCTCGGTCCTGCAAGCCTGAGATCATGACCTGAGCCAGAATCGAGAGATGGACACTCAACTGACCGAGCCACCCAGGCACCCCACTATGCAGAAGTTTTTTATTTTGATGTAGTCCCAATAGTTTATTTTTACTTTTGTTTCCCCTGTCTCATGAGACCTATCTAGAAAAATGTTGCTATAGCCAACGTCAGAGAAGTTACTACCTGTGCTCTCTTCTAGGATTTTTACGGTTACAGGTCTCATACTGAGATCTTTTAACCATTTTGAGTTTGTTTTTGTGTATGGTATAAGAAAGTCATTCAGTTTCATTCTTTTGCATGTAGCTGTTCGGTTTTCCCAACACCGTTTTGTGGTGTTCTCTTATATTTTTAAACCTTTTTCTTAGAATGAAATATTAAGGATTTGCCTCATGGCTTTAAGGCCTAGGGAGTAGAGAAGTGGTCAGATGTTGCCATATACTCAGTATCAAGCCATCATTGCATGGAGTTTCTTTTTTGAGAAGTGGGAAACCCAGGGGCTCCTGGGTGGCTCAGTTGGTTAAGCATCTGACTTCAGCTCACGTCATGATCTCACAGCTCATGAGTTCGAGCCCTGTATCGGGCTCTACTGTACTGACAGCTCTGAGCCTAGAGCCTGCTTCGAATTCAGTGTTTCCCTCTCTCTCTGCCCCTCTCCCTCCCTCCCTCCCTCTCTCTCTCAAATATAAACAGTAAGAAATTTAAAAAAAAAATTGGGAAACCTGTCCCAGGTCTTCTCAATACTTTTAACAGCCGACTTAGTCTGAAAAACTTGGCTGCTTATTGAAAAAAGACTACGTGTACCAAATCATTGGTAGCTCCTCTCACTTTGTAAGTGGTTTATTGTGTTTCCAAGTCACAGTTACAGGTCAGATTTTCCATTTGCTACTGTGGTGTGTCTGTTGGGGATTGTGCAGCTTAGAAATCTCATCCTGAAAAATTAAAAAAAAATGTTTAAGGTTTATTTATATTTGAGAAACAACAGACAGAGTACGAGTTGTGGAAAGGGCAAAAAGAGAGGGAAACACAGAATCCAAAGCAGGCTCCAGGCTCCAGGCTGTCAGCACAGAGCCTGATGAGGGGCTCAAACTCATGAACCATGAGATTATGACCTGGATGCTTAACCAGACTGAGTCCCCCAGAGATCCCCTTCTCCCTTCTCCCCGTCTTTTAAAGTAAGCTCCATGTCCACACGGGGCTCAGTCCCGCAACCCTGAGATCAGTTTGCATGCTCTACTGACTGAGCCAGCCAGGCACCCCCCAAATTTTTATTTTTATTTTTTACGTAAGCTTCATGCCCAGTGCAGAGCCCAACATGGGGCTTGAACTCATGACCCTGAAAATAAAGACCTGAACTGAGATCAAGAGTCAGATGCTTAACCGACTGAGCTACCACCTGCCCCTAAAAAAAAAATTTTTTTTATTTTAGTGAAGTGTGAATACCATAGAAATCCCTCTTGATAAAAGGGCAGAGAGTGTTTTTAATCAGTCATTTCATCTGTTTGAAAAAAGGAATTGTTTGTTAAGTGTCCAGAGAAGTTCAAGTTTGCAGAGGTATTCCCTCATTTGTTTGAATCTGTTTTTTACTTTAGGTGTAATTGAAAAGTGACCCTCTCTTCAGAGATGTCAAAAACCAACAAATCCAAGTCTGGATCTCGCTCTTCTCGCTCAAGATCTGCATCAAGATCTCGTTCTCGTTCATTTTCGAAGTCTCGGTCCAGAAGTCGATCTGTCTCTCGTTCAAGAAAGCGCAGGCTGAGGTAAGGGCATGTGTTGTATATCAGGGTAGCTGTTATATCGGTCAGGGGGGATCTCTCAAGAGTGTCAAATGGAGTGGGGGGTTGGCTGAGGTGGAAGGTTGGGCTGTAAGATAGTACAGGTCTCTGCAAACACTGCGAATCCAAACCACCTTAGATTGCCATACTGTTTGCCTAATTCCTTTTTTCCTCTGCCAGCACGCACTGTCTCTCATCTACTTTGGAAGAAAGAGCATTTTGTTTTTATTTGAGCTGCTTGCTTCAAATCTCTACACCTGATTGATTTATTCCTGAAGTACTTTTGGAGGCTTTGGACCAAAGGTTATATGTATCATCAGCAAAGAAAAGATAGCTAAGGGGATTAATAGTATGAGCAATGTTGCGAAGAAAGAAGCCTTATTAATTCAATAACATAATTAAACCACAAAAACTTAACAGGAGTCATTTGTTACACCTAATGTGCCAGTTCTAACAAGCTGTGTCTGTTTAGTAAAACACCGCGAAACCATCTAAAAATCACCCTTTTAGATATCTCTGTGCCTAAGTGTACAAATAATTCTTTTGAATTTATTGCCAGTATTTTTTAATTCAGTCAGGTTTCACATCTTTCAGTGAATGTCCACGTTTCAGTTATGTCTTAGATGGGGTGCTAAGCCACCAGCTCCTTTCCTCTTTTAACATGTTGTGAGTTGAGTTTTTCATTCTTCACAACTTTTAATTTTCTCTTGTGAGCAGACAAGAACGTTTTTGTAGAGATAAGGTTCTACACGTGAATATCAGTGTATTTAAATACCAAAGGGGGATATTTGCACAGCTTCGTTCTTATTGTCAGAATCAGGTACCAGGCAAGGAAGTGGTTCCTCAGCCTCACCACTTGGAACCCCGCCCCCTGCTCATTCGCTTGTTAAATGAATTGATTACAGAATTTAAAATAGACCTCAGGAAAAGTAGTTATTAAGCTGTGTTCTTTATTTCCACCGTCCTGTGTGGTACTTCTAAAACGTTTTAAGGAGATGGTTGGTGGGATTTGTTTTTCTTCCCAGCATCTTACATGGAATCTGTGAGAGGCCTGCCTGGACAGATTGATTTCAGACCAGAGGGGGAACAGAAAGTCAGTGTGCGTAAATATTAATGATTGGGATAGAAGTTAGAATATATGGCGTCTCTTCCTCAAACAGAAGAAACAGTAGATTTTTTTTTTAAAAGATAATATTGCACCTTGAGGGTAATGAGTCCTAGCCTCTCCCCCTCTCTTCTGTGTTTTTTGGACATGCATTTTTTTATGCCAGACTTTGTTCAAGCCCTAGGCTAGAGACTGTGGCTTCATTGTGCCAGAGTCAATATAAGTGAACTTTACCTTTCACCACTCCCTCCCCCGAAAAAAGAAGAGGGAAACCCACCAAATATATCTGCCCTGGGAAGTTGCTGTCAGGGCATAGGACTGAGCAGAGACTCATACTAACTAACTCGTGCCTTGCACCCAGAGTCCGAGTAGGGCCATTTCAGCTTCAACTTAGTTCGGTTGGTTCTGAAGAGGGTAGCACTTTAACAACTTGATCTAGTAGATAGAAATTAAGTAATTGGCTCAAAAACAAGAGGCGCTACAACCCAAACTGAATGACAGAATTGAACAGACACAAACCAAATTGGGAAATGCTAACCAGCTCTGAAATATTTGTAATAGCTGGGATTCCGGGCAGATCTGTCTGGACAGATCTCTTCGTATTCTACAGATTATTTGGCATGGTCATTGACTTGGCACACGAGGGAAAAATAACTCGGGCGGTATGTGCTGGGGTAGGACTGGAGCCACTTTATGTGCTATCTTATACTGAGAAGATTGTTATTTTGAAGGAGTTTCTCCACTAGAAAACATGTTTTTATACTCCGTTCTAGGCTGACATCTCTGTTTTTTTAGAAACAGATAAATTTGCCACTGGATGTTCACTTTTTTATTTCTGGCTTATCTGTTCCATGATTTTTTTTCTTTTGTTTTTCCTCTCCTACAAGGAAAATATACTATCCAGAGAGTTTGAGAAACCATGCCTTTAAATTAACTTAACTGCTGAATTCTACAGAATTGGAGAAAATTGATTGTTTCCTTGTATTTCACAGACTGTATCCTTTTAAGTGACTTCTCGTAAATACCTTCATTTGCAATCTGCAGAGACTCATGTTCCTGCATCTGTGCAATGACTGCGGGTTTTGGATGCAGTGTGCCACAGGGCCCGCACTAGTAATTGGTGACAGAGAAGCAGCAGTAGCCTCTGAGGATGGGAACATGAATTAAGCCCTCCTTAGTGCTGGTGGTGCATCACCTCCCTCAAGTATAGCCATTTAATTGGGTCCTATTCAGTTTCATAGCCTGCATCTGCCTCTTCCTTCTTTTCTTATATTGTTACTGTTTTCGAATGAAAAGTATGGAAGGTAAGTTTTTTTTCATTGTACTTAAATAGCAACTGTTAGCCAGCAATATGATACGTTTTTGTGGGTCACAGTTATTCTTGGGGTAGATAAAGAACCTGAAACCGAACCATGGTTAGTAAGTAGCAGAAGACCAATCCCATTTTATCTTCTGTAGATTAAATTAAATGTAAGTTTCTGTTTAAAAACACCATTTGTTTAGTTACGATCTGTCATATTTGCTAAATGGAGTTACTTATAAAACAAATAGGCAAGTAAAATTTGTTTTTAGTTAGGCCTGTTATGAAAAATTCTATTGATTAACCGAAGGTTTCTATTCTACTATATGTAAAGAAAATATTTTTGCGAAGACTTTTCTAGTAATTTTACATATTTTTATGTTAACAATGTGTATCCTAGTTGACAAGGCACATTTGGTATCCAAGAACCCCCTGTGGATTTTTACACCAACAGATAACAGCTTTTGGCTTTTGGATGGAAACGGCTCCCTGTCATTGACAAGCCTAGCATTCATAAGCATGGAATTTTTACAAAATGAGGTTACTGTTGAATCTCCATGGTTCTGGAAATGTCTCTTTGCCCAATCAGAGTCTCAGATTGTTGAATGAAGAACACAACTCTCGGCTTTAGGTCGACTTGAAAGATGTGTGGGCTGTGGTGCCTGAAGACGGGTTGGTTTTGTAGTTTTCTTTACTTAACCTCCTTGGCTGTTTATGGTCAGATGGTGCCCTCTTGTGGCACCGAGGTAGGGTCTTGTAACTCAGCAACAGAAACTTGACCACCTGAGGAATGAAGCCATTTCCAGGTCCCCAGTACTTTTTTTTTTTTTTTAATGTTTATTGTTGAGAGAGGGAGAGTGTGAGTGGGGGCGGGGGCCGAGAGAGAGAGAGAGAGAGAGACACTGAATCGGCAAGATTATGACCTAGGCTGAAGTCAGATGCTTAACTGACTCAGCCACCCAGGTGCCCTCAGGTCCCCAGTAAAATAAACAGTATATGTATCTTTTGCTGATCTGATTTCAGTGAATTCTTTTAAGCTCTGAGCAGTTGCATCTCCCAGTTCCTATTTAAGTGTTCTTTGGTTGGGACTGTGTGTTTACAACCCATGGTTTTAGTGGAATCTAAGAAAGTGGTCCTACATAGAGAGGGCTGAATAGGATGCATAGAGTGTTATACCATTGTAGGGGCCAGGGACCTGCCTAGTCTGGGCCTGTGTCTGCGGACTCGAGCTTGCGTTCTTCCCGGCTTCCAGTGGTGTAGGGGCCTATAAATTCCCACGTGAAACTCTTAAGCAGTGTGTACGCTGTATTAAAGTGGGTTTTTTAGTTTACTGTATTAAGAGCATTATTCTCTTAGGTGTCATAGAAATACGTTTCCATATAAAAAGTGCTACAATATTAATGAAGCCGTCTCAGTGTGTCATTGTTAAAGTGATTTGTTTCTGTATATTTGTACTTCATATGGGTCAGCAATGGGATTAAGTATTTAAATTTGTGCCCTTTCTTTGAAAACAAAACTGAAAAAAATACATAAGAACAGGATCTCTCAAACTATTACCTCTTTGGCAGGGATTTCTTAAATAAAAAGGCTTGTGTCAGAAATTCAAATGTTTCCCCCTTCCCCCTTTTCAGTTCTAGGTCTCGTTCCAGATCCTATTCTCCAGCTCATAACAGAGAGAGAAATCACCCAAGAGTATATCAGAATCGGGATTTCCGAGGTCACAACAGAGGCTATAGAAGGCCCTATTATTTCCGTGGGCGCAACAGAGGCTTTTATCCGTGGGGCCAGTATAACCGAGGAGGCTATGGAAACTACCGCTCGAATTGGCAGAATTACCGGCAAGCCTACAGTCCTCGTCGGGGCCGTTCCCGATCCCGGTCCCCAAAGAGAAGGTCCCCTTCACCGAGGTCCAGGAGCCACTCTAGAAACTCCGATAAGTCTTCCTCTGACAGGTCGAGGCGCTCCTCATCCTCTCGTTCTTCCTCCAACCACAGCCGAGTTGAATCTTCTAAGCGCAAGTCTGCAAAGGAGAAAAAGTCCTCTTCCAAGGATAGCCGGCCATCTCAGGCTGCCGGGGATAACCAAGGAGATGAGGCCAAGGAGCAGACGTTCTCTGGAGGCACCTCTCAAGATACGAAAGCATCTGACGGCTCGAAACCATGGCCAGATGCTACCACGTACAGTGCTGGTTCTGCATCACGGGCCTCTGCCGTTTCTGAGTTGAGTCCCCGGGAGCGAAGCCCTGCTCTCAAAAGCCCGCTCCAGTCTGTGGTGGTGAGGCGGCGTTCACCGCGTCCTAGCCCTGTGCCAAAACCTAGCCCTCCACTTTCCAGCACATCCCAGATGGGCTCAACTCTGCAGAGTGGTGCTGGGTACCAGGCTGGGACACACCAAGGTCCATTTGATCATAGCTCTGGGTCCTTGAGTCCATCCAAAAAGAGCCCTGTGGGTAAGAGTCCACCAGCCACTGGCTCCACGTATGGCTCTTCTCAGAAGGAGGAGGGTGCTGCTTCAGGAGGAGCAGCCTATACAAAGAGGCAAGTATCTCGTTTCCTCTGCCTGCTTGTGTTTTTATCTCGCCAGCTGGCAGTTTAATTGTAATGTGATCGGAGTTAGAGCTCTGATTAATGGTAATAAGGTAATCCCTGTTTCCTAAACTTTGCGTTAGGAAACTTGAAAAGCATCATCCGAGGAAACCTGTAGCTTAACGCTAGCTTCCCTACCTTCCTGAATTTGTGTTGCAGCATAAAGTTTCTTTAGACTGCTCCGCAATGGTGTTTTCACATTTAAAATTTGCCTTGGATTCTACCAATGTAAGCCAGAGAGCAGTAGAGTTTTGTGGGTCAGCTATCAAAAAAATACTGTCTTTACCAAAATGAATGGTTCATTGGAGATGTTAGACCCTGTAGGACCCACCATCTGCTGTGATCCATCTGCCTCAGCCCATGATGGTGAAGAGCTACACCTTGTACCCTCACACCCTCCAGTTGAGGAGACTGGGCAGAATGGGAAAGCCTGAGGCTTAGTCCAGTAAGCCCTTGTTTTAAAATCACAAGGTGGGTGTGTATCCCAGTAGAAGCCAGCCAGGCTGTGTGTTAGGAGAGGACATGACTGTGCTTCCGTCTTTCTGCTCTGGGGAACTTGATGAGAGTTGGAACCTGAATCCATGTGCTGGCTGGATTGGGATGGCAGAGACAGAGCAAGGAAGTTGCACTGGGACCAGGTTGTCAAGAGGGACTTAACCTGGCGGGGGGTTTCCCTTTTTTCCCCCTTTGCTAGTAGCATATTCTTTGGTGCCTTGCTGTCCTTTGATTCTTCTTTGCCATATTCATGCAGCTGTAACTTGATTATACTTCCTTCATTAATGGCACAAATGAGATGTTCAGCCTCTGTACTTTCCAGCCTTCAGTGAGTCTGCTTTAAAGTGTAAGTGTGGTTCCTTGCCAGGACTGGGAGTCTCATTAGGAGGCTCGGGCGCGAGCTCTGCTTTTCCATAAGAACGAGTAGGATGGTTTTTGCCCTCTTCCCCCAATTAACTTGTATTTTGTTTTTATTTGTGTTCGCAGTATATTTCATATTTAGATCTTCTAGGTGACTTGAAGCAAACATGAAGTCTCTTTTGAGACTTGTATTTCCAAATGTGAGTTGTATAAAAAGCAAAACATTCCAAGGTTGAACATTCTATGTTAATTTTGCTGAAAGCAGATTTTAAGTGACTGAGTGAAGGTTGGATAAGACCTTAATTTTTTTTTTCCTAGACCATTTACAGGTAAGTAGGTTTTTGTTTTTTAGTATCCTAAAAAATTACCTTTGCTGTTTCCTTTTTGGTTGCTCTTGTAAGACACAGCTCCACGGGCCATGTATTTTTCTCTTAAATGGCATCCAAGTTCATAGATCTGTTAAGGGCCACTTTTTAGAAAGTACTGGAAAGTAACCAAGTAGAAAATCCTTTGGTAACACTGGAATCTACAAGGCATGTTTGTTCAGAGAATTTAAAAGAAACAAATGATGCCTGTTTGGATCAGGTTGCTTAAAGGAGCCTCGTTTGTGTTTCCCTTGTGCTTTATAACTAGGTACCTAGAAGAGCAGAAGACCGAGAATGGAAAAGATAAGGAACAGAAACAAACAAATACCGATAAAGAGAAAATGAAAGAAAAAGGGAGCTTCTCTGACACGGGCTTGGGTGATGCAAAAATGAAATCTGATCCATTTGCTCCCAAAACTGATGCTGAAAAGTCTTTTCGGGGCAGCCAGTCTCCCAAAAGGTATAAGCTTCGAGACGACTTTGAGAAGAAGATGGCTGACTTCCATAAGGAGGACATGGATGATCAAGATAAGGACAAAGCGAAGGGAAGGAAGGAATCGGAGTTTGATGATGAACCCAAATTCATGTCGAAAGTTATAGCAGGTGCAAGCAAAAACCAGGAGGAGGAGAAGTCCGGCAAATGGGAGGGCCTGGTGTATGCACCTCCAGGCAAGGAAAAGCAGAGGAAAACCGAGGAGCTGGAGGAGGAATCTTTCTCAGAGAGATCCAAAAAGGAGGATCGGGGAGGGCCCAAGAGAACCGAAAGTGGGCACCGGGGCTTTGTGCCTGAAAAGAATTTCCGAGTGACCGCTTACAAAGCAGTCCAGGAGAAAAGCTCATCACCTCCCCCGAGAAAGACCTCTGAGAGCCGAGAGAAGCTAGGCGCCAAAGGAGACTTTTCCTCAGGGAAGTCTTCCTTTTCTATTACTCGAGAGGCCCAGGTCAATGTCCGGATGGACTCTTTTGACGAGGACCTTGCCAGGTGAGATGTAGTCCTTAAACCTCAGGGTGTCAGTGGTCTAAGGGGCATCTCCTAACCCCTCTTTCTAAGGATGTTCTGGAACCAGGACAGGCCTCCCCTGTATTTCCTGTGCTATCCAAGTTTCATAGCTGATATAGACCTGTTTTCAGTGGAGAAGTGTGTGCTGGGGGCAGTATCACAGGGGTGGTGAAGCATCTTTTCAGTCTTTAGTGACTGGCTCTCTGGGTGCCGGGTCCCCTCTCAAACTCTGTCTATTACCTTACCCCGTATCCCCTGTCCTCCCATTTTCTCCCCTTAAATGTACTTAAGATGATTTTGCCTGTGGAGCCATCCAGAATCCATTTCTCCATTCTTAGCTGGTTACCAGAGTCTGTTATTACAGTCCTCCATCACATAATGTAGCAGTTTTAAAGTTGAGGCTTGGGTGGAGGGGTGTGTGGCAGAACTTTATGAAAGAATGGGAAGGCCCAGGCTGACTCTGTTTCGTACCTGGTGTGAAAACTGCACAGCCAGTTGGAAGTCTGCCTGAGCAGCATTCCAGGTACCTCCCACTTACCCGTGTCACTTCACTGAGTGGCCCTGGCTGGCCAAGCTATTTGATCTTTTAAATTACTTTTCTATTTGTTGTGTGTGTTAAAACTAGCAGCGACTCCAAAAACAGTCACTGATGTTCAGTACTTTACCCTGACCATTTGTTCCTGTTAAAGACTCCCACTGAAAGAAGGGAAGAGAGATTTTTGGATACCCTTTTCCATAGTTATGGTCCATTGAAATTACTTTAAACTTGGGTAGGAAGCAAAAAGAAACTTTGTGGGTAAATTTAGAACTCCTGGGGAAAAAAAGCATTGCGTTTTTAAGATTTGGGTGTTTTGACTTCCTGTATATCTTGTTACAACGGGGCCTCCTGATGTTTCTTTTTCAGACCCAGTGGCTTATTGGCTCAGGAACGCAAGCTCTGTCGGGATCTAGTCCATAGCAACAAAAAGGAACAGGAATTTCGTTCCATTTTCCAGCACATACAGTCAGCTCAGTCTCAGCGGAGCCCCTCTGAACTGTTTGCCCAGCATATAGTGACCATTGTTCACCATGTTAAAGGTGAGCGCAGACCCTGGCCTGCTTGAGACTCCCTTTCTGTGTGCTTAGCTTCCTCTGCTACAAGCAGAAGGATGAGTGGGTGACTAAGGGAGCCTTTTGGGGCCCCTTATCTCATCAAAAAGGCCTTTGAAGCTAGGGACTGGCTTGAAGGAAATTCCTTCCAAGGAGGAGTCTCCATTTTGTAATTACAGAGTTGAACATTTCAAAATGCTGGTAACTTGTGCTCGTGAGAATAGATAATATTCTTCACGTATCATTAAAATGCTTGCAGAAGAAAGTAGGAAAAGTGGCTTTTCCAGTATCTCTGTCTTTTCCTTTCTAGCAGATGAAAGCCTGTAGTGGTCTCTCAGAGACTCTGGTGTGAATTTCTTCCCTACATTATTCTACCATTTCCTGGGCAAATTGAGGTGGGCAGGTTGGGGAATGGCTGAGAGAAGTGATAAAGAAGCTGGATTGGGCCAGTTACAGGTTCTACCTGAAATTTAAACTCCAGTGGGAGTTGCTGCTCTGATTCACAGAGAAGTGAGCTCTCGGTTTCCTTGTGTCCATGTCCTAAGACATGAGAGTCCCACAGTGGAAGCCCAGACACAGTCCAGCGTTGGATTGTGTCCCAACCAGCCATTTTTCCTTCCTCTTTCCAGTGCGTTTGTCACATGTATTTGACGATTTGAGTTATATCTCTGTGGCTACAGGTTCATGTAGAAGAGTTGAATGCTCTGCCTTTGGTGGCATAACGTGTTCTTTGAATTCCCACAGAGCATCACTTTGGGTCCTCAGGAATGACATTGCATGAGCGCTTTACTAAGTACCTAAAGAGGGGAACTGAGCAGGAGGCGGCTAAAAACAAGAAAAGCCCAGAGATACACAGGTGAGGACTTCAGCCTTACACTGGAGGTGGCCATAAAAGATTGCTCATCAGATAATAAACTCCTCTTGTTTTTGTCAGTGTTACGTGTGTTAGCGGCAGGGCTTAGTTAAACATTCTTCAGACTCTAGGGTAACAGTGGGCGTTTGTTTGAGTGGAAAGGACATGCCTTGATGACCGCAGTTTCTAACTTTGGGCCTGAGGAGGACCCACCTTTTGATATAGATGAATCCTTATATTGTTGGAAGCTAACGGATGGTAACCCGAGACCACTGTGAACTTTCTATAGGTGGAGTAAATGTTAAGTTCCTGTAAGCAACCCCTGTGTTCCATATATCAGTTCCTTGGGAAGAATTTGCAGTAGGTAGGAGAGCTTCTAGAATGATGTCAAAGGGTTTAAAAGCCCAGTGGGTTTAAAGAATATCACATTCAGTTGTGGGAGCATATTCAGCAGTTAGGGGTTTTGTCTGGAAACAAACTGGGCTGTTTCTTTAATTTCTTCATAGTCTGCTCTTGAGCCTGTTGCTGTAGGTAGGAGAACCCTGTTTCTGCAACAGTCTTCTTGTTTTAGGGTCTTTGGGGGCTGTGTGCGTGCCAGGCCATTGTTGTCTCATCTAGACTGGATCTCACAGATAAATAATGGGCCATTATATTCTTATTCCCAGGATGGGAACTGCCCTTCAAGGTTAGCAGGGCATGGGTACTCTTGATGTGAATTTGAGATTATGAGTGTGGGTGTAGGTGAGTCTTTCTTCCTGGCTGTAACAGTTCTGGGAAGGAATGGGAAGTTTCTTTGGTTTGAGTTTGAGAGGTTGTGTTGTGTGAATGTGCCTGTGTGCTCACAGACACACCGATGCGAGAGTATGAATATATAAGCAAGGAATGTAAATAACACACATGTGTAAGTTGTGAAACACCATGGAAAGGAATGTCTATGATTCTGTTGGCCAACTTCTGAACTAAAATGTTAACCACTACTATGTTCATGCTGTGGGATATCAAGTAGTTTTTCTGTTTTCAATTTTTAGGAGGATAGACATTTCTCCCAGTACATTCAGAAAACATGGTTTGGCTCATGATGAAATGAAAAGCCCACGGGAACCTGGCTACAAGGTGAACTGTTGCTTTGATCATAATTCCAACAAAATGAGTGCGTTGGGCATGAACTTGACAGAAATGTGTTTGTTTAAATTACTCTCTACTTAAGTTTGTGTTTTTCTTTTAAGGATGGGCATAATTCTAAAAATGAACTACAAAGGGTTAATTTTTATTAAATGTATCAACAACCTTTGTGAAGTGGTTAGAATATGGTAAATGACCCCAAAGTCTATTGAGGTGAGCTTGAGAAAAAAAAGAGAGGAGTTTTGGAACAAGTGCCCATGATGAGAGAAGAAACTTTTTGTGATATTTTTCTGCTTGTAAGTATTATCAAATCAACTATATTACATGCACTATTTCCAACCATGATTTCAAAAAGACATGCATGTCAGAGGAGAGTGAAATATTCATATCTTAACATGGTAGACTGTTTTAAACAGCTAGTCCACAGTTTTGGTTTTTTTTTCCTAACATTGTACCATATTTATCATCTGTTGGTTACTGTTACTTTAAAAGCTAAACATGATTTTGATAGCCCAGCTACATTTGCAATGATGTGCACGCAAACATGGTTCTTAAGAAGTTAAAGCTTGTATGCAATCTTTTTACTATGAAATAATAGGTTTGGGTTTTTTGTTTTTTTTTTAAAGTCTCAGTATTTATTGACCTTCATTGACATATGCAGTTAAAATTTAAAACTAAAGATTTCCCGTGCTGCTGAAACCTTTTCTAAAGATATTAATCCTCAGGTCTTCCGGACAGAATTGTCTTGGTAGTTGAATGTGATGAGAGGCACTCTGGCACAAGTGTGTCTTGTCTCCTACCCCCTCTATTCTTTTTCTCCATATCCCCCCCCCCCANCAGCTCGGCACTAACCATGTGAAATGCAAGGCTTTGAAACAGCAGAAGAGAGCTGGTCCTTGAGGCTTCACTGAGCCAACCCCATAGAGGTGCTGTGGGTGCACAGCCTCAGGGAGCAGCGGCTGCCTTTTTTCTTTTGGTGTTTCTTGTTGTTTTTTTGTTTTGTTTTGTTTTTTGTTTTTGGAGGATGCTGAGGCCTCCTTTCCTCTTAAAAACCAACATAAGAATAAACCTACTTAAACTATTTCAACAAAAAGCTTAGTAGTGTGTTTAAGTGAAATGTTAATAAGAGTCAACTGCCCAATTCTTCCTTTTTGAGAGAAGTTTTACTTCCCATGGGGCAAGTCCTGGTGCTTAATGTCCCTGAATCTGCCTTGCCCTTTTGCTCTGAGTGTCCCAAGAGCTGTCAAGCCTTCGCCCTGGTTTGGGATGCACAGTGCTTATGCTGCTGCGGCTCTGTCTGCGGCACGTGTGTCCTGGGGCTTCGGCTTCTTAGGAAGTCAGCAAAAACGGGGTTTTGCTTTCCTTTTTCTGTTGCTGCTTTTTTCTTTTTTAAAATGAATTCTGACCTGGTATTGTCACTTCATGAATTTTCCATTACGGTTTTTCATATTTCCTCTCTAAAGCTGTTTCTCAGTGTAACTAAGCGTTTTGGAAGGCAGCCGAAGTGTCCCATGGTCTGTTGTTGGGCTCCATGCTCAGGGCCAGTTCCAAGGAGAGGATCAACCCATGGTGGCTGCCACAGTGTAGGTAGGGAAGGACAACACGACACAGGCATTTCCACTCTTGGTGGTGACTGTAGGCCTGAGCCAGCCTAACCAGCCACCCTTAAAGCGGAATTCGACCTTCTCAGCTTGTAGGCTAGCCCGAGTCATTCCTGGCCCACAGAGGGAGCAAACAAGGCAAGATCGATGTTTAGCATTTTCAGAAGGTAGACATCATTATTTCAGAAAACTGGTTTGGGTTCTGTGCGGGACCCTCAGGAAGGGACTTCTATGGGACATCCTGTATCCCTCCCAAGCTTGGGTGAGGTGCTTCACACTCCCAGTGTTTCCTCTGCAACACTCCATCGGAGTGGAAACCACAGTTTGTGGGGTGGTTGACTTGGCAGCCCTGAATCCCAAAACCTTCACCTTGATCTCTCTTTTGGCAGGCTGAGGGGAAATACAAAGATGATCCTGTTGACCTCCGCCTTGATATTGAACGTCGTAAAAAACATAAGGAGAGAGATCTTAAACGAGGTAAATCAAGAGAGTCAGTGGATTCCCGAGACTCAAGCCACTCGAGGGAAAGATCAGCTGAGAAAACAGAGAAAACTCATAAAGGATCAAAGAAGCAGAAGTACGTAAGCCCCTGTTAACCTCATTCAGACTTCGGAGTGGGGCCTCTTGTCCGCTCCTTCTGGGCTATATACCAGACTTTCCAGGCCAGAGTTTAGTTTAGGGCTAAGAATGATAGCAGTTTCTTCTTTTATATCACGTAACTGTCAAGTAAGGTTCCTGGCTTGAAAACAGAACCTCTGCATCCAAGTAGGGGTGTGATCCTTGTCCAAAGAAGGCCTCCTGGGAGATGGGTGTTTAGTTTAGCTCTAGGGATGGAGTGGAAAATCAGTTGGGAATTCCTTTTGGGTTATTTTAGACATTTTCTTTGATACATTCTTTTTCATCACAAATTTTCATGGGGAAGTTACGTTTTAGAAATGGCTCAAAGTTGGTTTTGTAGTAACGCTGTTGTCAGAGACATAGGGTGAAACTTGATATAGGACAAGATGGTTAGTTTTTTTTTAAAGAACATTAACTTTTTCTTTTTTTCCTAATGTTTGTTTATTTTGAGGGGGAGAGAGAGAGAGAGAAAATCCCAAGCAGTCTCAGTGCTGTCAGCACAGAGCCCGATGCGGGGCTCTCGGGGTTCTATCTCACAAAGCGTGAGATCATGCCCTGAGCCGAAATCAAAAGTTGAATGCTTAACCGACTGAGCCACGCAGGCGCCCCAAGATTGTTGATCTTAGATGCCTTTTAAGAACTAGTTTGACAGACACTTCCAAGTAAGGTGTTCCAAATATTCTTTAAACAAAGGTAGCGTTGTTGAACTTCATAGGGCAGCATTCATGCCAAAGTCCTGTCATTTCTGTTTACGTCTGTGAAAGTTCCATGGCTTTTCAATCATGTCTCATTAAACGTAGAAGAGTTGAAGCCCTACACTTTCCCACATGAAGCACCACTTTTGCGGTTTCTGAACTTTGTCTGGCAAGCGTTTTCATTATCCATTTTCTGATGATAATCTTTTGAGATAAGTTGGGCAGTTGGTGTGGTACCCATTTTGTTCATTTGAAAGATAACCTGAGCTCATAATGATTTTTCTCAAATGACATAATTATCAGCTGACATCAGAACTCAAATCTTCTGTTCCATTTTTTCTCCCTCTACTGTGTTCCTTGTGCGTCGGGAGCCCTGGCTCTTTCAGGGGTTGGCCCCTGACAAAGGGACCTGATTATCCTCAGCGGGGGGGTGGGCGTAGTGGCACAGCAGTCTCCGCGCTGCTTCTGGTACAGAGGAGGCAGGACCCCGAAACTTTTCAGGGTTGGGTTTGGATTATTGATCCTGATTCCTTTTCCTGGAGCACACACCTCTTCCTCTGACTTGCTGTGTAATCTTGAAACCCTAGTGTTTTGTGATCGGGGCAAGAAGGTGGTTCATCTTGTTAAATATCACTCTTCAGTTTACAATTCAGTTTACAAAAATGGTTTCTCGTGTGAAGGAAGAACAACTTACCCAAGGTCACACACAAGTAACAAAAGTGGTGCTGGGATTCCAGTCTGAGGTCTTTTGGAGTCTTGTTTTTAAAACCTCTTAAAATAGGACTCATGTCTAGGAGTCAGAGTTACATGTCTGAGTTACAAAAATCCTATGACAATAACTTAGATTTCACCTATTTATGACTAAATGCTAGAAGGAGGAGCTAGGATTTAAATATTTAAACTTGTGAGCTTCTCAGATGTCAAGGAGTGTGGTGAGTGGGGGGGAGCAGGGTGCTTTGTTTGCCTGATGGAGGAGGATGGGGTGGAGGGCAGCAGTAGGTTACCGGCACTTGGCTGGCGTTTCCCTGTAAGTGTCCTCGACTCCTGGGAGCCTGGCCTTTCTGCCATCTTCAAGGCAGCCAGTAACCCCCATTAGCACATGGCAGGGCTGGCACCGACTTCTAGTACATAGACAGTGACTCATCGTAGTAAGCTCATTTGCCCTGGTCTGTAATTTCTCTTAGATGAAGGGAAGGGAGGGAAGTAACTCTGGGGAGAGTTTTGCCAGATCCTGTGCTTAATAACTCAGCTTGTTTGAGCTCAGTGAGAGGTGGCATGGGGGTAGTGGTATAATTAGAGCTAGGTTTGAACCCCGGTTCTGCTCAGCTCCATCACCCTGAATCTCTGGTCTGTAAAGTGGGAGAAATAATACTGAATAATCACAGCCACCATTCACTGCACACCTGCTATGTCATTGTAAAGTGTTGAGGCATATTGTTTGTTCAGGCTCTAGAACAGGCCTGAGTTAGGCCGGTAGTGTTCTTCTGATGAGAAATAAAAGTAAGTAAAGCACAAAACAAATGGTCATATATTAACCCTCTGTCCCAGCACCAGACACATCATGGCCTGCTCTGCTTCGCAGCCTTCTGCTTTGCTAGTTCATGCAAACGTATTACCCGGGGCCGTGGACTGTGTTCTGTTCCTCTTTGTGTGTATGTCCCATGTTCGTCACACGCTGAGACATAGACGCGTCACTGAACATGACCCACAGAATTGAGAGGAGGCCGCCTAGGTACCCCGGGTGGGTGACTTGGGTGTTTTGAGGTTACTCGGTGTCTTCATCGTAGGTACGTTCCTGATTGCCCTGTGCTGCTTTCTAGGGAGGCCCCAGCCAAGGGCTCAGCCCTGGAGCTTAGTGATTGAAATCCCTGGCTCTTTTGTTTCTGTAGGAAGCACCGGAGAGCACGAGACCGGTCCAGGTCGTCGTCGTCCTCCTCCCAGTCATCCCACTCCTACAAGGCGGAGGAGTACACCGAAGAGACGGAGGAGAGGGAAGAGAGCACCACAGGCTTTGACAAGTCCAGACTGGGGACCAAAGACTTCGTGGGTCCAAGTGAAAGAGGAGGCAGAGCTCGAGGGACCTTTGTAAGATCCTGCCCGCTCTCCCTGTCTCTGAGCCTCTGCTCCTCCCACTTCTCTGTTTATCCAAATACTAGTTTTGTTGTCCTTGATCTATAGATCCCAGAACTGTGGTTCCCCTCTTCCTCAAGCTTTCTCTTTTTATTATGTTTCTGTTCATAATCATTTACCTAGAAAGCCTCTTGGGGCTTCTGGCCTCATAATTTCCCTCCCTTACCTTGACTCCTGCTGGGTCTGTAGGGAGGGCCTTGTGCCACGTGGTCCTCTGTATGGGCTCCAGACTTGAGCTAGAAACCCGTTGACCAGCAGATGGACCAGAGGACGGCTGTCTGTTCTCCACCAGAAAAGGATTTGAACAGAAGGCAGGGAGTTGTTTTTCTCCATTCCTGACAGAGTCCTTTGTTCCTTTTCCCCACTTACGCCACAGCAATTTCGAGCCAGAGGGAGAGGCTGGGGCAGAGGCAACTACTCTGGTAACAACAACAACAACAGCAACAACGATTTTCAAAAGAGAACCCGCGAGGAGGAGTGGGACCCCGAGTACACGCCCAAAAGCAAGAAGTATTACCTGGTATGTGTCAGGGATGACCAGGATGGGCCGGAGGGCCTTTGGCACACACAGTAGCTGATACCGAGGCCTTGATTGGTCTGTCCAGAACTGCGATTAAATACGTGTGCAGGCGGATCGCACCGGGGGGATGTGTACTCAGGGACAGCACAGTGCCGGCAAGATGGGCGTTCTCTCGAGAGCTGGTCCTGGCCCCAGAAGTGTCTGTCGTCTTAAGGGGTTTATGGATTCTAGGAAGAACAAGAAGGCATGCTCTGGCCTTTTTAGTCTGTGAGCTTTCTTTTTTTTTAAGCTTATTTATTTTGAGAGAGAGAGAGAGTGTGTGCAGGGAAGGGGCAGAGAGAATCGCAAGCAGGCTCCGCACAGCCAGCACAGAGCCTGACCCAGGGCTCGAACTCAAGAACTGTGAATGACCTGAGCCAAAGTTTAGAGTCAGACACTTTAACCAACTGAGCCACCCAGACGCCCCTATTTGTGAGCTTTTTATTTGCTAACCCAGCCTCAGCCTCTCTCCAGTCTTTATTCAGGGGGGATGGAGTCCTAACCCTCTCCTGAGTCTGCAGTTGCACTCTCCCTCCCTCGTGCAAGGTAGAAAAGATGGCACAGGGTCCTTTTGAGGGAGGGAGCTGTCTCCAGAATGAAATGTCACTGGGCTCCTCTCATCTAAGTCGCCTGTCACTCAGAGGTAGCAGGCGCTTCCCGGGCTCTCCCTGCCTCCCTCACGTTGGGGCTCATCTAGGCTGAATTACCTTGCCAGTGAGAAAGTTCTCTCGGCCTCGCTGTATCACTGGCAGGCCTAGGTCCAAGCACACGTGCCTCTGAGTGTTGTAACCCAGAAAAACTTGCAGCAAGGCTTCCTCCCCCACGAGATGGGCTGGTGCTGGTGTGGAGTGTCAGCTGCACAGCCAGGAGACTGGTTTTGTAGGTGGCTGTGTACAGCCACCTTCTCTTTTCTGGGGCTGCCGGGAGCTGAGTGGAGACTCCTAGAGGACCCTTGGACCCTCTCTGGGAGGAGCTGGCGTGGCCCGGGATCCGTGCTGGAGTGGCACTGCTATAGGGGAAGGATTAAATTCTGTCTAGAGCCCTTCTTTCTCCATCTCCAGCTGCCGCCTGTAAGAGCTTTGCCGGCCTCATGCGTTTAGGCTTTTGACCAAGCCGCCTGGTAAGAAGCAACTGGCCCTTAGTTTACCCCCGGAGCCCGAGGTCCAGAGCCCGAGGTCCTGATTGTGATGGTTTGGGATTCATGAGATAACGACAACTTCTAGTTTTCAAAATGCTTTCTCATTCATTCTTTTATTGGAGCCACCTCCTCTCTCATGAGGTCATCAGAGCAGGATTGAGATGCAAGCTGGTTTTTTCCTGCTCGGCCACACTGCCTTTTGCATGAAATTAAAGGGGGGATAGAAGATGGGAGGCTGGGTTCTGGTCCTGCCTGCCACTCACAGGTCTGAGACCGTGACCAGGTCATTTGCCCTTGTTCTCGCTGCCTGTTCTAGGCTGTGGGTGGGGAGGGCCGGGAAACACTAGCATCCAGCAAGGTATTACTGAGTGTCACTTCTCTGGTAGCTGCCTGATGTCCCAGATCAGACATAGTTTGGTGTTTTGGTGTGATTGGCTTTCTCAGACCTGTCCTTTGAGAGATGGTGTATTAAACAACATGGAGTCACCTAAAGTTCCTAAGCCCGTTTCCTCGTTTGCGTGGTGGCGGGCGATAATGAGAGGAGGGTAGATGTGAGGAGTAAGTGAGGTCATGGGTGTGGAGGTCTTTCAGTGCTCAGTGAGCGTTTTAGCGTCGTCATTAAAATGCCCTGGCTGCTGCCTTAGAATCCTGAGGCACACAGTGGAAGGTTCGCTTGGATCTGAATCAGTAGCACTTTTGGAGTAGGGGACAGGGCTGAGGACAGAAAAGGAACAAAAAAGGTGGATGGGGCATAGGTTGGCTTGAGAGTCACATCTGGGTGAGAAGAGGGCTGTGCCATGCTTGTTCACTCTGGCGCTGATGGTGGTTTTCCTTCCTCTCAGCATGACGACCGTGAAGGCGAAGGCAGCGAGAAGTGGGTGAGCCGGGGCCGGGGCCGAGGAGCCTTCCCCCGGGGTCGAGGCCGGTTCATGTTCCGGAAATCCAGCACCAGCCCCAAATGGGCCCACGACAAGTTCAGTGGGGAGGAAGGGGAGATTGAAGACGACGAGAGTGGGACAGAGAACCGAGAAGAGAAGGACAATTTACAGCCCACAACTGAGTAGGGGCCACTGCGATGGGAGCCCCTGCCCAGGGGAGAGAGGGCGCTGGGAAGATGGCTGGTGAGGAGCGAAACCGAGAAGCCTCAAGATTGCGAAAATCCCGCCCTTCCCCCCACCTCCCCAGCCACGCAGAATCCTACTACCGCGGAGCATCGAGCATCCCTGGGAGCATCCCTGGCGCTGTGTCCCACCGGACAGGCGGGGCCTGGGGGGTTGGGCCCAGCTCTGGAGCAGAACACAACGCATTGGGCTTTAGCTGTGTTTCTCATTTGTTGTTGGTGTGCGGGGTGGGGGCTGGGGTAGGGAGGGGAGAGCGATACCTGGATTTTGGTTTGTTCCCTATTAGAAACCAACAGTTTTGTTCTTAATTTCATTTGGAGCTAAGAGGACTAATTTGGTTTTCAATCTCTTCTCCCTTATCCTGATTTTAAAAACCCTTCTTCTTCCTTTTTTTTTTTTCCTTCCCCTTAGGCATATGTAGTAACCATAGCAGAAAGATTTAATTTGGGCAACTTTGATTCTTCAAAGAGAAAACAAAGCATGTGAATAAACATTGAAGTGTTCACCTCAGTTTGGGACCAAACTGCTTGGATCTTTGTAAAAATCGGTTTTGTATGTCGAGGAGGAGTTCAAGGCCTTTCTGACCACCTTGTGTTCCCCTTTTCTGCACAGCCATGTATCCCATGGTGTGCTGCTAACCATACCCCACGTCCCCCCACACCCCAATATTTTCTGATTTCTTCTGGGCTGGGCATCCCATTCTCCACCAGCAGCTCTAGTATCCCAAACTTTGTAGTCCTGCTGACCCTCTCAGCAACAGGGGTGGAAACTGGACGGCAGTTTCTGGTCTGTTTTCTAAGAAACTTCTGAATTCTATTATCTTTACAAATATAAGATGAGAAAATAATTTTTTCAATATTTTTTATTAATCTTTTTATAAAATGAAAAGAAACTCCTATGATCGATTAAGGAAGGTGGTTATGGCTGGGTGGTTTGTGGGGGTTTGTTTTTTCTTTTTCTTTTCCTTTTTTTTTTTCTTTTAACCTTAAGCTTTAAGTTGAAACATTCTTGGATGTTTGGGGGGAAAACATCCTCTTAAAATGGGTCCTTGTGCTTGCCTTCTGGGGAGGCGGTCCTGAGCAGGTGAATCATATGGCATTTATGCATATGTTATATGCGGACTGCACCCACCTCTTCCCCCCACCCCCAACCTTTGCCTCTTGGGTTGTTGTGCTTCTTTCCCCTTACTTTGCTACATTTCTATAGTTAAGTTGGTTTTACTTGAATGATTCATGTTTAGGGGGAAAAAATGAAAACACCCTTAAAATTTGTTTCAACTCCTCCTGCAAATAAAAAAATAAATGAAGAAGGCAGACGTAAATGGACTCTGGTCATTGTCACCCTTAGTGTGTGTGTGTTTGGGGGTGTGTGTGTGGGGGGTTGGGTACTTGCCACAGCAGCTTCAGGGAGTCTGAAAGACAAAAACGTGTCTCTGAGGGCTGGGCCCAGACTGTTGCACTGTCTCATCAGCTCCATGACCAGTTGTTCTGGGAGGAGACTCCCACCCTTCGCTGGCTAATAACTCGTCACCCCAGTGGTTTTGCATCATCCTGTAACATGGACATCCCAAGAGAACCAGGTTTTTTTTCCACTGTGGTGTTAAGGGCAAGGACTTTGGCTTCCAAAGTGGTGGGGCAAAGGTCAGGGCTTGTCGATGACAGGTTCAGCCTTCCGTGTTCGCCAGGAGCAGAAAGATTACCTGAAAGCCCAGCCCCTGTGGGACTGGCATCAGATTGGCCCTAAACTCGAGCCCTTACCAGCTCCGGGCTTGGCTCTGGGCAGGAGCTTTAAAAGCTCCTGAAGTTCCTTTTTTCTTGCCCCTTCCCAAGGAGAATCTGGGGGTGTTTTATGAAGCCAAAGGAACTGGGTGGCGGGAAACTGGGGTCTTTGCCCTCCTTTGGCCTGGGAGTGGGGCTGTGGGGGTAACGGTCGGTCCAGGGACAGCAGAGATTCAGAGTATGCTAGTTAAAGCTTTGTGTGCACTAGAGCAGCCGCCCCTGCCACCCGGGGCCTGCTTCAGAGCAGTTGCAGCCCGTTGGCGGCCCCACCCTGGTATGCGCCTCTCCCACCTCTTCCCCTGCTCCTCAAAGTTTGCCAGCGGGGAGAAGGTAGGCCAGGGAAGGCTCTGTGCGAACGGTGGGTGGGAGCCCCAGGGCCTACGCTGCCAGAGGGAGTAGAGGCGGCTAGACTGGAATTTAAGTGACTAGGTCTGGGTAAGCACGTGGGGGAGCTGTGGCCCCAGCACTGGCCAGAGACCCTGGAGTCCTCGTCCTCATCCCTGGGTTGGGGGCCGAGCCTGCTGGGCCGGGCCGCCCCCTCTCCCACACCCACTCCCAGCACCCTGGGCCCGACCTATCGGCTAGCTTCTCCGCCTCCTTCGCTTCACAACCTCGCAGCTCGTCCCACCCACCCTACCTGGGCCCATAACTCCTGCCTGCGGGACAGCACTGTCCTCCCAGCGGCCGGCTCTGGAGCGCGACCCGGAAGCTATGGGTATGTGCGGAGGGTTTTGGGTGGCGGAAATGGCCCACACCAACCGACCCGCTCTCCCGCTGTCCTCCACGCGGAGCCCGGGATTCTCGCCTAAGCCAGTGTGCCCGGACCGGCCATTCTGAGACCCCCGCCCGGTCCTCCACCCGCAGAGGTGCTGGTCCTGGCCGGATGCCGCGCGCAGAAGGAGGACGAACTGAATCTGGCGCCCGGGGACGTGGTCCGGCAGGTGTGTGAGGGGCCCGCACGGGGCTGGCTGCGCGGAGAGCTACGGGGTCGTTGTGGCCTCTTCCCCGAGCGCTTGGTGCAGGTGAGGCCGGGCCGCAGATCGGGTGGAGCTCGCCTCCGGGAGCTGAGAGCCCCCACGTCTCCGTGTCCTCATTTCCAGGAGATCCCCGAGGCTCTGCGCGGCGCCGGAGAGGCGCCGAGACCGCGCTGCGCGCGCCGCGGAAGTAAGCGCCCGGCCGGGTGGGCGGGTGCGCGGGGCCTGCGCGGCTGCGGCCACCCCTAGCGGGGCGTGACGGGCGCGGCTCTGGGCGGGGCCACTCGGCCTTCTGCGGCCTGTGATTGGTTCTTGGGTACAATGCTCCGCCTTAGGGCGAGGCCTGGAGCGCCTGCTAGGGAGCTCCTGACCCGCCCCTCTCCCAGCTCAGTGAACTGGGGCGCACAGTTCCAGAGGCCTCTCTCTCTCTGGTCCGACCTGAGGTCGCCCCGCCAAATCTCGGGGCCCCCAAAGATGGTGCAAGGTGAACTTCAACTACAGCCCGGAGCAGGCGGACGAGCTGAAGCTGCAAGCTGGGGAGATTGTGGAAGTGATAAAGGAGGTGAGGGGACGAGGTGATGATGAGAGGCTTTGGACGCAGGTGCTGGAGGTGCTGGAGGTGCTGGAGTGGGTCCCGGGGAGATGTGTGAAGTGAGGGTGTGGGCGATGGGGATGGTGAGGGGCGCAGGAATGGGAAAGTGAGGGAGCGAAGGAGGAGGTGGGCATCGGGCAGAATCGGGGCAGAAAAAAGGGGGGAAGAATTCTCGAGAGACCCTTGGGGCAGAACCAGATGGTCCTGCGTCCTCCTCCTCCCCAGATTGAGGACGGCTGGTGGCTGGGAAAGAAGAACGGGCAGCTGGGAGCCTTCCCATCCAACTTTGTGGAGTTGCTGGACAGTGGGCCCCCAAGTGAGACCTGCGCCCTGTGACCCTGAGAACCCCTGTGACCAGACTGCAATCTCCAGTGACCCTCCCAGTGGCCCGAGCCTGTGATCCACACAACCTGACCCTCTGACCCCTTTGACCTCTCCCATGATCTAAACTGAATTAGCAAGGCCCCTAACCTCACTGTCCCCACCAGGCCTTGGGAACCCAGACATGCCTTCAGTCAGCCCCGGTCCCCAGCGGCCTCCCAAGGTAAACTGGGTGCGGTGGGCACAGAAGTGGTGAGTTCCTACTGGGGAGGTGGAGGCTCAGCTGCTTCCTCCCTCTCCCTCCTCCATTAGCTGAGCAACCTGACCTATGAGAGCCCTCCAGACTACCTGCGGACAGGTGAGCACCCAGCCAAAGGGTTCCTCGGAACCCCCTCCCGAGAGCCATCTTGACTTGGGGAAGGGGGAACCCCAACTAGGCTGATGTGGGAGGGAGCGGGTGACTGATCTGGGGAGAGGAGTTGGCTTCAGTGGACTGACCTCCCCTCAGTACCCCGCCCTGAGATCTACAGGGTGCTGTTCGACTACCAGCCCGAGGCCCCAGATGAGTTGGCGCTGCGGAGGGGAGACGAGGTGAAAGTACTGAGGAAGGTATGAAAGGCACAGGACAGGGGAGGCGGCCCTGAACGGTGTGCGCGGAGAAGCGCGGGCACCCTGGAAGGAAGGAGCTTGGGGCTCTGGCTCACCTCCCCATGGCGTCTTGCTCTCCCAGACCACAGAGGATAAAGGCTGGTGGGAAGGAGAGTCTCAAGGCAGAAGAGGACTCTTCCCAGACAACTTTGTGCTCCCCCCACCCCCAGTGAGTATGGAGCCAGGCACTCAGGTGGTGGGGGGCAGGCTGCTCTGGACGAAGTTGGGGGTTGTGTTCAGTGGACATTTAGGTCACCCCTAAATGAGGGTGAACCTAGAAACGTGGGGACTTTTCTTCAGATTCTGATAATTTCCTTCCTCACAGATCAAGAAGCTGATCCCACGGAAAGTGGCATCTCGGGAGTCAGGTGGGTGCCCAGGAAGCATGGGGTTTGGGTGGATTTTGCTCTCTGTGGATTTTGCTCTCCGTTGTTTATGGGCAACTAAACTAACTAACTAACTAACTAACTAACCAGTTTAGTTGCCCATAAACACCCATAGCTCTCCAGTGGCTCAGTATTAATTATAGCCCCTTAGGGGTTACCTCTGTATCTATGTCTGTGCCTAAATAATGTATTGCTTAATTTATTTTATTTTAAAAATTTTTATGTTTATTTTTGGGAGAGAGACACACACACACACATAGAGTGTGAGCAGGGGAGGGGCAGAGAGAGAAGGGAGGCACAGAGTGCAAAGAAGGCTCTAGGCTCCGAGCCATCAGCACAGAGCCTGACATGGGACTCGAACTCAAGAACCCTGAGATCCTGACCTGAGCCGAAGCCGGACGCTTAACCGACTGAGCCACCCAGGCGCCCCTGTATTGCTTAATTAATTTTACTTGTTTTGAGCTTGATAAAAAATGATATCTTGTTTATAGTTGTCTGGGAGTTGTGGTTTCCAATCAACATAATGTTTCTAAGATTAATCTGTGTTGATGTAGATGCAAATTCACGAATTTTTCTCTGCTGTATAATATTCCTTGCAGGGCCTTTACCACAGTTTATGTATGTATCTGATCTCTTTCATTATTTCTAGTTTTTGTTACAACAAACAGGGTGGCCATGAGCATTCCTGAGCCTGTGTTCTGGCGGGCAGGTACAATCATTTCTCTAGGATATAAATGTAGGACAGGCACTTCTAGATTATAGGGTGCGTCAATGTTCAACTTTTATGACATAAAGTCGTTTTGGATTTCAAAGCGATTGTACACTTTAACATTCCACTGTTGGTATATGAGATCCTGTTAATACAAACCCTCTTCAACAGAGGGATTATCAGATTTTACTTTTGTGTGTGTGTGAATCCAGTAGGTAAAAAAGAGCATCTCCTTGTGGACTTAATTTGCTTTTATTTTCCTGGTTAGTTCTAATTAGCTAGAGTTCATTATATAAACTGTCTTTTGCGGGTTATATGCCTCACAAATGTTTTCTCTCATTGTGGTTTGTTGTCTCTTTTTGTATAATGCCGTTCTTTGATGAGCAGGAGTTCTTAATTTTAATGCAAACATCAGTCTTTAATGGTTAGCAGGTTTTTCCTTGTCTAAGAAATCCTTCCTGCTCCAAGTTCAGAAAAACCGTCATTTATACATATAATTTTTTTAACATATATTTTTTAAATGTTTATTTATTTTTGACAGAGAGAGAGACAGAGTGTGAGTGGGGGAGGGACAAAGAGAGAGAGAGAGAGAGAGAGGGAGACACAGAATCTGAAGCAGGCTCCAGGCTCTTAGCCGTCAACACAGAGCCCAACATGGGGTTCAAACCCACAGACTGGACTGCGAGATTATGACCTGAGCTGAAGTTGGACGCCCAACTGAGTCCCCCAAGCGCCCCGATATTTCTTTTTTTTAAGCTTATTGTATTTATTTTGAGAGAGAGAGAGAGAGAAAAAGTGTGAGTGGGAAAGGGGCAGAGAGAGGGGGAAAGAAATGGTCCCCAGCAGGCTTTGCGCTGTTAGCAAAGAGCCTGATGTGGGGCTCGAACTCATGAACCTTGAGATCATGACCTGAGCCAAAGTCGGACGCTTAACCAACTGAGCCATCCAGCCACCCCTCATTTATGTTTCTTTAAAACCTTTGAAGCATTGCTTTTTGTTTGTAAGTGCCTTCATCTCTGTGGCATTGATTTTTAATGAGTGACCCATTTATAGCTTTTTCCATATGGGCAAGGAGTTGCTCCAGCATCATTTATTATTTTCTGCATGTGATTTTTACTCAGCTTTTATAAAATTTATTTCTGAATAACCCAGATTTTTAATTGTACTTTTAAAAAGATTAGATATCCTTCTGTTTATTTCAGGAATATAGAAATGCTTTGATTTTTGTATATTGATTTTATAGCCAGCCACGGTGCTAAACTCTTATTATTTCTCATAGTTTATCTGTGGATTCCTAGTAAGTTTTCTGTGAAGACAATCATGTCATCTGTCACTAATGACAATTTTGCTCTATCTTTTCTACTCCTATGTCTTTTCATTTTATTTTCTCATTTTTCTATAGTGGCTAGCAGCTCAATACACTATTGAATAAAAGTGGTTATGTTGAACATCATTACCATGTTCTGATTTTAAGTGGAATGTTTCCAACTTTTCTCCTTTAACAACGATACTTAGAGCTTTTCCTAGATAGTTTTTTGTCAAGCTAAGAAAGATCTTTTCTATTTCTAGTTTATTTAGAATTTTTATCAAGAGTATGTGTTGAGGGTCACCTGGGTGGCTTGGTCTGTTGAACATCCACTTTGGCTCCGATCAGGATCTCACGGTTCGTGAGTTTGAGCCCTGTGTTGGGCTCTGTGCTGACAGCTCAGAGCTGGAGCCTGCTTCAGATTCTGTGTCTCCCTCTCTCTCTGCTCCTCCCCCGCTCACACTCTGTCTCTCTCTCAAAAATAAATAAGCATAAAAAATTATTTTAATAAAAAAAGTATGTGTTGAGTTTTTTCAGATTATTTATATGAATGTTTTAAAATGATCCTCTGGGTTTTCTCCTTTAATCTGCCAATGTGATACATGACATTTGTAGAATGTTCTCATGTTAAGCTGCTCTTGCATTCTTGGGATAAATTCAAATTGGTCGTTTTTTTTTTTAATGTTTGTTTATTTTTGAGAGAGACAGAGGGTGAGCAGGGGTGGGGCAGAGAGAGAGGGAGACATAGAATCCAAAGCAGGCTCCAGGCTCTGAGCTGCCGGCACAGAGCCTGTCGCGGGGCTCAAACTCATGAACTGTGATATCATGACTTATGCGGAAGTTGGACACTTAACCATCTGAGCCACCCAGGCGCCCCCAAACTGGTTATGGTTTTATCATTTCTTACATTGTTGGGATGCTATCCCAATTTTTCTTAAGATTTTTGCATTTATTTTTATTTCCTCATCTGATTATGACTATTACACTGGCCCCATGAATGGGTTAAGGGGTATACATTTTGTTTTTTAATTATCTGGTAGATCTTCTATAAGACGGGAATCATCGTGTGGGCTCCTGGCCAGTTCAGTCAGTAGAGCAGGCAAGTCAATCTTGGAGTTGTGATTCAAGCCCTACATTGGGGGTTTACTTTAAAACGATTTTTTTTTTAAAGATAGAAATCATCATTCCTTGAGACTTGGTAAAACTTGCCTGTAAATGCATCTGGCCCTTTTTTTTCTCTATTATGGGAAGATTTTAAACTACTTCAATTTCCTTTAATAGTTATAGGGAAGTTTGGCTAAAATCCTTTCCTTTCCTTCTTTGTTATGTTTTGTTTGGCTTGAAACGACAGAAATTTAATCTCCCACAGTTCTGGGAGATAGAAATTGAAATCAAGATTTGGCATGGCCATGTTTTCTGTGAAGATTCTATTTTTTAAAAAATATTTCTATTTTTAAGTAATCTCTACACCCAATGTGGGATTTGAACTCACAACCCCAAGATCAAGAGTTGCACGTTCCACAGACTGAGCCAGCCAGGTGCCCCTTTCTGTGAAGATTCTAGGGGAAGCATCTTTCCTTGCCTCTTAGATTCTTCTGGCAGCTGTGGCAGTCCTTTGCTTCTAGATCTGTCTATCACTGTTCTCTGCCTGTCTTCACATTGTCTTCTGCACAGTGTGTCTGTGTCCAAATTTTCCTCTTCTGATAAGAACAGCAGTCATTGGGTTAGGGCCCTAAGAGAGTATGACATCATCTCTGTTTTTTTTTAATTTTTTTTTATTTTTGAGAGGGATTTTGAGAGAGACAGAGGGCCAGTGGGGGAAGGGCAGAGAGAGAAGGAGACACAGAATCCAAAGCAGGCTTCAGGCTCTGAGCTGTCAGCATGGAGCCTGACGCGGGGCTTGAACCCACAAACCGTGAGATCATGACCCGAGGTGAAGTTGGACGCTTAACTGCTGTTCAAATGGCTTGAACCTTGGAACTCAGGTGGGAGAAAATCTTGCATTTTAGGAGCCTTGCACAGACAGCGTTCTATCCCCTGGTCCCTGGGTAATGATGGCTGACCAAAAATCTGGCTAAAATTCTTAAATCTGTTTCAATGACTTATACTTGTAATTATCCATTTTACCAATATTTTCTAGTTGTTTGCATAAAGTCATAATATTCCCTTATAATCTGTATCTGCACTTAGTCTTTGTTTTCATTTCTAATCAGTTTTTCCTCTTTTTCCTTGTTCAGTCTCATCAAGACTTGTTCATATATTCAACTACTTAAAAGACACCTTTTCTATCGTACCTTTTATTTTCAAGGTTCATCCATTTTCCTGGTTTGTGCTGTACTGCATTCCTTTTAGTTGCCCGATATATCCCGTTCTGTGAATGTACCACGTTTCATCCACGCGTTCGCTGGTGGACACTGAGGTGGTTTTTACTTTTGGGGGCCCCGGCATTTGTGTACTAGTTTTTGTGTTGCCGTCTTTCCATTTCTCTTGGGTGTATGCCTAGGACAGTGATTTCCGGGTGCTGTGATAGCTCTGTGTTCAGCGTGGGGAAGAACGGTCAGACTGTTTGCCACTTTCTGTTCCCGCTAGTCCCACTTTCTGTTCCCACCAGCAGGGCACGAGGGTCCTACTTTCTCCACATCCTCCCCAGTACTTGTCACTGTCCTTTTTATGATGATCATCCTAGTCGGCGTGACGTGGTGTCTCATTATGGTTCTGCTCTACCTCTCTCTGCCATGTTAGATGTTGACTGTCTTTTCATATGTTTACTGACAATTTATATATCTTCTCTCAGAGGAATGTCTGTTTGGATCCTTTGCCCATTTTTTAGTTGGGTTATTTGCCTTATAGAAGTTTTATATTTTTTAATGTTTATTTTTTTATTTTGAGAGAGAGGTGGGTAGGGGCAGAGACAGAGAGAAGCCCAAGCAGGCGCCACGCTCAGCATGGAGCCCAACCCAGGGCTCGATCTCACAACTGTGAGATCATGTTCTGAGCTGAGATCAAGAGTCAGATGCTTAACCTACAGAGCCATCCAGCTGCCCCAACCTGTGGGGTTTATAGGTATCTTGAGCGAAGTCCCTTATCGGACACATACTTTGCACATATTTTTTCCCATCCTGTTGGCTTTCTTCGTACTTTCTTTTTTTTTTTTAATGTTTTATTTTTGAGAGAGAGAGAGAGAGAGCAGGGAAGGGTCAGAGAGAGGGAGACACAGAATCCAAAGATAGGATCCAGGCTCTGAGCTGTCAGCACGGGGCTCAACACGGGGCTCGAACCCACGAACCGTGAGATCATGACCTGAGCTGAAGTCAGACGCTTAACCGACTGAGCCACCCTGGCGCCCCTCTTTGTACTTTCTTAATGGTACCTTTTAATACACAAAGGTTTTACAACTTGATGAAGTCTCACTTCCCTATTTTTCTTTGGTTATTTGTGCTTTTGGTGTTGTATCTACGAAACCAGGGCCAAGTCCCAGGTTTCACCCCAAATCGAGTGACCTCCCTTCCATCATGGCCTTGAAGCTGCCAACCGTGGCAGCCTGCCGACGCCGCAGAGGCAGGGGACAGGGACGGGTGCGGTCGTGGGCAAGGACGCCATCAAGCATAAATGCTTCTCAGATCACCTCATGCCTTTGGTCCATTTCCAGGGCACGGAAATGGTGGTTTTGTCCAGCTTTCTAGTTGCTTTCGAGCGACGATTTGTCTGCCCCTTCATTCGGCCGCACTCAGACCCCTGTCATTACCTGCTCCTTTACCCCTGCTCGCAGATTTTCTGTTCCTTGTCTCACTGTGCTTCCCGTTTTACCAGATCTCCCAGCTGTTTGGGTTGAGTCTGCTATTTAACCTATATTGCGTTGGATTTATTTCAAGAACGCTGTTTTGCATCTCTGGCGGTTTCAGTTTTCTTTCCCCGCCCTCCCACATTTGCCTGTTTATTCCTGATGATCCCTTTGTTTCGTGCGCGTGTTGCATGACTATGTTCTCCGACAACCCCAGTATCTGCTGTGTGGTGTGGCCGCTGATGCCCATTCCCGGGGGCTCGCTTTCTCGTGTGTTTTATGATCTTCGTGTGTGAGCTCATGACTCGATCCCAACCCGAGTGAGTTCTGTATGCCTCGTTAGGGGAAGGTTTCCTCCAGACAGGACTTGCTTCTACTTCCACCAGTAGCTACAGGGCACCAACCAGTAGAGATCACTTCAGCCTTCTAGAAGAAAGGGCTCACTGCTGCCTAGCTACCAAACTTGGGGTGCGTGGGGGCACCCACATCCTGGGGAGACACCCTGGGGTATCTGCTCATCACAGGCGCAGGCTCCATAGTCACAGCAGTGCTGCCTTCCCCCTACCTTTCTGGCCTCAGGTCCCTCCTTTCTAATGGATCCCCCCCCCACCTCTTTGGGTTCCACCAGTGCCTCAATTTTATCTTTTTTTAAAATTTTTAAATGTTTTTTTTTTTTTTTAATTTTTGAGAGAGAGAGAGAGAGAGACCGAGTGTGAGGGGGAGGGGCAGAGAGAGAGAGGGAGACAGCATCTGAAGTAGGCTCCAGGCTCTGAGCTGTCAGCACAGAGTCCGACACGGGGCTCAAACCCACACATCATGAGATCGTGACCTGAGCTGAAGTCGGACGCTCAACCAACTGAGCCACCCAGGTGCCCCAAAGGAGCCTATAATTGCTCTCCAGTGGGAGGGCCCTACTAAGCACCTAATCAGCCAAAGTACGAGGAACTGAAGTCAAAGTTGACATTTACTGAGCTTTGACTGTAAGCCAAATACTCTTCTAAGCGCCTCAGGTGAATGAAGTCCTCCAAAGCTCACAATAACCCTACCGCATGTATACTGGATGGACGAGATAGTGGGGCGCAGAGAGGTTAAGTTACGTAGCCCAGTTTTCACACAGCCGGCACGTAACGGAGCAGGACGTCAAAGCCTGGTGTCTGGCTACAGGACCCGTGCTCTAACCCACTCTGCACAATGTTGGGGTTTGTGCATGTACCTGTGTGTGACACTGCGTGTGTGACTAAATACCAGCATGTGTTCATGTGCCAGAGTGGCTGGTCGTGTGTCCATGAATATGAATGTCACTGTGTGTGTGTTCACACTGATGTCACCTTCATGACATCAGTGTGGCCTTCTCCGACCACCACATTTAAAATGGACATTCTTGGGGCATCTGGATGGCTCAGTCCGCTAATAATCTGACCTTTGGTTTCAGCTCAGGTCATGCTCTCATGGTTCGTGGGTTCAAGCCCCACATCAGCCTCTACGCCGACAGTGCAGAGACTGTTTGGGATTCTCTCTCTCTCCCTCTCCCTCTCCCTCTCTGCCCCTCCCCTGCTCATGCTCTCTCTCTCTCAAACTAAATAAATAAAATAATAAATAAAATTGACATTCCTCTGCTTATTCTTCCTCAGTATTACCTAATAACTCTCTAACACATTGCATATTCTACTTTTGCTTATGTCTGCTTCCCCACTAGAAACTGAGCTAATTTTTTTTGAGGGGGGTATGCAAGTGATTGAGGGGCAGAAAGAGAGTGAGGGAGAGACAAAGTATCCTATAGGGGACAGAGAGAGAGAAGCAGGGCTCACCCAATGCGGGACTCGAACTCAGGAAACATTAGATCGTGACCTGAACCAAAGTCCGATGCTTACCCGACTGAGCCGCCCAGGCGTCGGAACCTGAGCTCACTCTGCTGTGGGAAGGTGCTGCAGGCAGGGGGAGCGCAAGCCAGAGTGCAGGGTGGTGGCTGCTGCCGTGGTCTGGGTGAAGATGGTTGATGTCTGGGTCTGGAGCGCTAGGGGCAGACGTGGTGACAAGTGATTGAATTCAGGATGTTTTGAAGGTAGAGCAGTCGGGATGTGCTGCTGGTTTGGTTGTGCAGCACAAGGGAATGAAAGAGGTCAGCAATGACGCATTTTGTCATCTGAGCAAGTGGGCAAGTGTGTGAGGGGACACTGAAAAGAGGTGGGTTTGGAGGATGAGAAGTCAGAGCTCAGTTTGGGGTACGTTCAGTGTATGATGCCACTTAGCTCCCCAGCTGGAAACAGAGAGGGCAGCTGGATATGAATCTGTAGCTCAGGGGCTAGAGATGAAAACGTGGGAGTCATTGGCTGCTTGTTGCTAATTGAATTCATCAAACTGGGTGAGGTCTCTTAGGGGTAAGTGAGATAGAGAAGACAGAGACGTTCTAGAGAGGGTGGGCTGGATTGGGCGATTGCTGTGATCCAAGAAAAGGATGTCGTCTGACCCAGGGGGACAGCCATGGGCACTGAGCAGGAGACAGGTCTTGGAGACGCACGGATCGGGGCGCCTGGCCGGCTCAGTCAGTAGAACGTGCAACTCTTGATTTTGGGGTTGTGAGTTTGAGCCCCATGTTGGGTACAGAGATTACTTAAAAAAAAAAAAAGGAAAGAAAAAGAAAAGTATGGATAAAAAATGGGCAGGAAATGAAAGCATGTCCCCTCCAAAGCCTTCCCTGACAACTGTCTTCTAAGCCTGATGCCCCTTCAGGTTTCTCCCCTGGTTCCCCGTGCCCACGTGGCATGAGGGTGGTAGGCTCCCCCCAAGTTCTGAGGAGGCAGAGTCAAATGTTCATCTCCTGTCCCTAGTCCCCTGTGCACAGGACAGGGCCACCAACCGTTAGATGAATGGATGAGGGAGTGAATGGCTGCCACACTCCCTTCTTCCCTCACAGCTCCTATTAAGGAACCAAAAACGATGATGCCCAAAGCAGCCCTCCCTACAGTCAAGAAGCTGGTGACAGCCTCCACTGGGTCCAGCAAAGCCAAGTAAGGAGCCAGGGTAGGGGTGCGGGGAGGAGGGCACAAAGGAAATGCTGCTCCCTGCCCCCCACCTCCTGGTCTGATGGTGGTCTGTTCCAGGCCACCTCAGACACCCATTGGAGATGGTCAGAAGCGCCTCTCCCGCCTCTCCCGCGACTCAGGTAGGCCTCGCAGACCCCCCTCCATTGGGGGTGGGGCAAGGAAGGGGGTTTGTGCTGAAGGACAGATGGGGAAAGACCCAGAGTGGGAGGAGCCTGCCCCCCTGAGGTTCTGCTCTCATAGGCTCCAGTGGCAGCTTCCTCAGCAGGGGTCCAGGCCACCCTGGTAGAAAGGGATCGAAAACCCAGGCTTCCCAGCGGCGCTCTGCCACCAGTCAGGTAAGAGGCCCCCAGACGCAGGAGAGCGGGACTGCTGGGCAGGGCCTGGTTTCCAGGGGTGTGGTGTACATGGGGGAAGGATCCCAGGCCGAGGGGGACCTGACTCAAACTGTCCAGGTACCCATCCCTCAGCTGGAACCTCGCCCCCATCACCACAGGAGGAATTGCAGAGCAGCCTAGCAAAGGCCTCCCCTGTGAATAAGACCCCCACTCTGGACAAGCCCCCCAGCCCGGAGAAGACTCTGTCTCCAGATAAGGCCTCCACTCCAGAGGAAACCCTGACTCCAGAGAAGGTCCCCATCTCAGAGGAGGCCTTGACTCTGGAGTTCAAGGGCCCCACCCCAGAGAACCCCACCCCAGAGGAGAGCCTGACTCTGGACAAGGCTCCCAGCCCAGACAACATGATTTCTGTGGATGAAGTCCCTGCCCTGGACGTCCCACCTGAGGATGAAGCCCCTGGCCCAAAGATGGCCCCGCCTGGGGACGAGGCCCCCACCCTAGAGAAGGTCTTGACCCCTGAGCAGGCGCTC
Organism: Crocuta crocuta; assembly: GCF_008692635.1. NCBI lineage: Eukaryota > Metazoa > Chordata > Mammalia > Carnivora > Hyaenidae > Crocuta > Crocuta crocuta. Next base: position 1,508,972 of record NW_027528276.1, read on the forward strand.
TCTGAAGAGACCTGCGCCAGAGATAACACTCAGCTCCATGACTTCTCTCCGGAGCAAGCCCTGCTGAAGTTCAAGTCTCTTGCGGCCAATGAGGCTCAATCCCAAGAGGTCCATATGCTAAAGGAGCCTGACCTCTGCATGAGGACACACTCTCTGGATCAGAGGGAAGGCCCCCCATTCCAGTGTGAGTCCCAGCCAGAGTCCATGCCTGCCCAGGAGGCCCCAGGGCAGCCTGAGGCTACCCAGAAGGAGGCGGCGCCCCCTAAAGAGGAGGTGCCCCTAAAAGAGGAGTTCCCCAAAGAGGTAGCTGCAGTTCAAAAGAATACTCATCCTATCAAGTCGACTCCAGACCCCCAAGAGACTCCCACCCTGCTTTCCCCGATCCCGCAAAATCTCACGGGCAGCAGAAGTGACAGAGGCGATATAATGAGGCTACAGGACGAGGTGGAGTCTTTAAGAAGGTCGCTGGAGCAGATGGGGGTGCAGCTGGAGTAAGTGGGGAGAGGGAGGGCAGGGAGGGAGGCGGGGGCTCTAAGACTGCCCAGCCCACCCCTTCCCCTCGGTCTCGGTCCGCAGGAGGAAGCTGACCGACATCTGGGAGGAACTGAAGAGCGAGAAGGAGAAGCGCCTGTTGCTGGAGGTGGGTGGGGTGCGNGAGGGGCCCAGGCGGGGTCGGACCCTGCCCGCGGGCCCGGATTCCGGAATCCAGCTGTGCGCCAGAGGAGGAGCAGGGCGGGCCAGCTTTCGAGCCCTGACCCCTCCCAGTTGGCCCCACTGGACTCACTGGAACGTACCTCTGCTCAGACACGAACTCCATAGCCCAGCTCAGGCACACATGATTAACATTGGGGCTGACAGTGCCTTGGCGTCAAGGTCGGGGGTCCTGGGGCCTGGTGTGTGTGCGGACGTGCGCGTGCGACTGCAATGATGCAGATTGCAGAGCATTTGTAGGGACAGGGGCAAAGTGTGCCCAGGCCTTCGGCGGTGAGGAATGCATCTGTGAGGAAAGAATGCGAGTGATAACTTGTTCTTTGCGCGTGAGGCGGTGAGGTGGTGGAGTGTGTGTTTTTGCAGTCTGCGAACTGAATGCAAGCATGTGTGCCGAGGTGTTGGGTGGGTAGATGGAGATGGTCAGCCTGGTAAAAGTCGAGTGGGGTCTCAACCCTGGGCCCCGCCTCCCCGCACGGCAAGAGCCTGGAGGACATTGGGGGCAGGAGTAACAGAGGGAGACTGAGTCACTGAGAATGCCGTTTTCATTGGTCACTTCATCTCTTAACCGGTCCCAGGGAGGGGCTGGGGATCCTGTGTCCTGTCCTCCCCCAAGGGCTTTCTGGGCAGGACTGGGGGCCCCGGAAGGTGGGGATCCATGCGCAATAGCACTGGGGAAGGTGTGGGGGTGGGGCCTCCATAGCACCGTGGGCAGGGGCCGTTCCAACGTCCTGGGGCAGCTCCGAGTTCATGCGTCTGTCCAGTACTCAGAGTGCCTTGCAGCGGGAGCGGGGCTGGTCAGTAATAGTGCATACGACCCAGGGTGCCTGTGGCCGTGGAGCTGGGTCCCAGCGTGCCAGTACCCAGCAGGTCCGGCTGTCCGGTGCGCCAAATCTCCCTCAGGATCCGTTCCCGCTCCTCCAGGCGCTGCGCGCGCTCCAGCTCCTCCGCCGACGTGAAGACGTTGACGCTCAGGGTCCCGTCGGGCTCAGCGGACAGCTCCGGGCCTGGCAGCGTGTCGTCGGGGCCCAGCCTCGTCACCGTGTCCTCTTCGTCGTCGTCGTCGTCCTCGGGCTCCAGGGTGCTGCTGCGGGGGTCCCGGCGCGGAGCAGGGGCCCGGGGCCGCGGGTGGGGCGCACAGGAGATGCTGATGACTAGTAGGCACAGGGTTAGCAGCAGGCCAAAGCAGACTCCCAGCACGAAGTAGAGGCCGAAGCTCTCCGGGTTAGCTGGGGGTCAGAGGGCAGAAGTCATGCAGGAGCCCCGGTTCCCTGACGGGCGGGAGTCGGTCCATTTCGGAAGCACCCCAGCTTCTCAGCTGGGGGCCCAGGACGGTACTCCGTATTTGAAAGATAGTAGGTAGCCGCCCTCGGGCAGTGGGGGGCAGGGAGGTAGAGAGGGAAGGGGTGGAGTGGGGCCTCAGAGGGGCAGGGAGGAGCCCACGCCCCCCGGGGGGCCCGCCCTCACCGCGGATGTGTGCGTAGGCCGCCAGGCTGTTGCTGAGCAACTCCATGTCCCTTCGGGGGGCATCCATGCTGCTCCGGGGGCGATAGGGCAGCCCCCCTGTCAGCCTGCGAGGTCAGCAAGGTCAGATCCCGATCCCCAGCCTGGAGCTGCCCCTGACCCCGCTTGCTGCGGGCAGCTCCTCTCCCTGGAAGAGCAGCCTTAGGGTCGGCCTCGCAGAGAGCAGCTCTCTAAGTTTGTTACAGACCTGGGCCCTGCCTGGGGGGTCCTTTCCCAGGGCGCAGACGCCCCTCTAACTTGGTGGGTCAGGGGACTGGGCCGTAGAAGACTCCGCCCCCGCGCGGGGTTCCCCAAATGAGGCCCGGTTTCGCCGTCCCGGTAGTGGGATGGAGAAGAGAGACATGAGTGCCTTCCCACTCCCAGGGCGGGCTCCCGGGAGGGGAGGCCGCCTCCCCCAGCCATCCAGNGTCGGCTCCCGCACAGGAAACCGCTGGGGAGGCCGGTGGCAGGGTCCCGCCCCCAAGCTACTAATAACAAAAATAATGATAGGATGGAGTTCAGCCTAGGTGCCAGACAGTGTGTGTGTGTGTGTGTGTGTGCCCTTTATAATAGTCTTTCATTTAATTCTAACAACCCTGTAACCTGAATACCATTGTCGCCACTTGGCAGATAAGTAAAGCGTGTCACGGAGAGATTGAATAATTTTCCCAGACGGTCAGGATTTGAATCCACTGCTCTCTGCCCCTAGAGCTCGCAACCCCTTCTCTACACCTTGCTCTTCCTCCGAGGGGGCCCCCTCGCCCAGGGAGGATTGCCTCCTTTCCCCAATCCTCCCCCGGATCCTCAACAACGGACAGGGCTCTCACGCCCTCCCCCCAGAGCCCAGGCTGGGTGAGTGTGTCCAGCTGGCAGAGCTCTAGTCACACAGGGTTAATGAATGCTGGACTCGGGCTGGGAGCCAGGCGCCGGCCGGCCTTGCAGAGCGCAGCCTGGAACTCCAGCCCCCTGTGCGCTTCTGCGGCAGGGCAGGCGGCAGCGATGCAGGCGACAGCGATGCATGCGGCTCGGGGATAAACCTGCCGATGCGCCCGCATCCATGTGCGCCTGGGCTCAGGGCGCACGCGTGCAATGTGCCGTGTGATCGGCGTGTGCGTGTGTGCGCAGCCTGGGTCTTCTTCCTGCTCAGACTCTCAGACCCCCCTGCCGGGCCCCCCTTCCTGTGTTGGGGCTTGGGGTGAGGGGGAGGCCTTCTTGGCGGGAGCCTCCAAGAGGAGGAGGGAAGGAAGGGGGAGAGGAAATTGCAGGCATAGCTGAAGGCTCGGCCTGAGGCCTGTGGGCCGGTGACCCCCCTCTCTCTGTCCGGGGCTGGAGACCCCCCCACTCCCAGTCCGGAGACTGGGTTCAAGCCGAGGGCAGATCTCCATGGAGAAAGGGAGGACTGGCTCCTATGGGGGTGGGAGAGGACTCCTGGGTGTTTTGTGTGTGTGCCTGGAGGCATTTCTGCCCGTACCTGTGTATGTGCCTGTCCACCTTAGTGTTGTATCTCCTGCCTTCATCGAAAGGACGAGAAGGCGGAGAGACAGAGAAGGCGGAGAGACAGACGTTACATGATAAAGGTAGTCTCTTAAGCTCCCCGAGGGTGGTGACCACCTGGAGGGCTCCCGAGGGGAGGCCCGAATCCTGCCACCCCTGGGATCTGTGGGGAGAGTGTCCCGACAGGAGTGAGGGCTAGCTTGGAAGCGAGACTGTTTTGGGGCGCAGTGAGGGTGGTTGGACTTTACTGTCATTGTGGTGGGGAACCTTGAGAGTCTCAGGGGAGCATCATGGTTCCTGATGTGCTTTGGAGAGATCCCCGTGGGGGCTCAGTGTAGCGTGGGCCAGGGCAGGGGGAGCAGTGAGCTGCTGCACCCATCTGATCAAACAGTACCCAGGGCTTGGCCCGGAAGGCCCCCTGGAGGAGGTGAGGGCATCACCCTCAAGCGGTCTTCACAATCCCTGCACTGGATGTGGACAAGAAGGAAAACGTAGGACGGCTTGATGTTGGGCCTGAACACTGGAGGGCAGCCCGTGTGGGGAGCAAGTTTGGGCGAATCAGAGTTTCACGTCAGATTGTGAGATCTGAGATGTCCCCCCCACACCCGGGGGAGGTGGCAGACCTTGGAAGCCTCCAGGAGTCTGGGCGGATGTGCATTTGAGAGCCCTCAACACAGAAGATGGATTGAACACCTCTGGGGCAGGGAGGGGAGAAGTAAGCCACTGAAGCTGCAACCTTGAGGGCTGTCAGGAGGAGGCGTCAGGAGGGACCAGTGAGGTGGGAGGGTGAGCCGGCTAGGACTAAGATTAGCCGTGTCACACAGGGCCCAGGGGCGAGGGTGAGGCCAGAATCCAACCACTGGCTGTGGTATCGGTGGGTTTCCACGGATGCGCTGACATGTAGACTGGCCTCCACCCACGTGAATACTGCTGTGTGCAGCCACAGTGCTTCTGTGACCGCCCCTGTGTGTTGAGGACATGCTGCCTCCGTTAGCACGTGCATCTTCATGGGACTCCACGTGCACGTCTCCTGGATCTGTGAGGACACTCTCAGATTTGGGGTATGTTTGTGTTAGGCTGTGCCGTCCAGATCTCTGGGGATCGCTACCTGCGGACACAGGGGTCTGTATCTGGGTTGGTGTGGGACGTGTGTTTGGAGCGGGTCAGGCGTGACCCAGCCCTGGTGAAGCTGGTGGCTGAGCTGGAGCAGAGCGGGGGGTTGAGATGGTTCCTGGTCCCGGAGCGCTGCCTTCCCGAGGGGGGAGGCAAGTGGCCAAGCCGGGCCAGGTGGGAGAAGTAGCAGCCTTGCCCTGGAGAGTTCAAAAGAGGCCGAGGGCTGCTCCTGGAGGCCCTGGGGGGTGTGCCCAAAGGCCACCCCCCGCAGCCCCCATGCCCTCCTGGCCACCTGCCTATCTGCGTTTCTGCCTTGCCCCGCTCTGCCCGCCAGCCTGTGGACATTCCCAGCCGCCCGCCTTCCTGTTGTGCCGCCTGGATCTCTCCTTATCCGTCGCTCGCCTGCCTGGCTTGCATCCCACTTGTCCACCTGCTGACTTCCTCCCTGTCTGCCGGCCTCTGACGTGAGGCATGCCCACCTGCCCACGTGTTGGGTGCCTCACTGCTTTCAAGTCAGCCTGTGACACTTGAGATTTGTCACCTTGGGAGGCGCAGAGAGTGATTTGAAGATGAAACACAGGAAAGACACGTCTTTTTTTTTCCCCCCTTGATGAAAGAATTTAAGACAGGTCTTTCTTTTTTCTTCTTAAATTGTTTTCATGTTTATTTTGAGAGAGAGAGAAAGAGAGGGCACGTGGGTGTACACAGATGGGGCAGAGAGGGAGAGAGAGAATCCCTTGCAGGCTCCTCACTGTTCGCACAGAGCCTGATGCAGGGCTCCGTCTCACGAATCTGTGAGATCATAACCTGAGCTGACTGAAATCAAGAGTCGGACGCTTAACCGACTGAGCCACGCAGGCGCCCCAAGATGGGTATGGATGGGAGGTCAGGGGACTGAGAGGCCCAGAGCCTCTGGGAGGGATCTCGGGGGGGGGGGGGGCATATTTAAAAACCCATGCAAGACATGACTCTGCTCCCTCCCCCAGTGGCCAAGCTGGGGGTTGCCTTGCCTGCTCTATTCCTGACACTGGGGGCCTCCCCACTGAGGGGTTCAGGAGCTGATTAGGTCTTAGATGGAGGGGAGAAGGTGACTAACTCATGGCCTCCTTAGACCTGCCCAGTCCTCTGAATGCCCCTTAGCCCCGGGACAGCTGCTGGGAAGAGGGCACAGTGAAGTCTGCGCAATGAACAATAACAGTTACGATACTGAGTGCCCTCCCGGTACCTGGTACTGGGCTAAGTGCTATGTGCACGCTTCACCTTCAGATCCTCCTGGTAATCCTATGTAGTTTGTAGCATGACTCCCATTTTACAGAGGAGGACAGTGAGGCTCAGGTTAAGCAAGTATGTGTGGTCATGTGGCTGTAAGGGGTGGAGTCTGAATTCAAACTTCAGAGCCTAAGCTCCCAACTAGCCTTCCATGGGGCCATTCAAGGTCATGGCTCTCCACCCAGTCAGACCCAAAGTGGCCTTTTTAGGATACTTTGTATTCCTCCTTTTATGGCCCTGAAATGAAATTTACGGCTAATATACCCACCTCCACATCTAATGAAAAATACAACATAATATGAAAGAAAGAAAAGGTAATGTTATGTATTTGTGATGTGGTCAATTGCCGGCAGGGGACAGCTCTGAGTGCAGACAGCTCTAAGGTGCTGGGACATTGCGGTGGTGTCACTGTCTGACACGGTGAAGCACTCTTGGTAAAGTTCTGAACAAGACCGAGGGCAGATTTCCTCCCTTTTTACGGAGCCGTTGCGTTCCCAGAAGATTCAGAGTATGTGTCTACCAGTCCTTTGTGTTTATAGATAAAAGGCAGTTAGATTCTTGGCTCTGGTCATTGTAAACAAGTTTTTACTCATGTCCTGCAGGATGTAGAATCTGCCTGCCTTGTGGGGCTGTCTCTGCCCCCGCCCCCAAACGCCACCGGCACCCCTGTCGTTGTGATAAGCAACCCCCCCACTCCTTCACCCCCACACAGATTCACAGAAGAGTCCTGTCCTTATGGAGCTCCGTGTCTGAGCAGGGAAGACAGATACAATCAATAATCGGATATATGATCTAATACCAGGCCGATAAGCACAATGGAGAAACACAGAGCAGGGTAGGGGACTAGAGGGCAGGTGTTCAGAAACAGCCTCTCTGAGGAGGTGACAGTTTGAGCAGAGGGAAGCCAGGGAAGGAGCCATGTAAGTATCTGGGGCAAGAAGCCTCCAGAAGTAATAGCCCATGCAAAGGCCTGGAGCTGGAACCCTCCTTGGGGGTCAGCAAGGAGCCCCCTGTGGCTGGCACAGGGAGTGAGGAGGGGTGGGGGGCCCACAGGTTAGAGAGGGAGGCCAGGGGGAGAGCCCTGTGGTGTGGAGCTTTCCAAGACACAGGCAGACCTCTGGATGTTATCCTGCGTGGGACGGAGGCCATCAGAGGTGTGTCAGCAGGAGGGGGCTTCCCAAAGGCCCATTCTGGCTGCCATGCGGCCGTTGTAGGGGAAGGTGGGAGTGGGGAGAGCAGGAGGCAAGGGGGGGTGGCTGGGGGATGTGGTCAGATTCTGCCTGGCTGGTGACAGGATTAAGCAGTGGGTTGGCCACGGGGTGGGAGGGGAGGGGGCAAGAAGTCAAGGCAAACTTGGCTTTGGAGCCTGAGCAACTGAGGCACCGACACTCCATTCCCTCCCTCCCCCACTTCAGACGGCTGGGCAGCTCCAGTCTGCCTTCCCTGAAGAACCCGAGATCGCGAGGGGGCTAACACTGATAGAAACCTCTCAGTTCTTGCTGGACTTCTCAGGAGTATAGGAGGCTGTTGATCACCCCCCACCTTTCTGGTACTTTCCCCTTCTGTGGCTTCCAGGGCTCACGATAAAAACCAAGGAGCAATTGAATAAGTTTAGACCAATGAACCAACAGTTCCTGTGTGCCAGCTGCACACCGAGCCAGTTCTGGGGGCGGGGGACACCCCAGTATGCAAAACAGAGCCCCCACCTGGCTTGGTGAGTGGGAAGCCCGATCCCCGCATGTGCCCAGGAGATACCTGTTCACAGAACCAAGGCAGATCAGGTCAGGGGACAGAAAGGAGGTGGACACGGAGGCGAGGCCCCGGCACAGCCAGAGTGAGGCAGTGGTGCGCCGGCCGCGCCCCTACCTTCTGGCCGACCATCCATGACAGCTGGATGGTGGAGTTGTGTGTCCATGTGCCCATGGACTTGGGAGTGAGTGACCAGGGAGGTGGGGTCCACTTGGCTGCTGGGTGGGTGTGGTGGAGGGTCAGGGCGAGGGGCCTGGAGAGACCCAGCATCTTCTTGCTCTTGCTGTGTGCACTCTTGACTGGGACGGGGCTCTCTGCATGGAGCTCTGCTCCTTTTGGGGCCTGGGGCCGTGTGTGGTTTCCTTGACATAAAAATGGGTCTTTGGGGGCACTGGGTGTGCTGAGGGAGGGGCCGCCCACCTCCTGCCCCAGTGCTCCATCCACCAAGTCTAAATTTAGACAAAGGAAGGAAAGAAGAAAGGAAGGAAGCCCCGTGGCTTCCTATGGAAGGGAGGGAGGGGGAGGGCAGTGCAGGGAAAGGTCTGCCTGGCCCTTCTGACCCCAGCTGCCCGGGATGGGCATGTGGGCAATGGGCAGGCCGGCTGGCCCCAGACGGGGGCTTGGCAGGGAGAGAGGTCAATGCTCTGTCAGCCGCTGCTGCTCTAGGACGCCTCCTGCCTGCCAGGGTCCCAGGCTGGGGCGCTCAGTGGGGGTGTGCACTAGCAGGTGGGGAGACCACTGGGTAGCTCTGGTCCCCCATCAAGGCAGTGGCGCTGGCTGGGCGGCTGGTGGTGGAGGCGGGCAGAGCTGCAGGAAGCCTGGCTGGGGCGGGAGGCACGGACACGCAGGGGAGAAGGGCAAGAACAGCAGACGGTACAGGCCACGGGCTCCAAGTCAGGAAGTTTTATTGCTGACATGCAGGAAGAGTCCCCATGTAATACAAAAATATGTCTTTATACAAACTCTTTTGTGACTTTTTCTGTTTTGTTTCGTCTCTTTACAACAGGACCTCTCAGTGTGTGACACCGCCCAGTGAGGGCCGGCCCGGCCTCCTCCCATTTGCTTTGCCACGGACCCAGTCAGACCCACGGGCTGACCTGGAGGCCCAGCCTGTCTGACCAGGCTCTGCAGACCCGGAGGGTATTGCTTTGAAAAGGAGGAGCGAGCCCGCACGTGGCCCGGAGGCCCGGAGGGTCTGGGCAGGCGGCTGGGCAGGGGCCCGGCCGAGACCCTCGCAGGAGGACAGTCACAGGGGCTGGGAGCCCTAGGCCAGACTGCGTTTNTGAAATAAATATAGAAAAGAGGACAGCCCCCGCCCCCGCAGCATGGCACCCCGGCTCTCAGCCAGCGGAGGAGGCAGAGCTGGGTGCCCAGGGGGAGTAAGTGCTGGGCTCAGGCGGGCTCCCACAGACCCACGGAGGCAGAGGCATGGGGCGCCCAAGTGCTGGGGTGGGGGCATGGGGGAGGAAGGGGCATGGGCAGCCCTGCTACTGCTGGCAAGAGGTGGCCCCATTTTTTCCAGATGGGGAAACTGAGGCACAAGGAGGTTTGGGAACTTGCCCAAGTCACTCACAGTGAGTCAGCTTTTGGGGAGGGGGCAGCTCGCACTCTGGGAAACAAGGTCACACAGGCCGCGGTTACGTCCCCACTGGGGAACGAGAACAGACAGGAAGGGCCTGAGGGGCCCAGGGCTGCCTGGAGGAGCACAGTCAGCCTTTCCNGGGGGGGGGATGAGGGGGCAGGCCAGAGGAGGGGCCTTTGCTTGGCACTGGGCAAGGCCCAGTGCAGTGAGGGAGAGTGGGAGGGAAGGGCATTCTGGTGAGAACAGTGTTCTGGCAAGACGGGCATCCACTTCAAAATCTCGGCTCAAAAAGGGCTACAGGGCTGTTCTCAAGCCAGGCAGGCCCCCCCAATCCCTACAGCTCTCCCCACAAGCCCCACAGCCCCCGACGAAGGGCCCTGGCCAGGGTCTGCTGGGAGAGACACCCCATCCATTCTGAGGCAAGAACAGGAGGGGAGACGTCCCTACCGTTCCGTGAACACAGAGGGGTGTGGGGCGCAAGAGGACGTGCGGGCAGGGCCCGTGTGTTCACGGCCAGCCTGGCACGCCCCTCCCTGCCCGACCATCAGGCACCCCTTTCACATCTGTCAGCGTCACCTCGGTACCACGGTGAGGGGCGCAGAAGGAAACCAGGGTTAACGCGACGGTGTACAGCACCTCAGAGAAGCCACTGAGATGGGAGAGAGAGAGAACCAAGTCTAGAAAGGCCACCCCATCACCAGAAACAGGAGGGACCGGTGGGCTGGAGGGGGAGGGGCTGGCAAGAAGGGGCTTCTGAGCCTGGTGGGGTGAGGAGGGGGCCCATCTGTGGGCGGTGGACTCGCTGCTGTCCAACCAGGCCGGGGGGCAGGGAGTGGCCATGGGCAGAGCCACCTAGAGACGGGAGAGAAGTTGGTTTCAGTACAAAAATAAATATATCTGAATTCTGCTTAAGATGAGGTGAAGGTTTTCCAAAGCTTGGACTGAGGGGCCTGGGGTCAGA
>NW_027528276.1:1520568-1527195 GCF_008692635.1 Crocuta crocuta
CGATGGGCGATGGGCGGGCTCCCTCCTCCTCCCTCTCACTCAGTCCAGAGACAGCATGGTTAAAGAGCCAGAGGTAGATTAAAACGTCATGATTAAAAGCAGATTAGTTATCTAGGCTTCTCAGATTAAAAAACCAAACAATCAAGCAATCATTCCCAAGGTAGCTTTGTGGTACCTCTGCTGACCCCATGTGTGACCTGCGCTGTCCCTGCCCCGTCCCCGCTGTGGCCCGGGGGAGAGTCCGGGCCGCTGGCCGGGGGGCCGGGAAGAGGTGGCGGGTGGCGCTGGCGCCCTGCCCCGGGGGCTACTTGCGCAGGTAGCGCTGCGCCAGGATGGCCGCGTCCAAGGGGTTCATGGGCTGCGCGTCGTGGCCCAGCCGCCGCACGGGGGGCACGCTGCCGAACTGCCGCTTGGGCACCCAGCTCCGGGCCTCGTGCACGGAGCTCTTCTCCTCGGCCAGCAGCAGCTGCTGCCGCATGTAGTTCTCAAACTCGTACTGGGAGCACTCCTCGGTCACCTTGGCCTTCGGGTGGACACAGACACACAGACACAGAGAGTGGTGGAGGTGGAGAGAAGAGCAGGGAGCCTGTGTTAGGTGACTCGGCTCTAGAGGCTGCCCTCCCCGGGCGGCAGCCCCTTGGGCCCCGGATGGCCTGCAGTGGGGGTCCCTGAAGCCCTCCAGCCAGCCTGGACCTCGTCTACTGGCCATCCTGGAGGTCGCTCCAGCTGAAGCACAGGGCTGGGATCTGAGCCAGAGCTTCCCGTTACTGACCCACTGACCTTGGGAGAGGTGGCATTACCTTCCTCAGCTCTGAAGAGGGGCAGTAATCTCCCCTCTCGAGAGGCTGGGGGGTCCCGTGCAAGTCAAGTGTTAAGAGGGGCCTGGGGCCGGGTGCTCAGCCCCTGGGTAAGCCTAGAGCGTCCAGGCAGGTGGCAGCAAACTGAAGTGGTCTGTCCCTGTGCCAAACATCACACGGGGAGAGCAGGGCTCTGGACTTGAACTTAGGGTCAAGGCTCAGCTCCACTACTTCTGAGCTGTGTGACTGGGAAGATTATGTCACCTCTCTGAACCTGAGTTTCCTCTTTTGTGAAGTGAGGATAAGGACAAAAGCCAAACGGGCCTGTGGTAAGGACCCACTGAGACGCACTGGGGGTGGCATGTAGGTGGGGCGGGGCCTGCAACTTTCTTCTCAAGGGCCAAGAGCCTCTGGTGCAGACCCAGGCGGGTCCTCTGGGGGTGGGGTGGGGGACAGCAGGGAGGAGCCATACAATAGCCCTCCTGGGGCTCTGCAAGCCCTGACCTCCAGAGGGCACCCTAAGATCACCTGCCCGGGGCTATCTGGCACCCTGGTCTCTGCCCTCACTCCAGGCCTGGCACTTTCTCCAGTGCAGGGAGCAGGAAATGAGAGAAAACTGGGAGAAAATGAATCATCTGGAAAGGGAAGAGCAGAAAGGCTGAGAGAGCCCCCTATGAGTCAGAGGCAGAGAGCTGGGGCTGTTTAAAGGGCCAGCACACAGCAGAGCCAGAGCTGGGGCAGGAAGAGGAAGCTGAGAGAGGGCCAAGCGCAGCCCCCACCTCCACTGCCCCACCGCCCTCTTGCAGCCTATGGGCAGCCCACGGAGCCGGTGTAAGGCAGGCCCGGGCAGCTCAGACCGAGGACAGAAGTGTCCCTTTCCTATGTCAAAGGATGAGGCAGAGGCAGCCTGTGGCCTTCTGGGAGCTGCCACCTCTGTCCCGGCCATGCCTGTCCTCCTGGACGCTGGTCCCTTGAGACTGGGTAATGGCCCATCTGACCATCCCAACTCACCTCCTGGGAGCTGTCTGCATTGCTCATCTGGTCGTCGATGTCAGGAACCACTTGCAAAGGCCCGCTCAGAGATGACAAGGACTGCCTGCAGAGAGGCAGACAAGTCAGGCTGGCCACAGGCAGCCCTGGCCCCTGCTCCCCAGGCTTGGCTGGCCAGAGCCCAGAAAGGCCAGTTCCCACTGCTCTGAGATGTGGCCGGACTCAACGGGCCTGAGGGCATCGCAGCTCAGCAAATTCTTGACATGAATGACTGGTTCCCAAGCCTCAGTTTTCTCATCCAATAATGGGGGACACATCTCTACCTCATGGGCTGTGAGATGATGCCAATTCCATTGTTGGCATCGATTGAGATGCAGGAGATGTTCGACCCTGAGTTCTGCCGGCACATTTCCGATCTTGCCCATGGGAAAAATCTGGATATCTGACTCTGTCTGGCAAAGCAGCAGGCCCAACCGCAGGCTGCTTTTCAGGATGGGATAGGCAGTGACTGAGGACGGGCAGGTCCCAGCCTCCCACCTGTCCGCTTACCACGATGCAATGATGGCACTGAGGGCCTCCAGGACGTCGGCCGCGGCGAGGCGCTGCTGGGGGTCGAGGACAAGCAGTTTCCGGATGAGACACACGGTGTTCTCAGAAACCCGCCCATCCCTGGTGCGGCAGAGGGAGATGGAGAGGGTTCAGATGGTGCAGCTGGTGGTGCTGGGTCTCTCCAACCCAGGGCCTCACTTTTTTGTTTCTGCCCCTCAAGCCTGAAGGGCTGGGCCTCCCTCCCCTCCCCAGGGAGCAGGACTCACTCAGGGATGGTGTACTCGGCAGCCTTGATCTTGCGGAAGAGCTCCTGTGGGATGCTGTCGTAGAAGGGGAACTGGCCATAAAGCATGGTGAAGAGCACCACGCCCAGGGCCCACATGTCGCTCGGCTTGCCCCGGTACGGCCGGCCTGTGGGGCACATGGACACACACACAATCAGCCCAGAGCTGGGGAAGAGCTAGGTGCCAGGGTCCCCTCAGCTTACCCGCTACCTGCCTGAAATCCCACCCACGGGACGCCTCTCCAGTGTCCCTCTCCCCCTCTACCTCCTCACAGGATGGTGCCCCACCTCGGAGTGACTCCCCAAATGGAAGGGATTACCCTTGGCCTTGAGCAGGTCACCCACCTGCCTGGCGGCCCTGCTCTGCCAAGCTGTGGGCTCCTGGGGGCTGGGCCTGGGTCCACGGCCCCAGCACCCAGCAAAGTAGCTCACAGAGCAGGTGGCCAGTAGCACGTGTAGAACAAAGAGCTACCCAGTTGTGGAGCAGTCAGCCATCCCCCCACACCATCCCCTCAGCCCAAAGCACTCAGTTCAATCTGTAAGGATCCCCTCCCTTGGCTCCCCCACTGGAGGGTAAGTTCTCAGATGCAGGCACCGCTCCGCTTGGCTCACCGCTGAGCCCCAGTGCCAGCACGGACGCAAATATTTGCTGAGGAAATGAATAGCCAGTTAACGCTCTGTGCTAGTTTCCTTCCCTGCAAACTAGAAGGGAGCAAACATTTAACCGAGCCCCCACACTGCAACAGCACTGGAAGAGACGCTTTTATTTCATGGCGTCTCCATCAAACTCCACAAATTAGACATTTTCTCGGTTTTTCCAGAACGAGGCCAGGGCCGTCACTTGTTCAAGGCCACAAGGCGGGCCGCAGAAACCCTGCTCCTCCCTCTTCCGGGGCAAGCCATCCAAGCACCCACCTGTGCGCAAACTCCTCCCGCGCCAGTCGCTGCCTGACTTGTTCCCACAAACAAAACAGACCCTTTCAAAGTTCCCGTCCACCCGGTCCTTGGGACAGCACCCTGTCTGGCGCGGCGGCAGACTCGGCAGTAGCCCAGGCCCCAGAGTGTGACTCAGCCCCCCAAGGGCACAGAAGAGATGCCACCGGGCACCTCAGGGTCAGCTCCAGGGCACCAGGCAGCTCCTGGACACCCCGGATCCCTCCTGTGGGTCCTGAAGTTGCCTGTGCGGCTACGGATGCCTTTGGGATGCGAGATACTGGTTCTGAAGGTCTCTCCGGCCCACTGAGGGTCAAGCAGCTTGACTGGTGAGTGTATACAGCACGTGTGCACACCAGTGTCGTTCACCTAGCCTGTTACTTCATCTGCAAAATGAGGACAAGCCGCTGACTTCCCAGGGCTGCTCAGGGAGTGAGTTTCTTTTTGGGCTGGCTGGTACAGCAGGCAATTGTGTGGGGGTGAGCCTCAGCCACGCTTTCTCCAAGGCTGGGTCACCCCGGCCCCTCCCAACCCCCACAGCACCAAAGGGCAGCCTGGGTGACCTTGTGTGGCTGACTCCATGGTCAACTCAAGGGCAACCCCGTTCTGGACCCTGCTCCACCACGTGGGGTCACCAGCAGAGCCATTTGTGCTACTATTCCTAGTATGGCTCCACAAAGGCACCGGCTCTCCCGTAGCAGCCACAGGTGGCTCCTGCCGGGACACCCATGAAAAGAACTGGGGACCAAGGACATAGGGGCTCTGCTGCCAGGGCGTGTGGGCTCCCTCAGCCTGAGCCCCAGGACTTCGGCCCTGACCTGGACGGGGGATGGAAGGCCCCCTCCAGCAGACAATCACTCCCGGGAGCTCTGCTTGGGCCAGGCGACCTTTCCCTGAGCTTTCGCTTTTGCCGGAACACTGAACTTCACATTTTCCTTTCTGTAATGACAACAGCAGCTAATGCTGATTAGCCAGACAGCAGAGTCAAGGCCTTGTTTGATCCCACAGGACCTTATGAATTAGGGGCTAATACCGTCCCTGGTTTATAGATAGATATGCAACTGAAGTCCAGAGAAGTCAGTAACTTTTCCAAGGTCACACTATAAACTCTATAAAGCAGACTCTAAACTCTCTGTGGGCAAGGTCATGTTTGTCCCTTCACAGCTCCAGACCCGGTGCCTGAGGCTATGCTCTGCACACACAATAAAGGAAGTGCCAGACCCTGGCTCGGAGCCCACAGGGCAGGGCTTGTAATTAATTAATCCTCCCGCTCCATCCTCTTAACCACAAGGGGAGGCCGCAATGCGGTCTGCTTTTAACCCATGAGGAGACTGGGGCTCTGAGAAGAGCGCTGAAGGCCGGGTCTCTGGTCTCTGGGTCCAGGGCTCTCTCTGAGGCACTGGGTTCCTTCTCATCCTATAAGACTGGCATGAATCTGGAGGGGCCAGAGACAGGCCACGGGCAGCAACAGGCAGTATCTGCACACGGAGGCCTCCCTAGCTTGGCATCGCGGAGCAGGCCTGACCAGGGCCAGCCCTACCGCCCGCAGCCCACACAGACACAGCCCCATGTCACGGGCCTGGTGCGTCACCCTGGCTCTGCCACCCACAGGGATGCTTTGGAGGATCTCGTGGAGGGTGTCCAGGCTGGGGGAGCCTCAGGGTGGGGAGAGGCCTCCAAGGTGTGGCAGGTGGCTCTGGCGAGTGACAGCAGCCTGCTCCCCCAAGGACGCGATGGCCTGGGAAGAGGCAGCTCTGTCACCGCGAGGAGGGGTGTGTGTGTGCACGTGTGCCAGGCACAAAGGCCCCGGAGGCAACCTCAGAAGCTCTGTGCGGAAGGGGCTGGAGCTGACGTAGGGCCCTTGGCTCCCTAAGGATCAGAGACCGGATGTGGCAAAGCATGCCGGGGAAAGGAAAGAAAGCCAGTGAGGACTCGGGCTTGGGCAGGAGGCTGCCCCGGTTGAGCCTCAGTCCTCCTGCTTACTATTAGCTCTGCTGGTGGACAAGAGGTCTGATCTCTCCTAGCCTTGGTTTGCTCATCTGTAAAGGACAGACTTAGAGCACTGATCTCACGGGGTAGCTGTGTGATTCTAAACAGATAATGCGTGTCACGTGCTCAGCACAGTGCCTGGTACTTGGCAATACGACCGGGAGGCAATCGGTACACAACTGGCTTTTTTATTTTCCATGTCATCTGCCTCATCCCCACCAGAAAGTCAGCTCACCCATTCGTGGAAGCAGGGACGTCTGTCTGCCTGTTCAATGGCGTATTCCAAGTGTCTAGAACAGGGCCTTCTACGTGGTAGGCCCTTGGTAAATACGGGCAGAAGGAAGGAAGGTAGGAATGAACAAATGAAGAGCCAACCCAACTAACTAAGGCAGGGACGGAACAAAGAGAAAGACGTCTTTGAAATGCAAACTCAACGGTGGTGCCGCAGGGTAAAGACCTGCTCAGTGGCTTCCTTTTGCACTTGAATCCGGGATGATATTCTCCACAGGGCCTCCCTCGGGCCCTGCTGGTCTGCCCCTCCCCACCCCCCACCTGACCCGGGCTCCCTTTCTGAGCCGCAGCCCTGGGGCCCTCAACAGTTCCTCCAGCTTTGCTGTGTGGCCTCTGCCCAGTCACACCCCCTGTATCCTTCCAATCACAGCTCCAATGTCACTTCCTCAGGAAAGTCCTTCAAGTACCCATTGTTCACACTCACAGAAATACGTTTCATTCCTTCCAAGCGCTGATCTCAGACAGTAACTAACCACACATGGTGTGAGGATTGCCATCTTCCTCTCCCATAAGGCCCCAAATTTCGCACATGGAGGGACAGTAATGGTCTGGACTGCCACCGAGGCCCCGGCGCCTCGCGCGGACCTGCCCACAGACCCCTGGCTGGGTGTGGGCCCCGGGCCGCTGCCTGGCACACCGCACGTACCGCTGAGCACGTCTGGGCTGATGTAGGCAGGGCTCCCCCGCTGGTCCTTCAGCAGGTCCCCCTCGCTCACGAGATGCTTCCCGAGGCAGAAGTTGGTGATGGTTATCCGATGTGTCCTGGGGGGGGGGGGGGGGGGGGGAGAGAAGCTC
>NW_027528276.1:1527754-1539333 GCF_008692635.1 Crocuta crocuta
GGGGGGGGGGGGGGCAGAGGGAGAACAAGCCTGAGTGTCTGTACCCGCGGGCGCCGGCTGCCCCATCTCTTATCCGCAGCCTCTTCTGCTCCCCTGCCCCCCCCACTGCCTTCCCCATGGCTGCGTGAGCAATGCGATCGGGGGTGCTGATACCGGCCAGTCGCCCTTGGTTGCCACCACCTGAGCTGGCCCCTCAGCATCTGGGATCAGGGGAATGAGTCGCTCTGACCAGGCGGGTGCTCCAGAGGTGCTCCCTGGAACCCGCTGTCCTGGCCGAGCCTGGGGGCTACAGCTTAGGACTCAACAATTGCAGAGATTTCCCAAAACAACCTCACCTACCGTAAACCTGACCAGAGGTTTACATCCGGTCCCTCATTTACGCACAAAGGGTCAGGTTTACATCCGGTCCCTCATTTACGCACAAAGGGAAGTAAGTCCGGCAGGGCTCTGGAGTCCACCCACGGTGCTGGCTTTGTTTCCCCTTGCTGATCCCTGTGGTCATCACCGTGTCATTGTCAAGCAGCATCACAGGCAGTACTAAAAAGTAATGCTGCTGGAGGCCTCGGCAGATGCGGGCCCTGGCTTGCGCGTCTGCCCTGGACAGTTTGCATTCAGCCCTCTCAAAAGCCTACGAGGGCGACTTTCTCTCTGCCCCGTTTTCACAGATGATACAGTTCAGGTGCAGAGAAACGAAGGGGCTTGCCCAGGGTCACCCGGCTAGACAGCAGGATCCAAGCCTGATCTGTCAGGCTCCAGAGGCTGTACGCTAGACTGACACCAGCTGATACCCACGTGTCCCTGACCGGTGCCCAGCCCCTGAATTGCCCTTCAGTTCCATCAAAGCTAACCCATACCTCGTCCTGTGCTTCAGACTCTCCTCTGACCTATAAGACCACAGAGCTGACTCCCCTCCCCCCATCTGAGAATCATGGGTGAGAGCGGCTTAGGGCTCTGATCCTTTTATGAAGCTCACAGTGTGCACAGAAGGAAGTGGCCCAGGGAGGACGCCTTACCCCACACCTAGGCTGTGGGGGTGAGGGTGAGGGTGGGCAGGTAGGCAGGGGAAGGCCAGTGAGGCACAGGGCTCCGTGTCGGTGGCTAGCCAGAGAAGCAGGAGGATGGCGGGAAGGGGAGTCTCAAGGGGTCCTCCGGACGCCGCTCGCTAGATGAGTCTCAAAGGGTGAAGAGGGGGTCGGCTCAGAGGTACAGGCCGTGGGGCTGAGCACGGAATTCCCCGGGAGCTGTGACCAAGAGGCTCTGCGGGCCCTCCAGCTACCTCGGGGAATTCTGCTGGCAAGGGCTCGGTA
Organism: Crocuta crocuta; assembly: GCF_008692635.1. Taxonomy (NCBI): domain Eukaryota; kingdom Metazoa; phylum Chordata; class Mammalia; order Carnivora; family Hyaenidae; genus Crocuta; species Crocuta crocuta. The sequence continues at coordinate 1,529,062 of NW_027528276.1, forward strand.
CGAAACAAAGCTTAGTCTGTCCTCTGCATTCCAAGCGGAAACCTCCAACTCTTGCATGCGGGCCTGCCCTTCAGATGCCACAGAAATCTGCCCGGTGGCTCCTGGGGTGGCTCGAGCTGGAGAGTGCAGGCCATGGGTCTGGCCGAGGACACGGTGTCCAGAAGCGGACTGCTCCAGCTCTGGACCGCCCACGTCACCGCCCCGAATCTGGGGCTGTGCATCGGCAAGTCCCCGCGGAGCGGAGGCACTGCGTGTTCCCCTCTGCTCAGATGGCGCGGCAGCTGGACACGTGTCCTACAGGGGACCTCTGAGGCATGAGACACTGGGAGGGGACCACTCAGAGCAGCGTCTGGTGGGCTGGGGAGTTAGATTCCCCAGCGCCAGTCCCAGCTTGGCCATTTCCTGGCTGTGAGACCTTGGGTGCATTATTTCATCTCTTAGCAAACCTCAGTTTCCTCATCTGTCAGACAGAATGTTAGCACCCAACTCCCAGGACTGTGTTAGGAAGTGACGAGAAGACGTCCCAGGGAGAGCACGCAGCCCTGGGCGTGGGGACTGGTAATGTGACTACTAGCTGCCAGCTTGCATTATCCTCTCCTCCTCGGATGGTGGGCACGGCCGGCAGAGACTTGTCATGGGGGCCCCAGGAAAGACCCCGTCTGAGGTGGGCAAAGGGAGCCACACGGTGACCACAGGCCCCAGAGCGTGTGAACCAGGGCAGGCCGCGCTTCCTATGACTGTGCCACCGCCAGCCTTGCCGTCCTCTGTGCGTGGGCCAGGTCGGTGGGGCCTGAGGACACCTCCGCGTGGCGGNCTGTCAACTCCGAGACCTCCCGAAGCTTGGCCATGCTCCCCCGCCCTGCCCCCCCCAAGTCGGTGGGTGGTGCCCGGATCCCTGGGAGCCCCAGACCCCCCAGGCTCGTCCTGGCAGGAAGGGGGGGGGGTGAGGGCAGCGGGGGTGAAGGGAGGCCGCTCTGCGTCAGCAGGATCTGCTCTGCGTGAGTCACTCGTTAGTTATGGCCCTTTGGGCTACCAGTGTTTTTCTCCTTTTCTAGGAACTTGGTGTGCAACTTGCTCACCCAAAAAGAAAGGAGGAAGGAGAGCGAACCCACAACAGACCTCATATAACCCCAAAACGGGGATTTCAGGTTCCAACCCTTGCCTCTTCTCCAAAGCAGGGTGAGCTCGGCATTCCAGCTGCCTTGCAAACACTTCTCCCTGCCTCCTCCCCTGGGAGCGCTCCACTCCGCCGCGGCAGAGGTCCCCAGCTCCCTAGCTCCCGGGCTCCCTGCCTCTGCAGCTGGACTCAGGGCCCGGCCTGCCGGGCAGGCGGGGGCTGGAGCTCCTCCAGGTCGGCCTTGGACTTCACCAGGGTGCACGTTGGGGGTGGGGGGGCTGTGCCCCCAGACACGCACAGGGCAGGTGGTGGTGTTCGGAGCAGGTCCCTGTGCACGCTGCCCCCCTCCATGAGAGGTGACGGGTGGCCGGAGCCTCTGTCCGTCCCAAGACCCAGAAAAGGGGGATCATCAGATTAAAGGCAATGCAGCCAAGACAGAGGGTCTGTGTGTGGTACTGATGCCCCTCAATCCGAGGAAAACATACACCGGCGCACACACATATGCAGACCAGACAGACAGACAGACACATACACAGAGGAGAGGCTAGAGTTGTGCTGTCGTTATTCAAGAGACGTGTGACTTCCTCCCAGGAGCCAGGCAGCCCGCAGAAGTGATGGGGGAGGCGGCCCCACCCTGGACGCACAGAGGCCTGGACAACTGCTGCGGTTGTGGCACAGGAGTCTGAGTGCGCCCTCCCACAGCCCCCCTCGGGATGCTCATTCAGAGCCAGTGGAAGGCTGCGTGGAAGGCTGGGGAGGACACGGGCCCTGCAGCCGGGTGTACTCAGGTGGCCCAAAACCAGGTCCTCTCTGTGTGAGCAGTGAGCCCGTGGTGCAGAGCGGGCTGGTGACTGGGCCGACACCCTACAGCAGGCCAGGGCCCCTAGTCCATAGAAGACGGCACGCTCTCAGGGCTGCCCCCCAGTACGATTCAGGGCAGGGGCCAGGGCACCACCGGGCTCACCACCGGTGCCCTCCCCAGCCACTCGACACCTGGCTGGCCTTGTCTCCTGGTGGGGGGAGTGAGCCACAGGCTGTACAGCACAGGGTGAGCTTACGGCGGGCCCAACCCCGTTAGGGAGTTCCACATCTCAGGCTAATCTCTACAGGGAGGTTTGGTCACCTCCACTTTCACAGAGGAAGAGATGGAAGCTCAGAGAAGCGCTTGATACCGCAGCAGCCTCTCAATACACAGGCGAATCAATCAGTAATAAGTAATGAAATGAATTCCCATGGTCTCCAGGGTAACAATGAGGGGGTGCTGGGCTCTGAGCCAGGCCCGACCCCTAAGTCTGGCTCCTCTGTGGCTCCCCCAGCTCTCTCACCCCGCCAGGCGAGGTTTCGAGCAGCCCTAGAATTTCGGTTTCCTTCCCTCTTCCCTGTAGGGCATGACAGGGTCAGGTTTTCACTGCTTCACTCTCTCCAGCTGGCAAATCTTTTTTAAAACATTTTTTTTTTAAATATTTTTTAAATTATTTATTTCTAGGAGACAGAGAGAGAGACAGCGTGAGCAGCGGAGGGTCAGAGAGAGAGGGAGACACAGATTCTGAAACAGGCTCCAGGCTCTGGGCTGGCAGTCAGCACAGAGCCCGACGCGGGGCTCGAACCCACGAACCGCGAGATCATGACCTAAACGAAAGTCGGACGCTTAACCGACTAAGCCACCCAGGCGCCCCACCAGCTGGCAAATCTTAACTCATCTCTCATGAACCGACTCGGAGGGCCAGAGTCTGTGGCCCCCTCCACGGGCCCCCGCCTGTGCTTTCTGGTTGGCGCCCCATGGCACGGGGACTCTGGGACGGTGTCTGTCTGTGACACAGATGCTGGGTGGCGTTGGCAGAAGGGCAGTGAGGGGCTGGGCTGCAGGGGTGTGGCAGCTTCCTCCCCATGGCATCTCAAGCTGACACTGCAGGGTCTGGTGCCCCCATGCCCTCTCCCCAGAGGCCCATCTCCCTACAGCTTCCCCTGTGACTTCCATGGCCCTAGATGCTTCACAGGGCAATGAACCCACGCCTGGGAGGGTGGCCACCTCGTGGAACCAATCACCACCACACACGGCTTCTGCTCCGATACTGGTGCCTGCCACCTGCGAGCCCCCTGAGCTGCTTCAACGCCTGGGAGTGGGGGGGTGGTGAGGGTGAGACTCCTGGGGAGAGCAGGGGAGGTGGGAGCCCTTCCCGGCCCTACACTTCCAGGGTTGTGGTGGTGCCTGCGGGCAGTCCTGAGCCCCTGCAAGGCCGGGGCCCCTCCATCTGAGGGGGTGACAGCCTGAGGCAGGGGCCTGGTACGATCTCCCTCTGCTGCTGACTGACCAAGGTTGCTAGGGTGAGCTGCCCAGACCGCCCCTCCAAGGGGGCCTGATGCTGGGAGTAGTGACTCCCTGATGCTGGGAGTAGTGACTTCTGACCACTGAGCTGCGTCCTTTCCTGGAAGCTCCCTTAGCCAAAGCAAACTGCCCTGGCCATGGCTCTCATTCCCAGGCTGGGCCACGCGCCCCCTTGCCTCGATGCAGGACATCTGAAGCCCCCCCACCCCGATCTTGTGGTTTCCAGGCCGAGGCCCTGCTGTGACTGTACCACAGTTCTGCCCTCTCCCCTGGGCACCCCTCCTGCACCCACATCTTGGAGTCTTCCCTGGGAACCTGACCTGTGACAGGCATCATTTTGCTCATCTGTCATTCCTTCAACTCATTTGTCCATTTTTTAATCATTTCTGCGCACCCCCAAGGTCTGCAGCAAGCCTGAAGTGGGGCTCAAAATCATCAACTGTGAGATCATGACCTGGGCTAAGGTCAGATGCTGAACCGACTGAGCCAGGCGGGCACCCCAGACCCCTCTTCCAAGCAAGCGCCATATTCCCATGTGGCTAAAGGCAGAAGGAGCAGGCACTGTATTCCCCACGCCTGGGAGTCCTGGAGGAAGGGAGTTGTTTTGGGTCAGAACACCTGGAGGGTGCTGGGGGGGCTGCGATGTGGCCTGTGCCGACCCCAAGGTTACATCACAAAAGAAAAGAGAATCTTACCTCTTATTGAGCACCATGTTCCCAAGCTTCAGGTCTCTATGCACAATGTTTTTCTGAAAAGCAACAGGCATATGGTTTGTACTGTGAAGGTTAAGGCCATGGGTGGACCCAGCTTCTAAGATGTGAGCTCTCCGGACACTGGGGAAGGCAGGAGAAGCTCTGGGACACGCCTCTTTAGGCTCATGCCTTGATTTGTCAGCCACAGACCAATGAGGACCATTCTAAGGCTTTAACAACCACGGGTAGGAACGGGGTGACATGTGGGCCCAGGCAGTCTCTGCCCCACCCAGGTCGGCTCCCCCTGCTTTCTCCCCTCAAGGGAGTAGCTGGTGGGGAAAACTACTCTCTCTACCTCCAGCAAATGTGCCACTGCAAAAACAAAGCGCCTGCCTGGGTCTGCGGTCAAGGACAAAGTCTCCCGGTGCTGGCGGGCAAGCAGTGAGGGCTCAGCCTGTGGCAGCTGTGTGCCTGGGAGGGGCCTGGGCTCTCCTCACCTGGACTTCGGGGCACCTGTCACCTTGGCCCTAGGAAAAACTCAGAGACAGGCTGCAGCCACCTGAGGGGGATCTCACAGTTGTCACCTTTGCCGGGAGACCGCAGGGCAGCCTCCCGATGCCAGGGAGTTGCTATGTTGCGCTACACCGGGCTGCTGGCAACACCGCCCCAGGAACCTGGGCTGAGGCCTGCGGCCCTGGGCCTCACTGCGTGCACGGGTCACCCAGTCACTGTTCTTCCAGACGTTCCGGCTGCAAAGCACACCTGGGGGTGTGTGTGTGTGGGGCGGAGGGGACCAGAACTGCTTCTACTGAGCAGCAGCAGCAACAGGCAGAGCAGGTGCCTTCTGTGGCAGGGGACCTGGCGGCCTCTCGGTCACCGGGGCCCAGGATGCGCTGGGCAGAGGAGGAGGGGTCGGCCGCGGGCAGGGCCTCACCTGGTGCAGGGCCTCCACTACGCGCACCACGTCGTAGAAGATGACCACGGTCTCCCGCTCGCTGAGCCTCTTCTCCTTGATGACGTAGTGCTGCAGGTTGATCAGGTCGGCAGTCTTGTCGCTGAAGTCGTGCGCACAGAGGCAGTCGAGGACGAGGCAGATGCGCTTCTTCATCTTCTTAACCATCCGGCTAGATTCTGTGTCCTCAACAATTTCACAGGTGCGGTCCTGGGGGGCAAGGGGACAGACCGGGTATTAGCTGTGGGCCGGCAGGTTCACGTCCAGGGGTTTGGGACTCTCCTCTGGAGGTGGACACATGCATGAGAGCCCAGAATGAGCTGCACTTGTGCGGTGGTGAAGGCCTGAGGCCTGAGTGGCCTGGACCAGCGGACTGCTCGGTAATGCCCAGCTTCCTGTGTGCCAGTGCCAGGCCCGGCTAGGGGCTGGGGTGAAAGCAGCTCATGTTCGGGCCTTGTGCTCTGACCCCAAAGCAAAGGGTCTGGATCAGGGCTGGGCATGTAATGCCAGAGACCTCTGAGCCCAGGGTGCAGGTGGCAAACCCTGGCCCTGGCATTCTTCCTTCCATGGCACACCCTGGGATTCCAGCTGTGATCAAGGTCCAAGACGGTGGAAGCCAGGTGTTCTGTATGTCCCAGACAACTGCTTTCACGTGGAAGCAGGACTCCTGGGCGGCCACAGAACAGTGGAGACGGCTGGGTTCAGGCCCCAGCTCAACCTCGTCCCAGCTGTGGGCCACAGGGCAGTGCACCTCACTTCTCCAAGCCTCTGGTCCCTCGTCTGTTGAAGGGAGCTAGCACCCTGCCCTCCCAGGTTGTAGAGAAAGATAATGCATGCCAGCTCTCAGTAAGTGGGTCCTGGTACCAACATGTGGTAGCAAGTTCTGGGCCCATCTTCCTTGCTGAAAAAGTATATCTTTTTCTTTTTTCTTTTTCCTTAAGATTTTGTTTATTGTTGTCTAAAAATTGTTTGATGTTTATTTACTTTTGAGAGAGACACAGAGCATGAGAAGAGGGGAGGGGCAGAGAGAGAGAGAGGGAGACAGAATCCGAAGCAGGCTCCAGGCTCTGAGCTGTCAGAGCCCGATGCGGGGCTCGAACCAATGAACCGCGAGATCATGACCTGAGCTGCGGTTGGATGCCCAACCAACTGAGCCACCCAGGCGTCCCTTCTTAAGATTGTAAGTAATCTCTATACCCAACATGGGGCTGGAACTTAAAATCCTGAAACCAAGAGTTACATGCTCTACCAACTGAGCCAGCCAGGCACCCGAGCTGACAGGGTATTTAGTGAGACAGAAAACATGGGGACTTTCACTCTGTCAGCTTGGGGAGGCCCTCCGTGTCATCCCCGGCAGACTGACGCTTACCTCCAGGGAGCCCCTGGGGACTGAATATCCACATTCATCCTTCCAAGTGCGATGGCACCTCTTGTTCACCCTTCCCCAGAGGCCCAGCAGTGTCTGCACACAGAGGACTCTAGAAATGCTCCTAATCACCCAGGTTCTATTATCCAAGATGACACAAAGCAGGACCAAGCTTTGGGAGCTATCAGGGATGAAACACTAAAGGAACACAACCCCCCTCAACTGGGTTTCATGTTTCAGGGAAACACTCTGAGTTTTCAGAGCTGTCTCTAATTGCACAACTAATAGAAAAGACCTCAGTGGGTTTATGTATGGGGGTGGGGGGACATTTCCCCTTTATTTTCTCCAGGAAATCAAGCTGCCAAGAAAACGCCAACGATGAGCGTGTGCAGGGACAGCTTGGGCTGCACACACTCCCATTCACCTCCCTGACCGCCCATCACTACATCCATCTTACAGATGAGGAGCATGAAGCGCAGGCGGAAGTGACCTGCCCGAGGTCACACAGTCTGCATCCAGGGACTCCAAAACGTCTGTGCTTCCTGCCACCACACTGCCCGTCGAGGGCCGGGCCAGGTGCCTCTATCGAGAGTGGCCCTGGCTGGCATGTCTAGCTGAGGGCTCTTGAGAAGCTGTGCTGGGGGCCTGGGCAGGAGGCCCCCCAGGCACCCTGAACCGGGCCTTCCTCATTTCTGGAGACACAGTTTCAGTTCTGCCCCGAGGAGGGCTCTTTTCAGGGTACAACGACTAATTAGTAAACTTCCCCAAGGGATCTGGAACATCTGAGCTCCAGGGCTCAGGGACACTTGCTGAACTAACAGGAACACCTGGGCAGGCGACAGGACCTTCGCCACCAGCACAGCTTCTGGGCCAGCTCCCGACGCGGTACACCGGGATAGAGCCCGTGGGCCTGTAACTGACCTCGTGCTTTCCTCCCTGCTGGGAACAGTGGGTCTCCGTGGAGAGAACTGTGTGCATCCCACGAAGCCATGGCCACCACGGGGTGGGGGGAGGGGGGCGCGCTGCAGCTAATGTGGCCACAGCCTGACCCCCACCCACGCCCCACCCCGGGAAGCNCCCTGGGCTCCCCGCCCACCCCCAGCCCCTGGTGGCAGTGTGGGTGAGCTGCCCCGGCTACCTGTGCGGCCCCAGCAGGCGCCCGCCCCAGAAGCCAGCCGGGGACAGGCAGCCCCCTGGGTCACTCACCTGGAAGAGCCCGTGGTGGTGGACGACGCCGTCCTGCGTGTGGAGGAGGGAGAGCAGAGAGTACTCGGTGTGTAACAGCATCTTGCCCTGTCTCTCCTCTTGGCTTTCTATTCCTCGGTCCCCCCTCTCCTCAAGGGTGAGGATCTTCGGAAGGCAGGTGCACAGAAAGACCAAAAACCCAAAAGAGACCTCACTTTACAAAGCCAAGTGACAACGGGAAGAGCAGGGGCTCACGTCCCGCCAGGCAACACTGCACACGCACTCACACACGCACATACGACGTGCAGGGGTTTTCAAAGTGTGATTTCTGCTCTGGTAGAGCCCTGCAAGTCGGGCCCATTCAGAGCAAGTCTGCATGAACCCGACCGCTTCCCGGGGAGAATGGTACTACTCCTGTTCACTAGTGGTGTGGGTGTGAGGCTGGAGGAGGGGCAAGCAGGCGGCAGGGTGGCCCCGGGGGGCCCAGGCCTCCCCGACCGCCGGTGCGGCACTCACCTTCAGCTGATAGAAGTCATCCGTGCCATCCTTCCTGGCCAAACACTGCACGATGCTCGGCACCGGGGAGTTGCCCAGACGGGGACCTGCAGCACACACAGCCTCAGGCTTACCTGTCTGTCTCCGTGGCACCAGGCCGTCTTTCCGCTAGATCTCCTCTTCGGTTTGTCCCCACGTCTCCTGGGGGAGAGCTCTCACGGGCTCCCTCCAAAGGGGAGGATTTTGTGTGCATCTGCCCGAGGTACAGTTGGCTTTTACAGGCACGTTTCTCAAAATGAGGGGCTTTCAGCAGCGGGTGTGCGCTGGAATGTCTGAGAAGCGTGCATTTGGAAAAGAGAGGCAACCTAGCGGCAACCTGGAGCCTCTGAATCAGTGAGAAACTATTGCTTTGGCGAGTCCCCCAGTAGTCGGAGGGGGCCGCCTGGCCCGTCAGAGCACCCGGGTCGCGGAACTTCTGTGCTTCTGGAGGTGTACACGGCTCCTTGTCCCTTGACGGCAGCCCGCCTGAGCTTTCAGACCATAACTCAGACAACGTCACAGCGTTGCTGAACGGTGCTTCGCTGCTCTTCACATACGGTTGAAGGGTCTCTTTTGGCTTCCCAGGTCTCGTGTGACTTGGCTCCTGGCCACCTAATGGATGGCGTTTCCCCACCCACCACCATGGTCCGGCTCCTAGGTACCAATTTGTTAAGCCCTTTCCTGCCTCAGGGCCTTTGCATTTGCTGTTCCTTCTGTGCAGAATGCCTTCCCCTGCTTCTCACTGGATGGCGTTTCCCCACCCACCACCATGGTCCGGCTCTTAGGTACCAATTTGTTAAGCCCTTTCCTGCCTCAGGGCCTTTGCATTTGCTGTTCCTTCTGTGCAGAATGCCTTCCCCTGCTTCTCACACAGCTGGTCCTTTCCATTCCCGGGTGCCAGCCCAAATATCACTTCCTCAAACAGAACCTTCCTTGCATACCCTCCCTCTAAATCCGTCACTCTCACATCGTCTTGTTTTCTTCTTCAAGGCCCTTACTGACCCAGTGATGATCTGTGCGCTGTTTGCTTTGTTTCTTTTCTCAACTAGAATATTAAGTTTTGGGGAGTGCGGGAACTTGCCTCTCTTGTCCACTGCTGCAGCCCTGCAAACTGCCCAGGCCTGGCACATAGGAGGCCCTGGGAACTATCTGCTCAATCCCTGGGGCCGAACTGTCCTGTGCCCGTAAGTCCAAGTCACAACCCAAAGCAAAGCTCACAGCCAGTCTCTGGCCAGTGGGAGAGTCGGTGTCCTCAGAGCCCACCTCGCTCCTGCGACGCCGAGCACAGCAACCCGGATTGGCTGGGCCTCCAGCATCACGCAGGAAGGCCCTGCTGCTCCTCTGGACCACCGGGAACCCCCAACCCCACAGGACTTCTGTGCCAATGTTATAAGGCCTCTGGAGGGCTATACCACATGCCTCGTGGAATGAACTGTGCCCTCCAAGAATGGTCCAAAAAATGCCAGGGATGATGGGCCCGGGGTTCAGAGGCAGCTTGTGTGTCTCCCGTGGGTGGCACAGGGCGGGGGCACACACAGGGCCCCATGGGGGAAGAGACAGCCCAGTTCTAGCTGCAGCTGGTCTAAGGCTCATGAGGCTACACCAAAAATGACCAGTGTTGGTACGGCGTGGCCTAAGGCTCGGCGTCTTCCACGGGCAGAAAGACTGCATGTGGAGCAGGGAAGCTAGGGCCATGCTGGGTGCGGCAGGCCCTGCACTGTGGTGGGTGTGGCCCTTCGCCCCGCACACCCCTGCTCACCAAGGCAGACGTGCCTGCCCCCCACACCCCTGCTCACCAGGTCAGACGTGCCTGCCCCCCACACCCCTGCTCACCAGGGCAGACATGCCTGGCCCCTACACCCCTGCTCACCAGGGCAGACGTGCCTGCCCCCCAACATCCCTGCTCACCAGGTCAGACACGCCTGCCCCCCATACCCCAGCTCACCAGGTCAGACGTGCCTGCCCCCCATACCCCTGCTCACCAGGTCAGACGTGCCTGCCCCCCATACCCCTGCTCACCAGGTCAGACGTGCCTGCCCCCCATACCCCTGCTCACCAGGTCAGACGTGCCTGCCCCCCATACCCCTGCTCACCAGGTCA
>NW_027528276.1:1539499-1541398 GCF_008692635.1 Crocuta crocuta
CGGCCCCCCCTGCCCCCACAACCCCACTCACCCAGTGGTCAGAAGCTTACCCAGGATGAATGGTCCAGCTCTCTTTGCATTATTTCCGGAAATGCCACCTCCTAGAGCCTTGGCCCTGGCCGACGTTTCCCCAGCTCCTCTGTCCGATGCTCTCCGCTTCATTCTCAGCTCTAGACAAGAAAGAGAAGAGCCCTTCACTGAGCAAGTCAGCGAGTTTCCTCATGCGAACTCAGCCTGCAAGTCTCTGACTTGGGGATGCGTCACACAGCTGCTGCTGCTGCCGCCGCCGCCTCCTCCCCCTCCCGGAGGAGCATCGAAGGCTCCCAGTGACAAAGAACCACAGCTCCTTTCCTTGGCATCAATCAGGGGCTCAAGGGGGATGTCCTTCCAAGCAGCATACACTGGCTACAGACAGCATACATACTCAAATGGCCCAATCAAATGCAGAGAGGACATTGGCTGTGTACGGATGCAAACCGGGGTCCCCAAGAGACCAGCACAGAGAGTGACAGGGAGATGGCCTGGAAGCGGCTGTTCCCAAAGTGAAGTCTTTCCCCCAAATACTTGAAGCCAGGTAGCCTGAGGTGCTGAATCCTGGGTCCCGCTGCATCTCCACTGCTTTGATCTCTGGGGTGTGGGATGGAGGGGGGCCCGGGGACTCTCATGCCCACCAAGTGTGAGGATGGCCGCCCCGAGGACCTCCTCTCTCAAACTCCCCGGACTCTTAAGTCCTCTCTGTTGGAAGAACACCCCAAAGTTGTCAGTGGGGGGAGCTACTTTTTCTTCTCTTTCTCCTATTTTCAAATTTTTCTTTAATGACTTTTAAGAAAAACATATATTGTGCATTTAAGAGCCAGTTAAAGGATGCACCTGGGTGTGCCTGGAAATCCCTGTCTCCTCCAGGGTTAAGAGGAAAGATGGACACAGGAGACAGATTCTAAAAGACTTTAACCTCTAGATGTAGATTTAAAAAGACAAGAGAACTCTTTATATATTAAGATTATAGCTGAATAGGATGGAGTTCTTCTCAATGTTTTAACATTTTGCTGAAAAAAAAAAGTGACATGCTTATGTAGTCAAATAGCTCTCTTTTCCTGTAGTTTGTTTGGCTGTTACTCCTGGAAGGCCACACCTGAGGACAGGTACACACTCACTAGTTAGCTTCAATCTTCACGTGCAGCCATTCTGGCCCTTATTCTTTTTATTTTTTTTTTTAATTTTTAATTTAATTTTTTACAAATAGTTTATTGTCTGGCCCTTATTCTAAACCCCAGGAGACTGACTCTGGCAGTGAGTTGGAAATTTCACACCTCTAGTCCAATCTACCAGGTTTGCCTCCCATCAAGTCCCCATTTGTTTTTAGAGCTCTGCCACTGAGGCATGGACCCATGACTTCATTCTGAGAGTAACTAGGGCCATGTAACCAGTAGGCCTTGAAAGCCCCCAGATGGAGCAGAAGCCAAAGAGGCTTACGCTGGACGCAGATTCGAAATCATTTAATACAAGAAAAATGAAACCGCTACGAGAAAAATCTTCAAAAGCTGGACAGTAATGTGTCTGGAACAGTGTTCTCGCCCTTTGCCTGGCTGACTTCTATGCATCCTTCTCAGTTTAAATATCACCTCCTCAGAGAAGCCTTCCCTGATATTTCCACCACCACTGGGTCCCAGCATTCCGTCGTGGAATTTTCATTCACAGCACTTTCCGTATTTTGTGACTATGTATTTATTTGTATGTCTATAGGCTTAATGTCTTCTCCCCACCACCAGACTAAACATTCCACACACACACACACACACACACACAAAATATACATGTGTGTGTATGAAACCACAGCACCCCTGTATTTATATATATATATATATATATATATATATATATATATATATATATATATAT
>NW_027528276.1:1541466-1558477 GCF_008692635.1 Crocuta crocuta
ACCACTGCGCCCCCCGCGCCTGGCCCAGCAGATGCTCCAGGGATGGCTGGACGCCTTCCCTGCAGTTGGGGGTGGTACTTGCTGGGTCAGCAGCCCTGTGTAGCACCTGCCCCTGCCCTGGGAGATAAGCTGGCTTCACTCCTATTCGATGTCTTCGCCCCCCTCCCCTCCTGGTTCCCTGGAGAGCACCGCGGAGCCTCCATCGTATCTGTGTAGACGCTGCCTGGACGCCTCCACACAGGCATGGTCTAGACAACAGTTTGCCCGGAGCAGCTGCAGCGCAGACAATGAGTGGGCTCGGCCTGACCCCACCCACCCTACTCAGGATTCAGCTCCAGCAAATGGCTTGGGAACCGCTCCAAAACGTAGGCTGACAGAAGGATGGAAGCAGACGGGCAGGGAGAGGGAAAAGATGCTGGCAGGGGAAGTGGCGGCAGGGCTGTTTCCCTTCCCGAACATCCATGCCTGCCGCCCGGGGCTGGGGGAGCAAAGGAAGCAGTGTGAAGAGGCGGGCCCGGAAAACGGGGAGCTGCTAACAGGCTCCCTGGAGGGGTGAGCAAAGACCACCCCCCTGGGGATATACCCTCCTGTCCCCCACACCCCCACCGATGCACAGGGAGGACGTGCCTCACCCCCAATCATCCTGATGGGTTCACTTCCACAGACACGCCTGCGAACTGCCCACAAACGCTCCCGCGGGGAAGGCTGCTTTGAGGGATCCTGACTTCTGGGTGAGATCTGCGAAGTGAAAGGTCTAGCTACCCTGGTCTAGAAGGACTTGGGGCCAGGCCTCTCCACAGACGCTAGTCCTCAGGCTGGGGTGAAAGGCCCTGGCCCAGTCTGCCTAAGGGGCTGCCATTTGCCTGGTATTTCCTGGGCCCACTGCTCAGCTGCCTAGTAACTCAGTAATCCTGGCTTAGAAGTCTCTGGAGCTTTCAATCCGTCAACTATTCCACGCGCTAGCCTCCCAAGTTAGCACCGGTCCCCTTAGAACCTGCGCTCACCGGGAAGCTCAGTGAGGCAACAGTGGGGTGAGGGGAGGAGGCCGGGAGGCAAGCATTGAAAGAGAAACAGACTGGCACCCACCATATGCAAGCTGTGGGCCTCAGTCTTGAGAGCTGGGCGTTCACTTGCTTGGCCCAGCACCGGAGGGCCAAAGCTCTGTGACAGCCACCATGGCATGCCCAAGGGAGGGAGATGCCTGCCCTAGCCTGTCAATTTGGGGTTAAGGTCATTCCACCCTAAAGCTGTTGGGGGATGTCAGCCCAGCTCTCCCAAAAGGCAATGTAAGCCATTAGCAACACATAAGATTCTGAGGCCCATGACCCCAAATCCAGGGGTGCAGTGTGGCAGTACACAGGACGGCTGGGCGGGGCCGGGCAGGCCATGGTCCAACATGGTGGATATACCTACTCTCAACCCCAAAAGGAGGTGGGTTGCAAAGAGAGACGGTGCTGAGGCCTCCCCAGCTCAGTCTTTCCTCAGTTCCACCTACTTCGAAGCAGCTGAAGCCTGGCCAAACCAAGGGGGGCCCATCCCTGACACCCAAAGTCGTCATCTCCACACAAGCACTCAGATGCCCTGCGCAGCAGACCCTCACCCATGCACCGAGCCGAAGCAGCCTCCCATCCCCCCTGCGACCATGAGCGGCAGTGATGGAGCCTGCCCACTGTGCGGGGAGTTCTGCACGCCACCTTGTCCTGGGCTTCTTCTGCTACTTCTGGGTTCTTGGAGAGATGGGTGACCCTGAGCACCAAACCAGTGAAGGCAGAATGCAAGGGCAGTCCCCACAGGAGCAGCAGACCCTGGCCCGACGCTCTACTGGCTGTGTGCGCGCGCGCGTGTGTTTGTGACAACAATGGCAGCTGCTAGCCACAGTTCGTTAGCAGTTTCCAGTGCCTGCTAGGAGCCAGAGGACTGTGTCTACACTGCAGGGTCAGGCTGAGCCGACGGTGTCAAGATTCAAGCTGTCCCTGTCAGCAGCCCCTACACCCATTCCCATGTTTCCTGGCTCTGTCAAAACAAAACGAACCAAACAAACAAATCAAAATTCCCTGAGTTGTGCAGACTTCTGCCTTCTAGACTTTACCTCTGGCTGTGTCTACTGGAGACAGGGACTCCACACCTCTGGTCAGACCACCTGGCACCTAGAAGTGAGTGCAGAGCTCCCACCCATCCCTGGCCTCAATCCTATTTGCTACATGTGTCAAGGGTCTGTGTGTCTAGACCCACACCAGACCCCAGGAGGGAGGGAGAAGAGAGTCTCGGCTGACAGGACACGAAGGCGGCACAATAATACGGTTAGGGCATTGTGTGTCAATCTCTTTCACAGCACAACGCAGAACCATCTGTATGACACTTGGGGGTGAAAGAACAGGGGACCTCAGCTGTCCTGTGCCTGGTTTAGTCACCCTCCAGCTGAAGGGAACACCGTCTTGATCCCCACGCTGGCTGGCAACCTCAGAGTCAGTGCAAGCTACTCTGCAGTAAGTAAAACCTGGTTTAAACCCCAGCACCACCACTTAATAGTGATAAGATCTTGGACAAGTTACTTACTCAGCATCTACAAAATACAGAGCGCGACAACTACCTTAGGAGGTTGGTCTAAGGATTAAGTAAAATAACTAAGGATTAAGCGAAAGTACCTACCAGCATACTGTAAGCATTTGGTAACCTGTGCTATTATTGGCTTCAACATAGTAGCTTTGTATCTCTCCTGCCCAAAGCAAAAGGGGTTGTTACTAAATGGGCACTGAATGGGTGTATGTGGTGGAGGAAGAAGGCAGAAGAGGGTACCTAGAGTGAAGGCTTAAGAGACCTTGAACCTGCCATTGGGCTGTTGGCCTAGCACTGCAGGCCAGGGGAGTCTGACGGCCAGCCTCAGTGACATGCTCGACTCAGCGTGGAGAGGGGAGGCGGCCCAGGGGCTGGCCGAGCTGTTGCGGAGGGGCGCGGTGCCCAGCGATGAGGCCAGAGGCACACAGCATCACACGCTCTTGTCTTGTTCTGTTCCTGGGTCTCGGGGGAGCAGAGGCTAGAACACCAGCTGGCAATTATCAACCCGGGGCACAGTAAGGGACTGTCCAGGATAATGAGGCCACCCCACATGGATCCTGTGTCACGATCCAGTTGAGGGTGGGGAGGAGTCTGGAATTGAGACCTGGTGCCTCTAGTCCAAGACGTGCATTTGTCAAAATGAATGAATTTTATCATTAAAAGATCTGTGAGACTCACTGTGTGTAAATATACCTATATATATATATTAAAAAAAAAAAAAGGCAAGCTGCAACGTTAACCACATGGCCAAAGTTACTATCAGCAATAACAGAACTGACATCACATAACTCCTGATACAATCGCAACTTACATTATTTTTTTGTAATGTAAGTTTTTGCCCCAAATGTATAACCTGAATGTGATCATGAGGCAAACCCAAATTGAGGGACATTTGACAAAACGGCCTGTGTGCTTCAAAAACGTCAATGACTAGCAGTTAAGGGAAGAATGAGGGACCAGTCTGGATGCATGGAGACCAAAGACAAGAAAGTGAATGCAGTGTGAGACCCTGGGGTGGGAAGATCTAAAGGATATGACTGGGCAACTGACAACATCTAAATACGGACTGTATCGATGTCAATTTTCCTGAATTTGAAAACTGCTCTGTGCTGGCCTGGGAGAATGCCCTTGCTCTTAGGTGACAGCTGCTGACGGGTCACAATGCCTGCAATTTACTCTGAGGTCAGAGATGGGAGAGAGCGCAACCCGCTGGAATAGTTGGGAATAGTTGGGAATAGTTCCCAAGGCTCTGGAGGAATCTTGTCCAATTCACAGATTCAAAGGGACTTCTTGTGGGTACACGGCCCACAGTGGCAGGATGCGGGGTCTCCTCCTTGATGGGCAGAGCCAGGCTGGCATGAACAGTTCAGTCTTGAACGACCCCCTTCCGCCCCTGCAAACACTGAGCTCAGGGGGAAAAGGAGGCTTCTGTGCAATCTCCAGGTCTGCCACCTGGTGGCGTCTTTCTGCAGCACACTTCCGGCAAAGGGTTACTGCATCAGGTGCACCACGTGGGAAACGGCTCTCAGGGGCTGATCAGGAAGTATGCAGGAACGACTCCGGGCGAAAACCCCATGTCAGCTACCTGGGTAACAGGGGCTTGGACTAACAGATTCTAGAACTTGCACATTCTCTGCTCTGGGACCTGGGCCTGCAGGGTTTCTGTTTCCGTGGTGGGGGTCCTCTGATGGCCTCCAGCTCTTCAGGAAGAAACCCTAACTTCTCAAACCCAGGCGACCTCTCTGGCCGCACTGCCTTAGCAGGCCCCCGAGATCCACCCACACCACTGACTCACAATTCCCCGAACACCCTCCCCTGCCCTCTTCTCCCTGGTTGGCTCATCCTTCTCCCTCAGTCCTCACTGAGAGTCCTTTCCTCCTGCAGCTCCCAGAGCACCTGAGCAGACCTCTGTCCCCGGCCACTGTCCTGGAACCATGGTGTATCTGACTTCCCCCACCCCTGAGGGACCGACTCCGATTTACTGCTGCTTTCCTGCACCTGCCCGGGGCTTGGTGCGCTGCTGCGTGAGAAGGTAGACTGCAGAACTGTTTGCTAGGTGCCCAGAATGCATTAAACACCTTACTGGAGCGGGGACAGGGATGACCCAACTGGAAGCGGGTGTACGGATGGATGGTTCATCAGCTCATGGCAGGAGACAGAACCCAGGATCAGGGAGACAGGGGGTCACAGCTGCAGGTAACTGGGCGGCAAGGGTGCCGGGGACCATTCGTCTAGGCAGAGCCCCATGTGAGAAATGCCCGGATGCCTGGGGCAGGGAGGGTTCTGCGCTGGCTGATCATCGGGGGTTGGGCTTAGACCATGTTTGCTGCAGGAGAGCAGACCCCACAGAGGAGTGAGTCATTCACAGTATGCCTGAGGCTTGGGCCCGACCCCTCACTGGCAAAGGGACAGACTAGCCCCATTTGGCTGAATCCAGTGACAAGATCTGCTTTCCCGCAGCAAGATGTGGGTCGTGTCAATGATAGTTTGGCCTGCCCCCGCACACCGGGGATAGGTCCTCTGGGTCACTCTAGGCTCATGGTGTGAAGGTCCTTCTGCTGGTCAGAAAACTTCCTAGCACTCTTGCTACCCCCAGAAAAGGGAACTTCTGGCTCAACTCTGCATCTTATCTGACTACTCCTGGAAAGAAATACCAAGGCTGGGGGTGAGCAGTGTGAAATCTGAACACGTGACCCAACTAAGACCTGTGGATCTGCTTTATAGACCAGACCCCTCCACACTAGAGGTCTGCCAATTCCCTCGAAAATTCTCCAGGCTCATTCCTGGATGGCGAATTTCGGACTCAGGGCCCATGTGGGAGGCCCACACCCTCACATGAACTCTCGCAGCAACTAACTTTTGCACAGAGCTCTATAGCTTACAAAGCACTTTCTAATACATTATTGTTAACTGATCCCTACCACCTCTTCTCAAACACAGCATTTCCTAGAAAAAGAAATTGAGACTCAGAGATACTGAGCCCTGCCTAAAGTTCCCTGGCTGGTTGTTGAAAGAGGTGGGATGTGAACATGGGCTTTCCACCTCTGAATCCCATATTCTTCCTACTTGACCACATTGCTTCCTCAGCTGCTCCTTCCCTGCCTGATGATGGTTGTGGTCCTAGGAATGCCAACCAGAGAGAAGGGGGTACCCTCTGGATTTCCTCATGAGCAATCTCCTGGAATCACGGAGCTGCCAGCCAGAAAGCTGCTGGGGAGCCGGATAAGGAGGTGCCTCCGGCCCCCAAGCAGGTCTCTCTAGAGAGAGGGGCCGAGTCGAGGTGGGGTTACTGAGATACCCTCCCAACAGCCAACAAGGCAGTGTCCCTGGCCCTCTGTGATCCAAGCATTCTGGAAGCCACCCCCACCGCACCCCTATACTCGTGTAGGTGCTGCTACCAGTGCTCCCAAATTCCCGAGAGATCCGCTCTCCACCCACAAAGTCAACTCAGGGAACCAGAGGAATTCACAGCCCATGGAACCAAGTGTTTTGAACCACAGACCAGGGACCCAAATGCCAGTTGGGAGAGCAAGATGGATTTTGAGGTCAGACAGGTCTGGGATCAAATTCCAGCTTCCATCACTCACTTGCTTTGTTTCCCTGTACTAGTCACCTGTCCTCTGGGAGAGTCAGCTACCCTCTCTGGGCCTCAGTTTCCTCATCTGTAAAAGAGGAAACACAAAGGGTCAGATGCGATGCTGTGGCTGGCGGTGTCACGAGGTCTTTGCTGGGGAAGGTGAGGGTCCCCCGCTCAAAGCGGAGGTAATTTCCCTGGTGACAAGTCTCTTGGGGTGCATTCCTTTTAAAACTATCACTTGATGGGCACCTACTGCTTGCCAGGAACCGTTTTAGGGTCTTCCTAGATTTTCTTTCCTTCTCACGACTTGATGAAGTAAAGATTCCCCCCTTTAATTGCTGACCAGCCGAGGCCTAGAGACCCTGGCTGGCTTACCGGGCCCAGGAGGCTGCCTGAGACCTGTTCTCTGCTACTCCTGCTAGCTAGAGCGAGGGGCTCTATTTGTCAGCTTTTCCTTTGTGTTTTAATGGCAGCCACCCCCGAAGAAGGCATGAACCCTCTCCCTGGGAGCCTGAAGGCTATGAGAAACCTCTCCAGGAACCCACTGGAAGCCATTTGCTTCTGAGCTCAGGATGGAGCTGGGGGATGGGGAGGTGGATTAGTAATCCCTTGGCTTCAGCCAGGACTCCCTGATGACAAAGATTCATGCATGCGCTGTCATCTTCACTGTTCC
This sequence comes from Crocuta crocuta, assembly GCF_008692635.1. NCBI lineage: Eukaryota > Metazoa > Chordata > Mammalia > Carnivora > Hyaenidae > Crocuta > Crocuta crocuta. The sequence goes on from NW_027528276.1 coordinate 1,548,273, forward strand.
AAAACAGCGTGATGATTTTGCTCATTTCTAAAACGCAGGATATGTACAGCTCCAGTTTGTCAAGAATACATAACATCACATCATTCCCTAAACATCGTTGCTTTCCTGCCTCCGGGGGGCGGGAGAGGGGGGGACCGTGCGGAACTGGCTGCTTCTCACCAGAGCTCGCTCTCATTGCCCAGGGTGAACCCCGCCTCCTGAAGCCCGTTCTGCTCCGGGCATGTGGGAGAGTACCTGCAGCAGCCAGAGAGGAAGTGACTCAGCCCAGTGGGAAGTGGGAGGGGCGGGCAGAAAGAGGGCCCTGTGCCCAGCCTGCTCCCCCTCAGCACATCCGTACCAGACCCATCCTCTGTCGCCTCCTTTCCCCAGCAGGACTGCAGTGTGACCAGCGCAGCAGTCCTGATGGCCAGCGGGGGCCCAAAGGCCCCACTGCTCACAGAGAGCCCAGTGTCTGCAGTTCAGAGGTCCCGTCTGGTATCCTTTAGGAGGCCAGATTCACGCACCAGGAGATTACGTAATTAGTGATGTCCCTCTTCACCCCACTGCCCTGAGGAAGTCCCCACAGGGCTTCTCTGTGGCCTCTATGATGGCTGGGCAGGGAAAGACGAGGCGAATGGCCCCAGGCCAGGATGCTGGGCTCCAGAGTGATTGTGGGAGGAAAGGCCCCAGGACTGGGCACACAGGCAGGCCCACGGGCCCTTCCAGGGAAAAGACAAATAAATGGAAGAGAGACCAGTCCCGGCAGACGGGGCAAAGGGCGTCACCAGCGGTCACTCTGAGTGCCACCAGAGCAGAACCCAGGGCAGCAGCGCCAGCCCTGCCAGCAGCACACCCCTCCCAAGGGCCTCCGGAAGCAGCTGATGTGACAACAAATAATCCGTCACTGTGTGTGGGTGTCAGAGGAGGAAGGGACACACTTAATAGCTCTTTCTCAGGCTGTGCTGCTCTGGTATCTCCCACCCAGAGAAGGAGCTCGGGGAAGCGGCCACGCACAGTGGCTTGGAGACATTCCTGGTGGCCCCTTGGCTCTGTGGGGGGCCTTGTGCCTTGCCCTGACAGCCCTCCCCTTTCAGGCCAGCCTGCTCTGCTCCTGAGGGGACCCATCCTCAGCTCAAACTATCAGTTCTTGCCTTGTGCAGTGACTCAGCCAGGGAACAAGGCCTGCCATGGGGTCCCGCGTGGGGTTCAGGTTCTTGCCGCCCACAATGGCCCCAACCACGCAGGGAGAAAACAGTGAGTGACCGCAGGAAGGCTGGCTGGGTCTGAGAGCCACCTTTGTGTCCGCTGTGCAACCTCAATATGCACCTCTGTGTCCCCCCGCCCCCAGGCGCCTCACCTGCAGGGGAGGGACAGCACGGCCCCCGCACAGGGTTCCCTGAGGACCGCTGGGAGCCAGCGTGTGGGAGGCACTCGACAAATGTTAAGTTTCCTTCCTTCCACCCCAGATTTCTAGAGCGACAGACGGGAAAGCCCGGGCCAGGCCCAGGTACACGTGATTCTCTCTCTTTATACTGTTTTTAAACAGCAAAAAATCACTACCATCATCCCGTAAGAAAGGCAATTTGGATTGGGGTCAGCCAATGGCTTTTCCTTACCTGCCTCTATCAGCAAGTAGATTCAGGGGCACCTGGGTGGCTCAGCTAAGCGTCCGACTCTGGATTTTGGCTCAGGTCATGATCTCACGGTTTGTGAGCTCGAGCCTGGTGTTGGGGCATTGTTAGTGTGAAGTCTGCTTGGGATTCCTCTCTGTCCCTCTCTCTCTGCCCCACCCCTGCTCACACTGTCTCTCTCTCAAAATAAATAAACTTGAAAAAATTTAAATTCAATTAAATTTCACAACTTTGATGGTGAACAAAACAGTTCAGAAATGCTGCTGGCTGTGGCTGGCTGGAGGGGCAGGGTCGCAGAGGCTGATGGCAGGTTGGCCAGCAGAGCACCCCTTGGTGAGCCATTCAGAGGGGAGGCCCACACATGGATCTCACCTGTGCTGGGCCACCGAGAGGCCAGCCAGGGCCAATCCTGAGATCCACGAGCCACCACAGGCAGACAGCACATGCAATGGTGAGGGCACATTCATCAGATGTCTGTGTGCCTGTGTCTCAGGAGAGGGTGAGTTCCTAGGAGCGAGGCCTGGCCCTTGTCCACTTCAGAATCCCCTGAACGGGCTCGGCAGGTGTGCAGAAAACAGCTGATAAACCACAGCCAATAAAATAAAGGAAAATACATGCCCTGGGCTCAGCCTTTCCAATTCAAGGGATTTATCCTACAGAAATATCCACGCCAAGTTCACAAAGATAAATGTGCTCAATGAGGGTCCCTGTAGAACCGTATGTTGCAGCAAAAACCCACAAAAGATAAAACCACAAAAATCAAAACACACACACACACACAGACAGGAAACACTCTAAATGTCCACCAAGAAAGGACTGGTTCACTATATCACATTCCATCCAACGTAATATAATGCAGCCTATGAGACTAGGTCGTCACCTGCTGATAAAGATGTCTACGATATATTACAGTATTAAAAAAAAAAGAAAGAAAAAAGAAAACCTGTACTATTTGTACTACTTGTAATAATACGATCCTATTTGGGTAAAGAAAAAAAAAAGATCATACACAACCTTTTAATATGCACAGGAAATTTCTAGGAGAAACTTAACAGTGGATACTTCCAGGCAGGATGAGGGGCCTGAGGAGGGAGGGAGAGTTTTATTTTATATTCTTCCATGCTGCTTAACTATTTTACCATATACTACTATAAGAATACTTTCTTTTAAATCTAAAAAGTTTTTTTAACCCATTACAATTGTTAAGAGTAGTAACAGGCCCAAGGGAGGCTGGGCCTCAGAGAGGGCACACTCAAGGAGGTATGGCACGGGCCACATGCGGAAGTGCCCTGAATGTACCAGCCCGTGTGCCGCCACAAGGCTGTAGCGGGGGGGCGGGGGGGGCCGTAAAATCACCACTCCAGGCACACTTAAGCTCTCTCAGGGAGCTTGCAAACATGCCTGTAAGGAATTTCCTGCTCACCAGGTGGCATCCAGAGGGGCTGGGGGACCACCAAAGCATTGGAACCGGGGACCTGGAATGTGGTTCATGATGCCTTTTTCAGCACTCACAGACCCGCCAGCAAAGAGCTTACCTGGGCCCCGTCAGAGCTGCCCCCGGGTCCTGATTGCGGACTAGGCACTAGGCTGAACCTGCTACAGACAATAACACCTCATGTCTAATCCCCATTACTACCTTAGGGGCAGGTAGCATTGTGTCCATTTTACAGGGGAGGAAATGAGACTGTAGACCGTCAGTGACTGGCTCAAGGTCACTCAACTAACAAGTGGCAGAACTGGGTTTTGAAGCCAGGTATGATCTGAGCCTAGGCCCTTACCTAGTGCTAAGTGATACGGTTGATAGTCTCCTTACCCACTAGCTACAGGGCAGGAGGGGGAGGGACCTGCCTCCAGAAAGTGGTAGTTTCCACTCTTCTGGCAAAGAAGGGACTGCTTCAGATTTGCCAAAGACCCTTCCAGCTCTACAACTCTGTGAGTCCAAGATTCCACGTGGGTTGGACTCCCTGGCGCCAGAGCTGGGTCAGGGTGAATGGCATGGCACGGGCTCTAGAGTCACACAGGTGTAGGCTGGAAACCTGGCTCTGCTCCTATTGGCTGTGAAGCAGTGGACAGGTTGCTTAACCCCTCTGAGCCTGGGGGTTCTCCTCCATAAGACAGAGACAGCCCCTCCTTCCGTAGAGTCTGAGAAACATTCAATCTGTACTGCAGAGTACTAAGCAAAGGACCTGGAAGTGGTGGTAATCTGCCTCTTTCTGGCTGCTTTCCTTCCTGTTCCTTCAGGAGCGACCACGTTGGGAGAGCAGTCAGAAGAGATGGCACCCTGAGGAGCTCACTAAACACAGTAACACCGGCAGCGCCACACCCACTGCAAAAAGTAGGACTCTGGCTCTCTAGGGTTGGCAGATGCCAGACATGGGGTTCCAAACGCCCCACAGAATTCTGAGCTAGCCAGTGCTAAGGTCTTCCAAGGAACTGAGCTTCTCCCTACAAGTACCTGCTGTCCCCTTATCACACCTCAAACCAGCTCTGCCCCAAACCCAAAGACAAATGACAGGCACATCAGTCTTGCTCTTGCCAATTCCCGCCAGTGTCCGGGCTACTTTTTCTTCCTCCTGGACTCCTGGATCACAGACTCTTTACAGGCTAACCACCTTCTGTCTCTTTTGCCAAGTAGACGGCAGTCTGTAAACATATTCAACGGGGACAGCCTCACTCTGAGTGACAAGACTCCTTCTCAGTTTTCTCTGGGGCTTTCCAACAACTAGACTTACTTGGACATCATCAGGCCTGTATACTATTGTACTGCGGAAGCTCTGGGGAGCCTGAGCTCACTCTCAAGGCAGATGGCCGTTACCTAGAAGAGGATGACCACCACGCGGCTGCAGCCTGTGCGGGGCAAGGAGTCCTCAGTGCTCCCATAGGAAAGGGCACCTCAACCCAAAAGAATACCCTTGCTCACTGGAGCAAAATCAGGCTGCTCCAATTTATTAAAAGGGGGCCTAGAAATTCTTTAAGAAATAATATTAGTAATAATAATAATAATAAAAGGTACTCTTTGCAACAGCAACCTCTCTTCTAGAATCCTGCACATCCCTAAGGTAGGCAAAATCATATATATGCAGGTAGTCACTACAGCTCTGTTTGGAGGGCAAAAGAGAGAGAATAACCTCAGTTCATCAGTAGAGATCTTGTTGACTAAATTACACCCATAATGAAAAATGACCCAAGCGACCATTTGCCAGAATGGGACCATCTCTAAGGCAGTATAAATCAAAACAAGCAATACCATCCTTTGTCCTCCTGGACCTTACAGAGCCCGAGAGGACACTCAGGGCTGCCGTGGGCCCCGGGCCACCTGCTGCAAGGCCACAGTTCCACCTGAGCAGGGGAGGAGGAAGAAATGCTCTCGTTTCAGGACACTTTCTCTTCTTCTTCTTTTTTTTTTTTTTTTTTTTTAATATTTTATTTATTTCTAGGAGAGAGAGAGACAGCATGAGCAGGGGAGGGTCAGAGAGAGAGGGAGTCACAGACTGAAACAGGCTCCAGGCTCTGAGCTGGCAGTCAGCACAGAGCCCGACACGGGGCTCGAACCCACGAACTGCGAGATCATGACCTAAGCGAAAGTTGGACGCTTAACCGACTAAGCCACCCAGGCGCCCCAGGATACTTTCTCTTCTACCTTCTTCACCCCACACACCCAAGGACAGATCCTGTGAAAACCTCCCCCGTTCCAAAGGGCCTGTCTGAGACGCCGTCCCCCAGCACGCCCTCCGCGGGGCAGGGTCAGATCCTGGCCTAGCTCTGCACTCCCACAGAGGACAGGGACGAGGACACAGGGGCACCTTCCTCTCACCTCTCTGGTGGCTCGGAGTCCTAGGTGGTCTCTGGCAGACACCTCTCCTTCTTGAGAAGAGGGACAGAGTCTGCTAACCCAGCCTAGGGAGAGACTCCAACCTCAAGGTCTCTTTCCAGATAAGACCTCCAGGGAGCACTGGGAAAGCCGTCTCCCCGCTGAGGGGATGCTGCTGTCCAGGACCCCATCGGCCGAAGCGGTGTGGACGGCGCAGATCGAGGAGCTGCTCTGTAGGGCCATCTGAAGGCTAGAGAAACTATAGGAGTTTTGCAGGCTCAGCCAGTTGAGTTTCTGAAATACTGCACAAGGTCACCTCCCTGGGCAAATGTGGGCAGAAGAAAGGTGGAGGGAGGGGAGCTGCCCTTCTCCCAGGTGCTGCCTCAGGCTTGGGAAGCCTGGCCCAGAGCTGGACAGGGTGCCACAGACTCTGCGACCGGTGCTGTCCCGCGAGGTGCACTCGGACCTCACCGAATGGAGCTGGCAGATTTCACCGGCCACCGTCTTCTCCCAAGCCGCCCTGTCTTTGCACTACCATTCACTATGTCACCCGAACCAGGAACTTGCGGGTCACTTGCCACCACTGCGCCTCCCTCAAACTTCACTTTCAAATATTCCTAGAGTCCTACTGATCTCTCCCCAAGAGCTCTGATCTCTGCCCTTCCTCTCCATCCCACCCGCCTCTGCCCTGATCCAGGCCCAGGCAAGCACTTGCTCTGATTATTACAACAGCCTCCTATCGGACCCCAGACCTGCTCTCTGCCCGATCTACCCTCCACCCGCAGCTCGAGGGCTCTTGGGAAGATGCAGATGTAATGGTGTTCTCTCCACTTAAAACAGAGCATTCCATCACAAGATAATAAGAAGTTCAAGCATCTTAGACTGGTGCCTCTCTCTCCAACACATCCTACCGCTTGGTCCCTTCGCACCCTGTGCTAGAACCTCTTGTGTTCATCCAAGCACCTGCACGCATCCAGGCCTGTGCCCCGCTGCTCCCCTACGCGGGTGCCGTGTGAGCCCTCGGAAAACTCTACTCAGCCCTCAGGAGCTAAACTCTAAGACTTCTCCAGAGTTCCCCCCAGTCACCCCCACAACCCCTCCATGGAACCGCTCCTTCCTCTTCGTTCCCATTACATGCTACACAGACTTCTGTGAGAGACTTGCTGAATGGTGCAAGTGTTGATTGGTTGGGCCCCTGCTAGACCACAAATTCCTCCAGGGCAGGGGCTGCCTCTCCACTCTCCTGCCCCTGGCACCCAGCACACCCCCGGCCGCCTATGGAGCTCAGGATTTTGAGCCACCACACACATGGATGTGTGTGATGCTTCTTGGTGATGCTAATTCAGATACCACACAAGGGCCTCTAACAGGGATACACACAAAAGAAACTCTAAACACCTTTTCTCTCATGAATACTTTAAAATACAATTTTTATCAAGCACTCTTTTATTTTTTTAAAAAATGGTTCTTTAAAAATTTTTTTAGATTTATGTTTTTTTTTAAAATGTTTTAGTTATTTTTAGGAGAGAGAGAGAGAGACAGTGTGAGCAGGGGAGGGTCAGAGAGAGAGGGAGACACGGAATCCGAAGCAGACTCCAGGCTCTGAGCTAGCTGTCAGCACAGGGCCTCTCATGGGGCTTGAACTCACAAACAGCAAGATCGTGACCTGAGCCGAAGTAGGACGCTTAACCAACTAAGCCACCCAGGTGCCCCTGTTTATTTATTTTTGAGAGACAGAGAGAGCATGAACAGAGGAAGGGCAGAGAGAGAGGGAGACACAGAATCCGAAGCAGACTCCAGGCTCTGAGCTAGCTGTCAGCACAGGGCCTCTCATGGGGCTTGAACTCACAAACAGCAAGATCGTGACCTGAGCCGAAGTAGGACGCTTAACCAACTGAACCACCCAGGCACCCCCAAAAATGGTTCTTTTAAAGAGTTGAGCTGAATCATCCACATGACTCCCATACAGACTGGGTTAACTCCCCACAGATTTCCTTTTCAGAAAGAATACAACGAAATTCTGTGATCTTGTGATCCCTCAGGACACTTCTGACAGCTCAATGGGATGCAGTTCCAGTTGCGACTAACTGCTCCAACTAATTCTTGGAATTAGTTTCCTGAGGTCTGTAATAACATTTCCCAAGTATTTCTCAGTGGGTGCTAAATGTTCAACCTGCAATGTCTTACTTAATCCTCACAACTGCCCTCTTAGGGAGGGGCCTTACTGTCTGTACTTTACAGATGAGAAGGCTGGCCATGGAGAGAATAAGTGACCTTTAGTGACCAGCAGGGCTGGGACTGGAACTCAGATCTATCTTACTGCTGAGCCACATAGGCTCTTAATGACCACAGTCTGCTGCCTCCCAGGTCAAATGAAAGGCACAAGGGAGCAAGTGCAGCACCCCCTACAACAGGCCTTCTGAGAAGGCAGCTTCACCTCCCCAGCTGCTCATGTGACCTGCAATCCCAGGAAAAGAGTGGCACATATACCAGGCACTTCTGTGCTGGGCAGGGAAGCTGAGAGCAAGGCAGGGAGCTTGCCACCTGCCACCCGAGGCATCCAGTGCTTTCTCAGCAAAGATCCCCCACCCTGGTACCAACTCTCCCTACTCAGAGGCCTGCAGGGCCCTCTAAAGACTCCAGTCCTTTAGGCTCCCCCCTCCTCTGCTGGAACCAATTCCAGAGAGATCACTCGGAAACACAGATCCAATCATGTCACTCCTCTGCTTAGAAACCTTTTCACTGCCCTTGGCATAAAGTCCTAACTTGTTAATGTGGCGCCCCCAGCCTGTTGTGCCTTCCTTTGCACCATGTCAACTTTCATACCACCATATTGAACAATCTGAGGTTTCTGGAATAAACTGCGTGTGTACGCAGGGGCGCTTGGCTGGCTCAGTCTGAAGAGCATGTGACTCTTGATATCGGGGTTGTGAGTTTGAGCCCCACATTAGGTGGAGAGATTACTTAAATAAGTAAATTAAAGCTTTTATTAAAAAAACAAAACCAAACTCTGTGCGTCCTTGTCTTTCTCTAAGTAGAACCCCTTATCCCTTCCTTCTCACTGGGTAAGCCTTCCATCCTTCTAGACACAGCTCCAGTGTTATCACTTCTGCCAAGTCTTTCCAGGACCGTCCCCCCCAGGGTGGGCTCCTACAGCCCTCTGCGCCTGCTGCTACTAGCTTTTTTTAGACCTTATTTCAACTACTTGTTTACAGATCAGTCTCCCTTAACCAGACCCTGAGCTTCTTGAAATAAGAATCAGAGCTAACATGTATCAAGTGGCAGATATGGTTCTGTGTGTTTTACATCCCTTAATTTTTTTTTAAAGATTTTATTTTTATTTTTAAAAAATTTTTAAATGTTTTATTTATTTCTGAGAGAGGGAGAGAGACAAAATGAGCAGGGGAGGGTCAGACAGAATCTGAAGCAGGCTTCCCAGGCTCTGAGCTGGCTGTCAGCACAGAGCCCGACGCGGGGCTCGAACCCATGAACTGTGAGATCATGACCTGAGCTGAAGTCGGACGCTTAACTGACTGAGCCACCCAGGCGCCTCTAAAGATTTTAAGTAGTCTCTACACTGAACGTGGGGCTCGAACTCATGATTTCAAGATCAAGAATCACACCCTCCACCAAATGAGCCAGCCAGGTGACCCTACATGTGTTAACTTTTAAAATCTTTACAGCAGCTCTATCTAATCACCCCGGTTTTACAGATGAGGACACTGGAGCACAGAGAGCTTATACCACATGCCTACTGTCACACATCTAGAAGCTGCAGGGCCAGAATTTGAACTCAGGATGTCTGGCTTCAAAGTCCACTCTTCACCAGTCTACCATAGGGTACTGCCTCTCCAGGCAAGGACACTGTTGTCATGTGGGGAATGAATGAATAAATGAGAGCAACCTCCACAAACTACTGGCAGAGCAGGGCCATCAAGGGATGCTGGAACAGCTCACAAGGACTGTTTACAAACAAGGATTCTTTTGGCCTTACAATTACATATTCTGCTCTTCCTTATCTCATGCAAAACTAAGCCAATAGGTAAAGGTGCCCAGCCCAGAGTGACTAGCTTCTTCCCCACTGCTCTCAAAACCGAGCAAAGCCGACCGGTTTCTCCCGTGACTTAAAACAGAGCAAAGTCTACTCTGCCACCGAAGGCAGCTGTCATCTCTTCCTTCCGCCAACAAACGGGCACCAAACCTAGGGAGTCGGGGGTTAGCAGAGAACGCAGCGTCGGAAATCTGAAAGCCCTTACCCACTGCCTGAAAGGTGTGGCCAGTGGCGTGGGAATGGGCGGGCCGGACCCGGCACCGCAGGTGAAACTGACCACAGCGGCGTGCTCTCTCCTCGGAAAAGGCCGGCCAAACGCCGCACTGGCAAGCAGGTAGCTCTGACCCGCATCTGAATGCCTCCCGCGGGGCGAAAATTTCCCCAGCAGCCACGGATGAGGGCTCCTGGAGGAAGCCCTAGCTGGCCCGCCCTGGGGACTCGTTCTAACTTTCAAGTCCCTCTCGGGTTCAGAAGGGAAGCACGGAGAGACAGACGGTGCCTCCTGGGGAAAACCTGGCTCAGTTCAAACGCTGGTGCCCTCACTAACTGGCCGAATGACTCCGGGCAAGGCTGGCAGCACCCACCTCCTAGAGCTGCGGCGGACCGAAGCTCCCCGAGGAGCCGGGTACCCCGCGCGCAGCAGTCCCCGCCCCCGCCGCCCAGGAAGGGCAGACCCCAGAAAAGGAGAGCGCTTTCACTGTTGCCATTTCTGTCGCACCGGGACGGCCTCGGG
>NW_027528276.1:1558562-1579459 GCF_008692635.1 Crocuta crocuta
CCCTGCCGCCACCGCCGCCGCCGCCGCCTCCCTCCATGGCTGCGGCGCCGCCACCTGACAACGGAAGTGACGCACCGCCCCCTCCTCTCGGGCCGGAGCCGCAGCCCCACCCCTCTCCCCGGACCCCGCCCCTTGCCGGTGTCTGCGGCCCTCACGGCCTCCGGATTGGGGCGCCATCTTGAAGATGGGCGGAAGCCTTCAGGCAAGAGGCCGGAATCCGATTGAGGATTGGCTCAGAGTGAGGTCTGGGCCGGAACCTGTGAAACGATTGGAGACTGAGACTCTAAAGGGGCGGTACTTACCGCTTATCTACGTCTGCGGTGAGGCTGGGACGCAGACACCGCCCCCGCCCCGACTCCGCAGGACCTCGAGTGCCCTACGCTCGCCCTGCTGGGTTTGGAGAAGTCTCCCGCAGCTGGAAGATCGGCCAGTTGCAGTGTGTTTGTCAGAGAAATGGCTCTTCCTGGATCCCCATTTCTCGGTTTCTGGAGCTCTGTGCGGAGAGCGCTGCAGTTAGGCTCAATGACAGAATTCCTGTCTCAGCCCTCACAGTTTATTTCCCTCTGGGCCCCTCGCCTTTGTAGAAACCCCGCTTCAGTCTGAACATCTCTGGAGTCTTGACCGGGGAGGTTTACAGTGAAGAGATCCTATTAACGATTCCAGCTATCTAGCTTCAGTCCCTCCTGCTGCAGTTTCGGTCCCTTTCTCCTCCTCCTCCAGCAACCACGCCCTCCATGAATCAGCTTCTTGCACCAGCAGATGAGCCCTTTAAAGGGATTGCATCAGGCCGGTGACTCACTGGGGCCCTCTGAGAGCCTGGCTTCCCTCCTCTGGCACCCAGAAGCAGCTAGAAGGGCTCAGTGGCAGGAGCACCAACTATGGCTCCACTCCTTTGTCTCAGAGATGTGAGCCAGAGTGCTGGCCGCATGTGACTGTGTAACTCCTGGGTGTCTTTCCAGCTATCTCCTGGGTCACTCTATCCATGTGTGGGCACGTGTGTCCAAGCCTGTGTGCACTGCTGGGTTTTCTTAGGGGCGTGGGGCCAGGTGCTTACATGTATGTGCATTTGTCATCTGCACGAGAGACGGTGGGAGTGAGCCTGGCTGCCTTCTCGTGTGTCTCTTTGTCTCTCTGAATGCCTGGTGCCCACGAAGCTGATAGGGCTAAGTGACAGCAGGAATCAAGACAGCTCCCACTGTTGTGTTATGTGCTGTGTTAATCAACATTGGGAGTCTGTTTACAGATGCAGCAGCTAGAGCTCTGAGAGGGGAAGTAACCTGTCCAGCTAATAGTGGCAGGGCTGTGATTGGAACCAAATACAGCAGATTCCAAAAAGGTTATAGATTTGAGTCCTTGCTGCACCTCCCGCAAGCTGAGTGACTCCACGTTAAGTTCCCCGACCTTCCTGGTCTGTCAAAACAGGGATTACAGCTCACGGGGTCACCGAGAAGATTCAGTGAGTATGGAAACAGCTTCTCACGGCACCTGGCCAGTAAGAGTGGTCACACTCACTTCTGTTACAGGGCTTCTGTAACGTTGGGAACTGAGTCAGATACAAGAGGCCAGGCCACGGCGCCCCCCCCCCCCCCCCCCCTNCTGAGTCTGCCAGGAATGAGTTTTGGGGTTTCCAGAGCTCTAATTATCAGCTAGATGAATCACTTGGAGCCGACACCACCATCCCCACGCCCCCCCCCAGACTTTCAGCTGCTTCAAAATATAGGATTTTAACAAAGAAGAGGAGGAGAAGGAAGAAAAAGAGAGGAGAAGAGGTAATGAATAGAAAGGAAAGGTGCCAGCCAGAGGAAATGAAAAGCATTTCATTTCAGGACACCACCAACATGAGGAGACTGCTCACACACACACACACACACACACACACACACACACACACGGTGACATAGTCTCCTGCTGCCTGCTGGCTCTCCAACTTTGGGCATACTGGCAGATGGTACTGCCATAACAAAGTGATGCCTGTCACAACAGCAGAGATGGTTGCTTGATGAGGTATAGGCAGATCTGACTATCACTGAAAGAGAGGAAGAAACCTTCAACCCTGAGGAGCTTCCTCAGGCTTCTGTAACCCGGCAAACTCTACTCACTGCCGGCTTCTGGCTTCTCATGGCCAAGCCCCAAGGCCGGGGTGTGACAAGTTCTGAGTGCCAGCCAGCGCGACGACCGGTGGGTACCACCACTGAGGTGAGTGGAGATACTGCTGATCTTTGCCATCGGTGTGATGTCAGGAGGTGGGAAACAGAACAGTGTGGTGTAGTGGTTAAAATCATGGAGTGTGAGTCATACAGGCTTGAGTTCAAATCCCCATCGTGTGGGTCACTGGCTCTTCGATCTTGAGCAAGTCACTTAACCTCTCGGGGGCCTGTTGACTCATCTGTAAAATGAGGCTATTAACATATACCTCCAAGGCTGTTATAATGATGAAAGGAGAGGACTCTTCCATTCCTCGAAGATTTATGGTGTGCCTGCTATGTTCAGAGCACTGAGCTAGATGGTGGGGGTCCCGGGGACCAAATAGACTATGGCTCTGCCCCCTGCAGGCCCTGGCCTGGGCCTGGGCCCACAGGCAGGCAGCAAGTGGTAGCTATTTATGATGGCCATCTTCCATCAGTTTCCTCAACTGTAAGATGACAGGGTTGAATTGGATCACTGGTTCCCAATCTTCTTGCTGTCAAAGCTTCTCTTAGTATTTTCCCTCAGGAGCCTTACATCTGATAAGATTTTGTCTCCCATAAACTGACATCAAGTCCCTTCTTCCTTTTTTTATTGATTATAACCTCATTTTACAGCTGCTAGGGCTAGTGATCAGGCTAATTCCAGCCCGAAGCAGAGAGCACACCAGCTTGGTCACCCTTCACATACTATGTGCTGTTTCTCCGGGTCCTTTCTGGAACATTGACAGGAGCTCAAGGGGCCCCTGCTGCCTCGGGGCCCCTGTGGCTGAGGATGCCAGGCTGGAACTCAGTGAGCTGGGTCTCTCCCTCACGTCCCATCCAGCTGAGAGCCAGTGGTGCCCTGTCACTCGTATGGGCCCAGGGAGGTCTGAACTTCAAGCAATATGCCCACCCTGGCAGTCCCCTCCCCTGAATGACATAGACACCCCCCGACTCTTCTCTCCAAGAAGGCAGGGTGAGATGGGGACCCACTAGTCCACGTGAGCACTCAGAATTCCTGGGGTCTCAGTCATCAGCTGGGCCCCCCATGTTGGTGGTTGCGCATGCTTGACTGAAGGATGAAGGCCGAGGCAATGAGCAGCAAAACACCAAATCCAAGGGGGAGATAACATTTGGAAATAGGTTCTTCATCTTTTCCTTGGTGTCCCTTTCTTTCCTTATGCAGATCATTAGGTTACTCTGCCTTCATGGCTTCACGAAACAAAGGATGCAACAAAACGCAGAACTCATTTTTAGCTTCTGAATTCTAAAAGCCTAGCCTTCAGGGAGGAATGGAAAGAATTTCTGTGCACGTACAAATTTAGAAAACTGTAGCAAGGGGGATGTGGGAGACTTGAGGCTTAGGGTGCTCCCTGAAAAGAGACATGCTTCTCTTCAGCTTTGAGCTGCACAGTGTCAGCTCGGTCTCAGGGGCTGGGGAGCATGGAGAATTGTGCTCTTTTCCTGGGCAAGTGCCGGGAAATAACCAAACCGTCTGAAGAAACAGCTGTGTGCTGCATTTGGGCAAACCGGGCCTATCTAACCCCAGAGCCTGAGAATCTCCTGGACCTAATATGGCCTGGGATAAGTAGAATCAAAATCTAAATGCTGGGAGGGGTATGGGTTACTCCTGAAGGGGTCATTGGGTCAGGGAGGGGCAATTCTTGGTGGCAGCCTTAATGGGCTGATGACAAAGGACCAGGAGAAAATGAGGGCATCTCAGTGGATGTTAGTGCGATTGGATGAGCACCAAACCAGAGCACCTTTCCCATGTTGGGCACGTTAAAAGGAAATGCCCTAACTTTCATCCAGTTCCAATGAAACTGAGGAGAACTTTGAATCGGCTGCTTAATTAAGTGTCTGCCACTCTGGCTGAATGGGGTGAAGTAGGAACTCAGTTGAATTAGGAAGAATTCGAGTTCTGCTTCTCACACACGGGAAACTGGAACCGGCCACACTCGTTACCCACAAGGCCTGGTGTCACGTGCCCCAGCCCTGTCCCTTTCTCTAGCCTCACCTGCCCCTCACCCTCTGACAGTCACAGCGGTGCTCTGTTATTGCCCCCAGGCGCCAAGCATTCCCACCTAGGACCTTCGCCCTGGTGTCCTCTGCCTTCCCTTGGCTCTTGAAACGGCAGTCTCCTTCTCGGTTTACATTTCGCTTCTTCAGACCACACTTTCCAAAATAAAACCACCTCCGTGTTCTCTCTCAAGTACCCTGTTTAGTTCCTTCATGACAACTGCAAGAATTTTTACTCTTTTTCTTTATTGTCAGTCTTGCTGTCCGGAATGTCAGCTTCCTGAGGGCAGGACCCTTGTCCACCGTGATGTTCCCTCAGTGGCTCGCACCGTCACCAGCGATACCTGTGGCATGGAGGGTGTGTGGCAGTTAGGGAATTCCGCCTTGCCACACTGAGCTCCCCAGCCTTCCTGCCCCCCCCCCCTCAACAATCCAAAACCAGACGCCGGAGGACCCATATCCTTGGGGTTTGAAGCCTTCACTGTACTCTACTCCAGGGGCTCAGCACGAGTGTGTCTCAGCGGGCCTGCTTCCCCCTCCTTCTGGTCTATCCTTCCAGCGCCTCACCTGGGGACGAGAGGATCCATTGGGGGCTGGCGCATGATGCTTATGGAAGGAGGACAGAGTGCTTCGGTCTGAGCCCCTCTTCTCAGCTGTCCTTGCTGACCTTACCACTTCTCTCTCCGGCCTGGGGGCTCCCCCTGGCTCTGCCGAGCATGCACAGGCCCCTGGCACACCACTTAAAAGAGCTGGACCTCACCTTCATCTCCAGGCTACGCTCCTGGCATGAGCCCTCTTCAAGTCTGTAAACATTTGCAGACATGTGGGAAACATCTGGAATGGAAGTTCTGTGGGACTCCCCGCACAGGGGACAGGGTGGCCCCCCCCTCCGCCCGCTTGCCCCAAGTACACAGCCATTTCCACAGTGAGGACCTCCCTTCTGTGTCTGCCCTCTGGTTTCTGGTTCACATCTGGGGAAGGGGAAACTGGCTTTTCCAGACACATTCAGGTTGGTTCTGATGAAATGGTCCAAGGACAACACTCAAGGATGGCACTTTGGTTCACATTGGGCGAGAGTGTGAATGCAGGGACCTTGGGCTGCTAGTGCCCCAGTGAACACCCCTCTCAAAGTGCCCCTCAAGAAATGAAAGTATCTTAAAGTCCAAGGCCCTGCCTTACTCAGGACTCTAGCGCAGCAAGTTCTCAGGCTGGATTTCATCTCGCAGTCCTGGACCACCTCCTCCACTAGACTGTAAGCCCCTCTTTGGAAGGGACAAAATCTTATTCAACAATGTGTGCTCAGCAGAAGGCCTGGCACACGGCAGCTGCTCTGTGGACATCTGATGAGGACACAGCCGCTTTAACTGACATGGCTGTTTGTCCGTGGCCATGCTGGTGTGGCTGCGGGGCAGCTATGACAAAGACCTGGGTTCTATCCGTGAGCATCCCTTCTTCCCTGAGGACCCCAAAACTCTCAGAACTGGAACCTGATTTCTTGCTGTTGGCGGAGCGCCCATACTTGAGGGGAGGGCCCAGGATTCCCTCAAGCTCTACCTCAGGAAAGAGCAATGAGACGAACAGCCTCTTCAACAGGCAATCTGAACAGAAAAGCCACTTTCCACGTGGCTAGACTGAAGGCTCGCCTACGATTCTCAAAATCTGCTGCTTGTTAGTATCACCCGAGAAACTTCAAAAAAGGAAAGAACCCAATGCCCACCTACGCTCCATACCAATTCAATCTGAGCTGATGGCGGGACAGGGGACCGCGATCGGCTGCCAAGTGTGAGGTCACTGCCCTGCTATGCAGGACGACATAGAGCCCAGCACACGTCAGATGAAGCATGAGGCATCAACTTGTTTGTATCCAAGTTTTATGAGAAAGCAAACACAACTGTGGGAAATGGGAACAGTGAGGGGCGGCGCGGGCTAAGTACACTTGGTAACTCTCACTGGGAGAGGGCTGAAAACTACTTGGCAGATCCCCTACATCAGTAGATCAGATTCCGATGCAAATGATCACAAGGTGATCAATGTCCTCTACCCCAAGGCCACAGACAGAGAGACAGGACCCCAGGGTGAGTCTAGGAGATGGGACCCTGTGAAAGGTAGCTGTGACAGGGGTGTCCGTCAGAGACACCAGTTTCTGGGACGGCCCCGCTCTCTCTCTGGGTTCCGGGCAGGGAGGGGCGGCCGGTGGCTGGCTCAGTAGAACTCTGGACGAACTTGAGTGGGGACGGGGTGGCGGTTGGGGTCTTGCAGACAAGCGGGCTCATTTATACTTCTTGGAGGGAAATTCCCGCCGCCCTTGGCCCTTGCCGCCGAAGTTGCGCACCCGGTGGATGACCTGCAGCTGTTGCTCGATGGTCGCTGTGATGTTCACGTCATCTGGGATGTGGACATAACGGACGTTACGGCCTGTCACGAAGAGGTCATCCAGCTCGACCTGATGCCCCCAGCGGTCGGTGTAGGTGACGTTGGCCAGGCGGATGTTCATGAAAGCGTCGACATTGTCGATGCGGCCGCGGGCCACACTCTCGTCTCTCAGGTCCACCGTGGTCACCTGGCCCTGGAGGCCCTGCAGCAGGATGATGAGGCTGTTCTCAGAGATGGTGCGCTCCTTCACGGAGTGGCTCACTGCCATTCTTCCGCACCGAAGGCTGGGGGCTGCGGGAGGAGGAGCACACGGATGGGAGCTGTAGCAGGTCAGGGGCCGCAGTGGCCAGCTCCCCTCCACTAGGTCCTAGCACGCAGTTCCCCGCGCAGATTCCTCCGAGCCTGCCTCCCTCCCCGGCTTCTGTGTCTGTGGAAGGCCCTTCGAGGCCATGTGCTTTAGGTACACATCTCACAGAATCCTTCCGCTACCGGGCAAGCCAAGAATTACTCTCACTCGTTTTATAAATACGGAAAATATGACCAAAAGACGTTACGTGACTTGCCTAAGGTCACACAGTGGATAAGTGGAGGTTCAACTCTTTGGCTGCCTGACTCCACACCCCACGCCAGTACTTCTGAATTCTCGCTCTATGTTAGAATCACCTGGTGAGTTTTTACCCGCTGCCACACCCAAGAGGTTCTGATTCATTCGGTCAGGGGTGGGGTCCAGGGAGCCTCTTTTCAAAAAGCTCCCCAAGTAATGCTCATGTGCATCCAAGTTTGAGAACGGCTTGCTCTAAATGTGGTTCACACCCTTGCCACTCAAACTACGGTCTGGGGGCCGGTACTTTCCGCATCACCCAGACAGGCATTAGGAATATGCAGAATCTCTGGTCTGCCCCCAGACCTGCGGAAAGAATCTGCACTTTATCATGACCCCTGCACAAATCACCAGATGTTCTCAAATGTGAGTGTGTATCAGGATCACCCGAGGACATGTTAAAACAGAGTGCTGGACCCCCCCTCCCCCCCTCCCCCGCTCAGTTACAAACTTAATAGGTCTGAGGTGGAGCCCAGGAATGTTCATTTCTAACATGTTCTCAGTTAACAGTGATGTTGCTGGTCTGGGGCTCGTGCTCCCAGAATGACTGGTCTACCCCATGCAGCCACCATGTAAGTAGAAATTAAGGCAAACTGAAAAACAACAACGACAACATGGCAGCGGACAAAACAGGTAGGTTTTGGAGGCAGAGAAAAATAGGTTGGAATCCTCACTCCACCTACAAACTCTGTAAACCCAGGGCAGTTACTTAAGGTCTCTTAACCTGTTTCCACATCTATGAAGCCACAGGCTAAACAAGGCTAACAGAATCTCACCGAACGTACTTTGCTTTCAACACCCCCTGATGTACTAACGTGACGGTCTCATCTATCCCCTTTCCAGACGTTGAGTGGAAGGTGGTGGGGCCTTTCCTGCTTACGACCTCACTCAAACCCGAGCCGGGCCGTGCAGGGCGGCATCAAGTGTGGCAAGCCAGACCGCAGCACCGACGGGGGCGCCGGGCCGGGGGTGTGTAACGACCCCCCACGCAGGCTTCACCAGAATGCGCCCAAACGAGGGTCAGGGCTGCCCGGTGACTGCAACGAGGCAGTCCTGGGCTCTAGGACGGGTTTCGCTACTTCCCGGGACGGCGACCGCGAGCAAGCCGCTTAGCTTCGTCAAGCCTGTTGGCCCATCGGGAAAACGGGGACGGGGAAGACCCTTTACTCACGAGGCAGTGGGGGTGGGCGTGGGAAGATGGGCTCTACTCGGCAAATCGCGAAGGAAGCGCTTCCCCCGCTCCCCGCCGCTGTCCGGGGTTCCGGGCGCCCCCGCGCTCCGCCCCGGGGTCCGGGACCCACCGCGCCGGACTCCTTCCGCTTCCCGGTCGGCTTCGCCAACGAGGCTAGCGAGCGCCCGGCGGGGCCGCCTCCCTCCTGCGGCGGGACTGAGACGCCATGCAACAGGCCGGCTGCCTCCCGGGGTATAGAAAGCGCGGCCTGCGCCGGCCCACGCCACTGCGGGGGCGCCCAGAACTACAATCCCCAGCATGCCTGGCGGGCGGCGCTCTCGCGCCCGGGCGACTCCGGGGGAGTCATTCATTGTTTCAACACACGTTCATTCAGGCTGCCTCCCAGGCTCCGGACACACAGCGGTGGCTAAGGAGACAAGCTCCCAGATCTGGAAACCCTTAAACTACTTGAGGGCGGGCGTCCATAACAAAACAAACAAGAAAATTCTAAGAGCCCTAAAGAAAATTAAAATAGGGTGACGTGATTGTGACCGGGTGGCTTCTTATCGGATGGTCAGGGGTGTGTCCTGAGAAGGTGACGTTTGAGCTGGGATCAATGACAAGAAGCCAACCCTGTGAAAACTAGGAGAGGAGCACTTCAATTAGAGGGAGCGGTTTGTGCAAAGGACCTGGGGGAAATGCCGCTCGCCAGTTTGGAAAAACGGAAAAGCCAGTAAGACAGGAGAGTGCTATGCCACAGGTGGGAGACGAAGGCAAGAGCACCTAAGGCTCTGTAAGCCAAGGTAAGGGGTTTGGATTTCCTGGTTAGGAGTGCAGACTCCGGCGGCAGTGCCTGGCTTCAAATCTCCCTGACTTGCCACAAGTTAGCTTTCCTTTTTGTCCCCCAGTTTCCTCATGTATTTCTAGAAGTGCAGTGATGGGGTATCAGAGTGGGGGGACATGATCTGATTTACGTTTTTCAGAGGTCACTTGGTAAAAGCCTTAATTTCCCCATTAGAAAAAAAGGATGTCCATGTCAGAGAATTGACCTTCATTGGTATGTGAGAGCACTCGGCTCCCTGGGGCTGGGCTTGTTTCAGTCCTTCACTCTGTGATTCATTGATCTCCAGCTCCCCCAGGAGCCTTCCCCTTCTCCCCAGGATCATAGTTGTTCTCCCTCGTCCTAAAACTAGGAACCGCCTTTCTCCTCCATGCAAGCTGCTCTTGGTTCTTCTAACCTTCCACACAAGGAACTTCTCAAGGAGGCCTCTGCATCCGTGATTCTCCAAGTGTAGTCCTTTGTCCAACTTCCTATCTTGCTGAGGCGGGACTTTCTGCATGTGCTTCAAGCAAAACAATGTATTGCAAGGGACTGAATGCAGAAGCACGTATGAAAATCTGACGTCTGTTATGACAGGCAGTAAAGAGATTTGCAAGAACACAGCACAATGTGACTCTTCTATCAAACTTTTTCTCTTGGAAAATATAGTTACAAATTGTTTTTAATTAGTGAATTTATTTTTGAGAGAGAAAGGGAGAGAGAGAATCTTAAACAGGCTCTGTGCTCTGGAAGCACAGAACCTGATGTGGGGCTTGATCTCACGCACCGCGAGAACATGACCTGAGCTGAAATCAAGAGTCTGATGCTTAAGCGACTGAGCCACCTAGCCCCCCCCCCCAAGAACACAGTCATTTTTATACAAAAAGATGTTAATGGGTCTATTATTGTTATTTTACAATGGATTAATATTACAATTTTATTTCAGTGTCATACTTCAAAAAGTTTGAGACTCACTACTCTGTCCTGAGGGCTGTCATTCCCTCACTCAACTTACTGTGATTTGGCTTCTGCTTCCAAGACTCCACTGACTTCTTGGCAGGGGTCACTGATAGTCTCCTTGTTTAGAAGGATAAACTTTCTCTCCTTAGTCCTTACTTTCGTGATGCTTCTTAGTGCTTGACTATGTTGTCCAATGCCTCCTGGGTATTTTTTCTCCCCTGGGACATTGTATCATTTGGTTTTATGGATTTCTGGTTTGTTTCTTCTCCCATCTCTCTTGCTCCCTTTAAGCCCCATTTCATTCTCCTGCTTTCTAACATGTGTGCTTTCTCTGGGGCTGTATTCCCAGCCCCGCTCTCCACGTGGACACATCTATCCATTCTGTCTACTGCTGTGTGCTGAGTCTCTTGTCTGGGTCACAGGCACAGACTGCACTACGAAACTCCATTTTCCAGCTGTCTCTTGCTCATGCCCCCGTGTCTTAGTGGTACTTGAAACTCATCGTGTCTGCAAGACCAATTTCTCAAGTCCTCCCCAAAGCAGGTGTTGCTCTGAATTTTTCGATTCCTGTGGTTGCTACCACCAGGTTTCAGCCATTCACTCGCCTCGAATACATATGATCACTCTGATCATTTTTCGATTCCTTACACCTATCAGTCACTGAGCCCTGCAAATTCTTGGAAGCGTGACTCCCACCCTTCACTTGTCTTTTTATCCTGACTGCCTGTTTGAGACCCTCTTTCTCTCATTTGATTCATTATAAAAAAACCATCTTCCTGGTCTGCGTGTCTCATGATCTTTGCAAACAGATTCAGAGTACAGTTATGATATCTGCCTACTGGGAAAACTTTTGATTAGCAGAATGAAGGTTCCAGTACTGTTACTGACTTGATGTCAACTCACCTTCCAGCTGGACTTCTTTCAGGTTCTCTACTCAAACTCCAACCAGTGTTTCTTAAAGGGTGGTATGGGAACACCTTGCCTTCATGGAATGCTTTGTTTCACAGAATCAGAAGTGGAGCTCAGGACATCCGACTTCAGCTCAGGTCATGATCACACGGTTCGTGGGTTCGAACCCCGCATCAGGCTCTGTGCTGACCACTAGCGCAGAGTCTGGAGCCTGCTTCCGACTCTGTATCTCCCACTCTCTCTGACCCTCCCCTGCTCACGCTGTCTCTCTCTCTCAGAAATAAATAAAACATTAAAGAAATTAAAAAAGAAAATAAAAGAAGTGGAGCTCGGGAATCCGCTCATCTGACAACGCACACTAAAACTTGAGGCCCACTGTCGTCCTCTCTGGTTAGACCTGGCCACTCAACAACTCAGACAAGCCCTGAACTCTTGCTTCTTCCTTTGCTATCCTGCTCCATCTGCCTGGGTTCCTCTCTTGTTTATCTTTGGATGTTAAGTCCAATCCCTTCTTCAAAGTCTGGTTCAAGTGCTGTATCTTTCTCAAGTCTTCACTGATAACCCTGTTTGGGGATGCTGTCTCACCTCTACTCCCTAAAGCATATTGCTCGCTGTATGTTTGCTTGTATGCAGACTTGCCATATTTATTTATGTAAGTGTTAAAATTTTTTTTTAAATGTTTATTTTCGAGAGAGAGAGAGCACACACGCGCATGCACAGGCGAGTCTAAGAGGGTCAGAGAGAGAGAAGGAGACACAGAATATGAAGCAGGCTCCAGGCTCTGGGCTGTCAGCAGAGAGTCTGATGCAGGGCTTGAACTCACAAACCGTGAGATCATGACCTGAGCCGAAGTTGGATGCTCAACCAGCTGAGCCACCCAGGCGCCCCTATTTATGTAAATCTTACTTCCGCTCCTACTAGTCTCCTGGGTGTGGAGACAGGGAGAAGGCCTGAGGAGGCCCAATGCTTCACACTACAAACCACAGTTACATGAGGAACACCAGCTTTATGAATGTGGGGAGAAGGTGATAGGGATCTGAATGAAGACAGCGGCAGTTGGAATGGAAAGAAGGGCTGCATGTTAAAGACTGAACCGAGCTAATCAGACTCCCTGGAGGCTGATTAGATCTGGAGTATGGGTGGGAGGAGGAGGAATCAATGACTAAAAAAAATTTTTAAGTCTATTTTTTTAGTAATCTCTACGCCCAGTGTGGGGCTCAACCTCATGACCCTGAGATCAAGAGTCCCATGCTTTTCCAACTGAGCCAGACAGGTAACCCTCTATGATTTCCATTTTAACTCTGGTTATCTAGAGAGATGGTAGAATGACCCTGTGGGAAATATCTCATTTTTTGGCTACTCAGCCACTAAGCTCCTTTCCCCACAGTTGAGGAAATCAGACATGCTATGCATTCTGAGTGGGGTTTGGCTTCCCAGTACAGATGACTTAAGGGCCAGATATAGTCTCTGATCTTTGTTGGCTATGGCATGGGCTTGTGACCTAAACTCAGGTGTTATCAGGCTCTAAATCTGGAGCAAGTGACATAAACCAGCACGGACTATTTAGGCTCCATCCTGGTGTCGGCATCCAGGCCTCATTTCTGGGGTTGCTGCCGGTGCCAGAGTCCTTTCCTAGGCTGCCTGCCCTCTCTTGGTTCCTGGCCGTTTGCTCCTGGATCTCCAGCCTTCCTGAGAATTATGAGGTCCTGGAGCCCTGCAAGTAGGTTCCTTTTCTACTTAAGTAGCCAGAATTGGTTTCAAGTTTTTGCAACCCAAAACTTAGACTAGTACTGGGCCCACTTGAATTGAGTTCATCTCAGGAGCCTTGAATTCCTGTGTTCCCTTTAGATGAGCTGTTAACGGTTCGGTTTCCAACCGTCAGAGAATCACAGGATCCCAAGAGGGCAGTTCCCAGGCCACCTGCTCCAACTCAGCACCCAGTACCCTCAACTCCCTCTATGGTGCTCAGAAGATGCACCAGTGATTAGGGGCTCATTTTGCTGCCAGGCGTTGGACTCCATTGTCAGATGTTTTTGGTAACTTCTACCCATGGCTTCTAGTTCTTTTCTATGGAAAACCGTCCTATTCTGTATTATATTTAATTTTAGAAGTTTCTTTATGCCTTTTGAAAGTGAAATAAATATGGGGCGCCTCAGTGGTCTCAGTTGTTTGAGCATCTAACTTCGGCTCAGGTCATGATCTCACAGCTCATGGGTTTGAGCCCCGTGTTGGGCTCCGTGCTGACAGCTCAGAGCCTGGAGCCTGTTTCGGATTCTGTGTCTCCCTCTCTCTCTGCCTCTCCCCTGCTTGGACTCTGTCTCTCTCTCTCTCTCTCAAAAAATAGATAAACATTAAAAAGAACAACAACAAAGTGAAGTAAATGTACCAAATAAGTGAAGATGACGTCAGTGTTGGATACTGAGTTGTGAGGTGATGTGGAAGATCTCAGGGAAAGTGAACCCGCAGCCGAGGCGAGGACGGGGGTCACAGAGATTTGGGACTCTCGGAAAGAAAGTGAGGCAAACACTTGGCAGAAGAATGAAGACTGGGTGCTGCGGGGCGCAGGAAAGCCTGTGGTCTGGGGGGAAGGGGAGGGGGGAGATGAGAGGAGAGTGAGGGATGGGGAGAGAGACTGAGGGTGAAATTGGGGTCGGCTGGCAATTGACCTGGCCATTTCGACAGACTTTGAAAAATGCCCACAGCCACATCTGTATCATGCCGGGCAGTCCTCAATCAGGAGCCGCTGGGGGAGAGACGGGAAGTGTGGTCAGAAAGTAGGATGTGAGCCCCTGAAGCCAAAGGGGGAGAGAAATTTAGGAAGCAAATGGAGCTTAGCAGGGCCAGGAGCCTTCCAAACGCCACGGGGAGGAGAGGGCCATTGCACCCCGCAGAGTGGGCAGAGTCTGGAGAAGGGGAGAAGGGAGAAGGGGTGTGTGTGGTGACTGGAACGAGCAGGAAGGAGAGGAGGGGCGTCGGCCAGGAAGCCTGGAGTGCCGGCCCCTGAGAGGGACTAGGCCTCCCTGGAGAAGCAGAGGTCCAGGCTGGGGTGGGAGCAGTTGGGTTTGGAGTGCGTCCTCGGCAGCCCCTCGGACCCGTGTCAGAGGTGCAGAAAGAAGGCTGCGTGTGACTGAGGGGAGGAAGGGCACGGATGGAAGACATGCTGAAGTGGGGACAAGAGATGAGGGAAGGCACAGGAAGTCGTTGTCACAGAAGTCCAGAGGTCTTTGGGACATTCAGAAGACCCGTGTCAAAGGTCCTGGGCTAACACCACGACTTCCCCCTTGAAAACCGGAGAAAACAATAGCCCCACCATTTCCAAAGGAAGTTAGAGAGTTTTGTAAAGAGAAAGGAGAGCAGAGTGATCTGAGGCAAATGTTCACGTCCAGGGTTTAGGGGTCCAGGGTCCGCCCCTGGCTCATCTGCGGCTGGGCCAGCTGTATGCTTCAGGCCTCATGCAATTAGGGTTTTGTGTAGTTTGGGGAACTGACAGAGAAGGTAATGTTATTTTTGTCAGCAGAGGCACCGCAGGCCAGAAACAAAAAGAATGTGCATGTGTGTGGGGGAGAGTGTTAAAATGTTCAATAATCCAGATTATCAACCATCCATGGGCCCCTGGAATGCATTTTGAAATTCCCATTTGAAAGGGGTGAGTCATGATCTGAGAATTCACTTCACACAATCACAAAGCTACACTGGAAAGATCCAACTGCGTCGGGGTTTCCTCAGTCCAATCCCCGGTAACCCCTCGCCATGGCCCCCTTTACAGTCAGCTGTCCAGGAATTTGGCATCCGAGAGGAGTTGCCTGGGACATAATACAAAGAGACTGAGGGGTAAGTAAAGGTGGTCTTCATTTTCAGATTTTTAATGTGGGTCTTAATGATTAGGCGCTATGGTAAATAGGTAAAATTTGCATGTCTCTTTCTGTGGTTTCACGTGGCTCAAGTTGGCCTCTCTCCTGGTTGTAAACCGGCGACAAACCAGGTGCAAGTGGATGCAGGAACGTGACCTTGTTTAGACCTGGGGATCTCCAGGATCTGGGTACCATGCTGGGGTTGGAAAAAGTGAGTTTACCTTTAAGAATTGTTAGGTACTCACATGGACTACATGAGGTGACTTTCCTCTTAGAACTGAGAGCTAAATGCTCTTTCCCACCCTTTTTTGCCCCCTTCACTGTTACTTCTTACATCTATCTTCTGGGAGCCATTAAAGACCTTTTGTTCAGAAGATGGTTCTAGAACTTTGCATTACTAATCTGTAGGGCATTCTGACACTATATGAACAGGAGTGGACCAGGCCAAAGCTCAGCTGAGAAGAGGTCAGTCAGAGCCAGATCTACCCCCAAAGCATGGAGTTGGGGGTGGCGGGGGTGGCGTACATATAGATCCCTAGATACCAGTTCTCAGCTTCCGCCTGGGGAAGGGCCTAGGAGTCTGTAAACCCAGCCCCTCATCTGGGTGGGTTGGCTTGAAACCAGCGAACCAGTTCTTTCTTTTTCTTCCAGATTAGGGAACCAGGGCTCGGTGAGAGTGAGTGCCCCAGAGGTCATGGTGAGTTTGGGGCCACAGCGCAGTGTCCTGACTCTGACCAGGGCGCGCCTTCCGCCGAGGCGCACGGAACATTGTTAGGACGGACGCCCGCAGGCACGGGGCCTGGCTTAAGTGAACACTGACGGATCGCTAGCGCCCAGTCCACAGGCCCGCCCCGTCAGTCTGTCTTCTGTTTCCTTTGCCTCTTCCTGCCTCCCCTGCTTCCTCGGCAAGTCCTCAACCATCATGCAAGCGAACTGGTTTTTCTCAGTAGCTGTGCAAGTCTAGAGACATGCAACGCAAGGGTTGCCTCATCACAAGGCTGCCCTGCCGGAGATCTGTATCTTGTTTATTTATGGAGGGAGCAGACATGTCTGAAATCACCCGCATGGCTTTGTGATAGGCCACGTGTCAGCAGCTGGTGACCCCAGGACAGGCCCGGAGTGCGCAGTGGAGTCTGGGTTTGTGGCAGTGCCGTGGGAGCCTGGCCCAGAACAGGAAGGAGCTTTCCCCTTCATCTGTCACCCCTTCAGGCCACCCCAGCTGGTGGCTAGAGTGCTTAAAAGAGGCTAAAACAGAGGGCTCTTTTTTTTTTTGTTAAAAAATTTTTTTTTAATGTTTTATTTATTTCTGAGAGAGAGAGAGACAGCATGAGCAGGTGAGGGTCGGAGAGAGAGGGAAACACAGAATCTGAAGCAGACTCCAGGCTCTGAGCTGTCAGCACAGAGCCTGATGCGGGGCTTGAACCCACGAACTGCAAGATCATGACCTGAGCCGAAGTCAGATGCTTAACTGACTGAGCCACCCAGGCATCCCCAACAGAGGGCTCTTTGTAAGCTGTAACAAGTGGCTTGCAGCATGATCTGCTTCTCCTCCCTGAGAGACCTTCTGGGGGTTTCTGCAGGTAAGGAAGTATAACTTTCATTGGTAAGAAGCAGCTTAAGTCCATTTGGTGATTTCTCTTTCTGTATCCAAGTGCTATGCCTTAGGCTCAGGATGGCTTCCCTGCCCCTCACATTTCAGAACTATGTCTGCCTCCACTCTTGCCATGTGATGCGCAGCCCGAGGGGTCCCCGTGACTGGCTCGATCTCAGGCAGTGACCGGCTCAGCTCCGTTTCTCTCCTGCCTTCTGCCATTCTAGGAATCTCTTCCATGGAACTGAATGGACCTTGACCTCTGGACGCTGGCCGGCCCTGAGCCTGCCAGTTGCTCAGTCCAGGATGAGGCTATGGTAGAGGGCTAATGCTCCTTCCTTGGAGCAATTAGAGCTGCCCTGGCCTGAGATATTTTACATGGATCTTAATTAGACTTGGCATCCCGCCAAGGGAAGTAACTCTTCTGGTACACGAAAGGGAAAGTGGCACACCACGTGTGCCTCCCACGTATTCCACTCACTTAAGGCTCTGCCCGGCCACGGATAGTGAAGCGGAGATGGATGTCACAGCATGTCATGCTAGGGGCTTCTACAAGGCAAGGACACTAAGTGGCTGAGGAAGACTCTGGGGGTGAAGAGTACATACCAAGCAAACTATCTCCTTGGGACACACTTCCATACAGGACACGCCCACACTGCACATGGACAGTGAGATGTACAAAGAACGACAGACACCCACAGGCTGTGCGTCGGGCCCAGCTGCGTGTTCCCTGTCCCGACCTTACTTACTCTGCCTCTGAGGTCCTAGTTCCTGGGGCGCCAGGCAGAGGAGGGCTGTCTCAACCAGGCCCCAACGGCCTTTCCCACCTACTTCAAAGTCACTTACGAGGCAGAGTACATCCCAGGATGCTGTGAGGTTTCGGGACAATTCCCAGGTGCCTGTGAGCCACAGGCGTCCACAGGAAAAGCGGCAACTGAGAGCAGCAACAGGCGCACCCCCTTCCCGACTCTGGGGCTTGAACCTATGGCTCAGGATGCTTTAGGTGGTTGCCATAAAACCGGAAGAAAATGGAGAAGGTCCAATTTAAAAGCCAGAATGTATTTTGGTGAGAACGTGGGTATGCATGTGCCTTCCGGACACTGTGCTCCTTGAGGGAGACTTGCGTAGCTCGTTACAACACAGACAGGAACGGAGGCACCTGCTCGCTCCGGAGAAAACTAGCGGCATCGTGTTGCTCCCTAGGGCGTCCCTGCGTCCTTGTCAGGGGAGCCAGCCCCACAGGGGGCCAAGGGTCCCCGGCCACCACAGCTATAGCTCATCCATCATGGCAAGCAAGTCCTCCCCCTTGCTGGCGCTCTGCCTCGGCTGGTCCGTGACCTCCAGCTCCCCCAGGATGCGAGCCAGCTCTTCGTTCCTTTGCTGGTCCTGTTGGAGAAATGCGAGGGGAAGGCAGTGAAGGGGCTGTGTCAGCACGACCGCCTCTCTGTGCCCTCGATGTTTAACTTTCATCCCGTCACCGTGTCACAGGTCAGTTCGTCCCCTGACTGTCAGACTAGGGACTCTAGACACATGCTGATTAGAGAGAAGGGAGGGCCAGTGGAGTTCAAGGTCATTAGGAGGTGAAGAGGGGACTAACGGTTGGCTTGTGCAATCGCCCGCACATACCTGAGTAGCTTGTATGTTGATCACTTCGTAGGCTAACTCTTCTGGCCTGGTTAGCGCTGCCTGTCTGCATGAGAGAGTAGAGAAAGGGGCCAAAGGTTAGGGCTTTCTCCCTGCCAGCATGGCACACTGGCACTTGATAACTTGGAAGCTGAGTTTTTCTGCCTCACCTTCTGCCCTTTCCCTTCAGCTTTCTGCCCTCCCTGTCCCCAGGCAGTGCACCCTACACTCCAGAAAGTCAAGTCCTTGTATATCTCCGTGCCTCTGCATGTGCCGAACTTGGCCAGAATGGTTTTCCCCTTCCTCTGCTTGGCAAACTCCAAGGCCAAGCCCAGATGCCAACTCCCGTCATCTGCTGGTGCAAAGTCAATCACTACGCCCTCCATTTATGACTCAGCACTGAACTAACTTGTGTCTGTGTGCATTCTCCCCTACCCTACGTGCTCCTGGGGCCAGGCTCTCGGTCTTACCCTCCATCTCTGTGTCCCCAGCACTCACCAGAGTGACTCTCACGCAGAAGTGCCCAGAAGAAGTTAGTTCAGTGACAATAGGGGGCAACTCCCACCCCAAATATTTGGTTGCAAGGAGGATCACATGAGATAACGATGCACACGAGCTCTACAAACTGTAAAGCTTTGTATAAATCTGGGTCGGTCCCTCTCCCTACTGGTTTTGAAGGAGACTGCTGGATCCCAAAAGCATTATGGTCTGGCTTCCCTCTGGTTTCTTAACAGATTTTTCTTACTATGATTATCTTGACTTCCAATACTTCTTGTCCAGCTACGCTTTGCTATGTAAGACATTAGAACTATTTCTTGAATGAATCCAGAAGATTGAGGCTATTTAATACTGGTGGATTCTTCTTCTTTTTTTGAAAGTTTTTTTAAAATTTTTTTTACCTATTTTGAGAGAGAGAGAGAGAGAGCAGAGGAGAGGCAGAGAGAGAGGGAGAGACAGAATACTCTCTCCGTGCCGTCACCGGAGAGCTCGATGTAGGCTCGATCTCCTAAGCCATGAGACCATGACCTGAGTGGAGATCTCAGTCTCATGAACTGCGAGATTGTGACCTGAGCCTACTAGATCAAGAGTCAGATGCTTCACTGACTGAACCGTCCAGGTGCCCCTGGTGGATTCTTCTTTAACTAGGTTATTGAATTTGCTGGGTGTTCCTCTATGACCTTTACATCTATATTTTAAGTGTCACTGGTTTATAATGGTCATTTTTGGGTTCTTATCACACTTAGGATTTTTATATATGTCTTGTAAGAAACAGGTTTAAAACGTACTCCTCCTCTTCATCAGTGGTGAAGAGATTCAACCGGAATCCTGGCTCGGGGCCACTGGGTTTCTTAATCTCCATCCCTCCCATCAGCCTGGCCAAGAAATTCAGCTCTTCTTTAGCAAGAGGGTTTGGAGCAATGCTTTCCTGCAGAAACAATTTCATGATTTTTAGCCACATGAAGGTGATTGCATTTCCTGCTGAGACCCCAGAGACCCAGGGCGGTGTTATGGAACGAGGCAAAACAATAACTCTTTAAATGATCGGGGGAAGAAATGTGTCCAAATAAAGCATAGAAAACAGGCTTAACCAAAACAGAAATAGTCCACATCAGAAGCAGAAGGACCCTTAGCAAGGCAGCAAACCAGGGATTCTCACACTTTCAAGATGAGTGGAGGGCCCCCAGGGATTCCCCTTCTCCTCAGACGACCTTCCTCCTTGCTGAGGAAGAACACTGCCTCCTCTTCCGTCAATCTAGTTCCCTTGCATTTACAAGGAACCTCAGCGAAAGCTCCAAGTCCAAGGGCACTCCTTCCATACGAGCTACCACACTGCCCTCAGGTGGTGATGGTGGTGAACACACCCGGGATCCGTTCCCTCCCTTAGCTGTCTGGCCGCACTCAACCCTCACCCCTCCTTCCAACCGTGTTCCTCTAGCCCAGCTCTGCCTCTTCTAGCCCCTGCTCTGCCTCTTCTGCTACTCTGTCTTTCTATTGTCGCTCCGCCACCAGCCTGTCATCTCAAGTAGACTCCCCCTCGCTTGAGATAAACCCCCTCTGCCTCTCGCCTAAACGACAAAGTCCAAATTGCTTAAGCCTCTTTGGAATCAGGCCCCAGTGTCCTGGTACAGGCGACTCTCTGGCCACCTGCCTCAATTACGTTATGATCTAGCCACGTGGGAGAGATGCCGCCTTCCTGCTTCCCCCAAATACCGCTATGCTCTCCTGTCCCTTGGTGCCTTTGCTGATACTGACACCTTGGTCTGTATACCCATTTCTCCTTCTAAGCCAGCTTTGTGTCCCTGGGTTCCCAGCCCATAGAAGTCATCTGATAAACGTTTGCCACATGACTATTTCAAGATTTGTCCTATAGCTCGCAAGCAGCTAATTCTGTGGAAATTTATAAAGATGGCACTCACGGAATCTAAAACCCCATTTTGATGAGCTACCACATCCTTATGTAGGGCAGCCCTGCAAAGGGCCGGTTTAACAACCAGAATACACGTGTGCTAGACTCAGCAACCACAGACCGAGTGGCACTGGTACAATGCTGTTTCACGTGTCCTGGTGTGTGGCTCCAGCTTAATTATGGTGGCTGAGCCAAGCCTGAAATTACCTAATTAGTCAGATCACTGGAAGTCTTCATGAGAAACTACAATTAAAAACCTTTGTACTTGTAAGGCTGAATTGAGAAGACTGTAAACAACGAGGGAAACACTGGCTGGCTTTGAAGTCTAGAGTTTCCACCCTTCTCCCCATCCCGAGTTTTGTGTCTAGAAATGAGCTCTGAAGATGAATGGGGGGGGGGGGGGGGTG
>NW_027528276.1:1579467-1633190 GCF_008692635.1 Crocuta crocuta
AGGAAGCTTACCTGTGTCCGAGAAGTTGAGTTTTTTGATGCCTTGGACATATGGGTTTCCACAGGCCGGTTCATACTGTACCTGGTATCAACAGAAGACTGTGAAAACACTGCCCCGCCCTTTAACACTGACTTGCTTCTAACTCAGCAAGATAGCGTGTTAACTTTTATCCTGAGACATTAAAATGCATCCAGAAATGTGCCAGGAGTACAGAATGTACCTAAGTGGGGAGCAACCACTCCGATTTCATGGCTTCCCAAAGAAAAACACCTTTGAAGTCAGGTGGAAATGGCTCTTCTCGCAAAATAATGTAGATTACAGGGAAAAAACGTGAACAGTGCGTGAAAGGCCATGCTGTTCTGGATCTCCACGGCCACAGAGGTTTTGGCTGTGCTCTTCCGTTGCTATTTAAAATGATTTCTTTTTGAACCTGTTGAGTTTCCTTACGTTTGGGCATCTTGGGGGCCCTTGGAAAATGTCAGGGCTCTGCATTCATTGTATCTGGGGGGAAATTATCTCACTTGTCAGCAGGGGTTTTCATAGGGGAAGTCAAGCTGGTCTTATAAATGAAGTGACCTCCCTCAGACTTGAATTCACTCAGGGAGGGAGGATTTGCTTACATGTTGCTTCCCAGTTTCAGGACTCGGTCTCCATACAGTTCAAAAGAACCTTCCTTTGGTGCTGTGACGTACTTCCCACCGTGCTTGAATTGTACCTTCTTCACTTCTTTGCCTTTGTTGTTGAACATCCTACAATACAAAGCATGACATGAGGGGATGCCCTCCAAGCTCGGGCAGTCCTGGAGGCTCCTTTATTCTCTGTACTGAGGGACACAAAGGAACTCATGCACTCCTTTGAGATAAAGATGCTGGTTGAGGTAACAATAATAATATTTACCAAGGACATGTTATGTGCCAGGTGCTGTGTAAGCACTTCAGAGCGTTATTATCTCATTCGCCCTCACAGCAGCCATTTCATAGATGAGGAAGTGAGTCCTGAAAAACTGGGTGGTTGGCCTCAAATGTCTGCTAAGTGGCATAGCTGGGATGAGAACCTGACCTTCTAACTGCTGTGCTTTACTGCAGGAAGGGAGGCACCGGCACACTCTGTGTGGTGGCCCACGTGTCGGTTTCCTGGCACCCCAAACACTGGTCTGACGATTACTGTTGAGAATTCACCTGATGAGTCCGGGAACCTCAGTTCCCCATGGAACAGGCCCGGACACCGGCAACACGAAGCGACCATTGGAATTCTGAACTTTGTCCTTCAGAAATATGGATACCTGGGAAAAAATACACTGCTTGTCATTTTTCTTGGTATGTATTCCTAAATATAAGCATTCTGAGGATGGAAAGTGTGTAATAGGTGGGGGGTGTTGGCTAGTGAGCTCCTAACCACAAGAAAGTCTCCGCATAACTAGCCGTACGGAGTTACAGTGTTGCTGCACACAGACCTCCTTCTGGGCCGCACAGCAAGTCTCCCAGGTGGGCCGTATTACCCCCGTTTTAAAGATGAGGAAGCTGAGGTTCCCAGAGTGAGGGACTTGCCCAAGGAGAACAGTAAGGAGGAGGAATTGGCAGCTCAGAGGCTGAGACACTTCCTCCAGGCCAGCCAGCTCAGAAGGGGCAGAGTTGAGGATTCAACCTTGTGTTTCTCAGTCTGGAGCCCAAGCTTTTGGCCATGTGCTAGACCGGTGGGAAGGGCCCGGAGCAGGCGGATCAGGTGGGCCTTAGAGTCTGAAGGTCTCTTATGCAACTGCAAATACCGTGTTAGGCTGATTTCTACTTCCTGGTTTGCATTTTTTTTTTTTAAGTAATCTCTACGTTCAACGTGGGGCTCAAGCTCACAACCCTGAGATCAAGAGTCACATGCTCTACCGACTGAACCAGCCAGACGCCCCCTGGTTTGCATACTTTGTGTCAGATTAAGTTCCATAAAGGTTGTAGTAGTTCATCAGTTTTATTGGATCTTGTCTTCTTCATCTGTAAAGCGAGACACATTTGAGGATCCCTTCAAACTCTAAACCTCTACAAGATTATATTCGTATTATCATCAAAAATACACATCTGTTGTGTGCAAAGCAGTGAAAATGCAAATCGGTAAGAATGTGTAAGATGGTGGCTTGGCATGCCAATGTTAGACTGTCTAGGCTCGTGCCCCACCTGGGCCATTCTTTGGCTCTGAGTTTTGGGCAAGTTTTACAACTTTCTGTGTATCAGTTTTCTGTGTGGCAAACTGGGGATAATAATAGCATCTATTCATCAGGTAAGTGTTACTTGTTAAATCAGATAATGAAAAAGCACTTATCGCTGAGTCTGACACATAGTAGGTACTTGATACATGGTAGCTAATACTTCTAGGATTAAAGTCCATCTGGACACAGGCCCCAGACATAAAATGGCAACAGGGGCCAGTATACATGCTGGATGGTATATGCATAGTAGCCCACTGTGGAGAATGACCAGAGGCATGGGGGTGGGCAGGCCTAAGCGTGGGTTTGGAGCTGGGCCTAGAAGAAGGTGGGTGTGAAGCAGAGATGGAGGGGCACCTGCATGGCTCAGTCAGTTAGGCATCTGACTTTTGATTTTGGCTCAGGTGACAATCTCATGGTTTGTGGGGATCCAGCCCCACATCTGTCAGTGCAGAGCCTTTTGGGATTCTCTCTCTCTCCCTCTCTCTCAGCACCCCCTTTCCCACCTACCCCCACTCTGCTTGCATGAGCTCTTTTCAAACTAAATAAATAAATAAACATTTTTTTAAAAAGCAGCAGAGGTGGGAGGGTATGTGGCATGTTTTAGGGGGAGTGTGTAAACTGGTTTTGTTGGAGGGTTTGGCTGGAAGACCTTTAAGGACTTTTTAACCTTAAGATTCTGTGACTGGGGCACCTGGGTGGCTCAGTCGGTTAAGCATCCGACTTCGGCCCAGGTCATGATCTTGCGGTTCATGAGTTCGAGCCCCACATCGGCTCTCTGCTGACAGTTCCGAGCCTGGAGCCTGCTTCAGATTCTGGAACCAAGAGATGCAAATACAAGTGTGGAGAAAGAAAATTTGGAGAGAGAAGTGGGAATATATGCTTGTGCTAGACCCTTTGTGAGCCCAATTCTAACGAGGTTGACTATGTCATAGCAGGTCTGGAACGTATACACTTCAGTCCAGTGTGTGGTTGTGTCTGATCCGACAGCCTGCCCTTGGCTGGACGGGACCGTTGGGTCTGTCTGCTTGCCCAGCGCCTCTGCTGGCCCTCGGCTGTTAAGTGTGGCTCCCCCTACCCCGCCCAAGTGATCTCATCTCCTCCCAGTGTTCACCCCTGTGCTGATGGCGCCCAGATCTCAAGCTGCCACTTAGTCTCCTTCCCCGGGCACTTGTTGCATCTGTCTCCTTGCCTATCAGACGTGTCTGCCTACAGGTTCCATGGGATGTGCTGGAAACACACCCTGCCCAGAACAGGGTCATCGTTTGTCTTCCCAAACCTGATTCTCCTCTGGCGTTTCCAGTTGTGGTGAATCTGTGGCTGGGCCGCTGCAGGTGCCTCCTACCCGGCCTCCTTGCCTCTCCCTCACCTGGCTGTGATCCATCCTCCATTCTGCTGGGAAGGCTCTTCTTCTTCTTCTTTTTTTAAGTTTATTTATTAATTTTTGAGAGACGGAGAGAGAGAGAGATACAGAGAGAGAGAGAGGCAGAGAATCCCAAGCAGGCTCCACACTCTCAGTGCAGAGCCCAATGTGGGGCTTGAACTCACGAACCGTGAGATCATGACCTGAGCTGAAATCAAGAGTCAGATGCTTAACCAACTGAGCCATCCAGGCGTCCCTGAAGAGACTCTTCTAAACTTATAGAAGGCTGTGTTCTTTTCCTGTTTTAGTGGCTCTCTGCTGCCTGCCAGATAATGTCCAGTTGGCCCCTGTTCTTCTCGGTAGCCATGTTCCTCCTTGTTTTTTTAAATATTTATTTTTGAGAGAAAGAGAGAGAGAGAGAGAGAGTGAGAGAGCGAGCGCATGAGCAGGGGAGGGGCAGAGACAGAAACACACACAGAATCTGAAGCAGGCTCCAGGCTCAGAGCTGTCAGCACAGAGCCTGACATGGGGCTCGAACACACAAAGTGCAAGATCGTGACCTGAGCTGAAGTCAGATGCTCACCCGACTGAGCCACCCAGGTGCCCCGCCATGTTCCTCCTTGAATCCTATGTTCTTGCCACACCCAAACACTTGCAGCCTTCTACCGCCTCTGCAGCACCAAATACACCGAATGGTTATGTGCCTCATGCCTTTACTGAGGTGGTGTCCTCCACTTAACCCCTCCCCTATTTTCCCATGGGCCTGGTGAGAACCCACTTTCTAAAAAAGATATCAGATCCTCTATGAAGATTTTTCTTTCTATCTTTCTACATAAGTAATCTCTACATCCGACGTGGGGCTTGAACTCACAACCCCGAGATCAAGAGTCACGTGCTCCAGCGACTGAGCCAGCCAGGTGCCCCAACTTTTCTGATTCTCTGAGGCAGGCAGAACTGACCACCCCCTCCTCGGTGTCCTCTCTCTTTATGCTCTTCTACTTTAAAACCAAATATCTGGAAGGCACCCAGTACATTGCCCCCTCTCGAATGAGTTTCCTAGGGAAAGGGGATATGAGGCTCACAGGGCTGTGGGGCTGGAGTGCTGGACGGGGCGTGCCCCTGAGCACTCGCGTTCCCCAGGACGGTGGCCCGACTCTGCTGGCCGGGAGGAGACCCACCCAGGGATGTGAGTGCCCCGGGAACATGGGTGAGCGACTCGGCAGTGTTTCAGTGAGTGACAAGTGCAGGGCCTTGCACGGTGTTGGCCTTACTGGTCTGGCCTCACTAGGGGAAGGCCAAGTTCGTGAGGATAGGAGAATAATGATCTGAAAGCAAGGGGGAAGGTGGCAGAATGCTGACCATGCTTTTTACACCCTACCTGTGGCTGAGGGAGGTTGACCAGCCTCTACCGAGAGGCCTGAAGACTTCGAATGCCATCTCTGTGACTTAGACATTCAACTGCTTATTTGACTTTGCTACTCAGATGCCTAATAGGCAAATCAAACTTAGATAAAATTAATTAATTTTTCTAACCAGATATACTTCCTTCAGTCTTTCCCCCTCTCAGTGAATGGCAACAGCAGCTGCCCAGGCCAAAAATGTAGTCATTCTTTATTCCTCTTTCTCTCCCTCCCCACATCCAATTTCTCAGTAAGTTTTACTTATTCCTGCCCAGAAGGGACAGAAGACTTCTCACTAACTCCACTGGTGGCATCTACCATGAACTGTCATTTCCTTCCTCCCTCCCTCCCTTCCCTCCTTCCTTCCTTCCAAGATTTTATTTTTAAGTAATCTCTACACCCAATGTGGGGCTCGAACTTAAAACCGTGAGATAGAGTCACATATTCCACTGACTGAGCCAGCCAAGCGCCCCTAAATATTTATTTATTTTTGAGAGAGAGAGAGAGAGAGAGCGAGAGAGTGAGAGCGAGCATGAGAGGCAGAGAGAGAGGGAGACAGAAGATCCAAAGCGGGATCTGAGCTGTCAGCAGAGAGCCTGATATGGGGCTCGAACCCATGAACCATGAGATCATGACCTGAGCCGAAGCACTTAACTGGATGAGCCACCCAGGTGCCCCCCTACCTAGATTTCTACAATAGTGTCCTACCTCCTACCTTGTCCCATACAGTTCACCTTCCAGAACACAAATCAGGTCATGTTATTGTTCACCTTAGGATGCCTGAAATGTTTTCCTTACTCTTAAAATAGACTCCTCAGTAGGGCATAAAGCTAAGTCAACTGGTAGGTACCAGTTTAGTTATAACTGGAGTCTGTTCTGATGAGTCAGTGCCCATGACACACAGCTTGTTAACTGTATCACTCCTGCCTACATAGGCTTCACTCACACTGGCTTTCTCTCTGTCCAAGAAATACATCATGCTTTTTCCATCTCAGGACCTTTGAACTTACTGTCCCTCCAGTTTAGATGCATGTCTCTGAGATCTCAACACGTCTGTCCTCAGAAAGGCTGCCCATGACTTGACTCTAACTCTATCATCTAAGGATGTGCTGTTCAGTACAGTAGCTACTAGTCAAGTGTGGCTATTAAAATTAAATAAAAAATTCAGTCTCTTGGGGCGCCTGGGTGGCTTAGTCGGTTAAGCGTCCGACTTTCGCTTAGGTCATGATCTCGCGGTTCGTGGGTTCGAGCCCCGCGTCGGGCTCTGTGCTGACTGCCAGCTCAGAGCCTGGAGCCTGTTTCAGTCTGTGACTCCCTCTGTCTCTGACCCTCCCCTGCTCACGCTGTCTCTCTCTCTCTCTCGTAGAAATAAATAAAACATGAAAAAAAAAATTCAGTTTCTTGGGGTGCCTGGGTGGCTCAGTCGGTTAAGTGTCTGACTTTGGCTCAGGTCATGAATTCGCGTTTTGTGAGATCGAGCCCGCCTTGGGCTCTGTGCTGACAGCCCAGAGCCTGGATCCTGTTTCAGATTCTGTGCCTCCCTCTCTCTCTCTGCCCTTCCCCTGATGGCACTCTGTCTCTCTCTTTCTCAAAAATAAATAAAGATTTAAAAAATTAAAAAAAATTCAGTTTCTCAGTCACACTGTCACACTGGCCATATTTTAAGTGCTCCATAGCTATATGTGGCTAGTGGCTATCACGTTAGACAGCACAGATATAGAACATCTCCATCATGACAGAAAGTGCCGTGAGACAGTGCTGGTCTACGGGACATCCCATCCTAGTTGCCCTCTATAACTTTACCTTATCTTGTCATCTTCCTAAAAGTTATCAGAACCAGAACATGACTTACTTGTCCTCCCTGTCTCTTCCTACTAGTGTAGAACCTCCCCAAGGCAGGGCCTTGGTCTCGTTCACCCACGTATCTCTCATACATGCATCTCTCACCCATGTGTCTCTCAACCATGTATCTCTCACCCATGTGTCTCTCACCCATGCATCTCAAACACTGAGTGAGGAGAGTATAGAGTAGGCACTCAGTAAACATGTGTTGGACTGACTAGTTTTACAGAAGGAAATGTTTCCAAGGGCAGCGGATCCTTGAGGGGAGGTATAGGGAACATTCTGTGAAGAGGCAAAGATGGAATGTTTCCCAACAGCCGAAATAATGGGAAGAACACAAGGAAGGGCCACGAGGGAAGGAAATGGGAACGGGAATGAGAGTCTGGTTAAGGCTGGGTGACCCGAGGAGACTGCCTTTGAGGAGGTAACTCTGGAAGGTTCTGGAGGGCTGAGGGGTTGGGAATTGGGACGGTTGTAAAGAACTGCTCAGGATTTCAAGTGGAATTGGTCTTCAGGCAGTCTCTGGCTGGGCTGAGTGCAGGTCAGGGCCTTGAGCACATGAAGGCAGCTTCCGGTTGTTTCTTGAGACCATAGAAAGCTTTGGATACCAGGAGGAGGAGTTTTGTTTTCCCTTTGGTTAAACAATGAGCAACGGAGTGTTAGATCAGAGCTGTGTTTTCTTGATTTCTTGATCAAATCTAAAGACTATCAAGACTGTTTCGGAAGCAGAGAAGATCTGTATAGGCAATCAGACATTGCGGCTGAGCAGAAATACCATTAAAGAGCAGCCTCAG
Organism: Crocuta crocuta; assembly: GCF_008692635.1. Classification (NCBI taxonomy): domain Eukaryota; kingdom Metazoa; phylum Chordata; class Mammalia; order Carnivora; family Hyaenidae; genus Crocuta; species Crocuta crocuta. The sequence goes on from NW_027528276.1 coordinate 1,587,058, forward strand.
AAAACCAGCCGAGTGTTACGGAGCAGTGGCTGAATACTGTCAGGATATGTGATTCCTATTTTTCTTCATGGACATTTAGACGTTTCACTGCCTGCCTCCTTGGCAATTAAAGCTTAATATATTTTGTGGTTTAATATGTTTTAATGATTTTGTTTAATGACTTATTATTAGGAGTGTCTTCATTATAATGAATTTTATGTCGTCAGAATTGAGAAGTCAATATGGCTGCTTATATCACTACAAGCCATAAAAGAATGTCCACACAGGCACAGTCTTGATAAGGATATGATGTAGGGTTTTCAATATTTTAAAGCAATACAAAACTTAATCTTATTTGTACTCTCATAGTACTTTTAAATTTTAATCGATGACTATTAAAGATCTTAATTTACATTGGTGCTATTATTACTCCATCTATAGCAAATAAAATGATTCATGAGGGTTAAAAATGAAATTGGCCTCTGAGTTGAAATCTGTCTTCTCCAGTCCATGGAGAACACGTTTCCTCTGGTGAAGGAACAGACCATATTTTAAGGAGATAAATAAGGGGACTGTGAAAGAATGGCAATATCGCTGTCTTCCTTGGTCCATTTAAAAACTGCGGAGATTGGGGTGCCTGGGTGTCTCAGTAGGTTAAGCATCTGACTTCGGCTCAGGTCATGATCTCACAGCTCATGGGTTCGAGCCCCACGTTGGGCTCTGTGCTGATAGCTCACAGCCTGTAGCCTGCTTCTGATTCTGTGTCTCCTTCTTTCTGCCCTTCTCCCACTCGCAATCTCTCTCTCAAAAGAGAGATAAACATATATAAACATAAAAAAACAAACAAAAAACAACAACTGCTGAGATTTGTTACTGTGAAGTGTATCATCACATGCTGAGCACTGAGGACATCACTGCCTGACCACGTGGTGCTCTGTTTCCCTAGGACAGTAGGGGCAGGGTGCCCCTGGGGCCACCCATCCACTCACCCGGATGTGCAGGTCCTGGAAGAAGGTGAGGAGTGTCTGCCGGATCAGCTGGAACTCCCCCGCAGAGAGACCCCCGTAGGTCTGCCGGAGGCAAAGCAGAAAGAAGCACTTCACTTCCAGAAGTGAGGCAGGACTCGCAGGCAGGCAGAGCTAGGCAGGCACTCAGGGGCTGGAGCCAGAGCCAGAGCTGTGGGGATGGGGGGGTGGGGGGGAGGGGCAGCAGGAGAGCCAGCCCGGCTCACTCCCCAGGGGGAGGGATCCCCAAGACCTTCACTTCTCCCCTTCAGATTTAGCAGGACATCCACCGTCAACTCCCTTCCAGAGGGGTCAGGGGGAAATGGCTGTGTTCTGTGTCATTGCTTTCCCAGCCTTGAAGGCAACAGTGGGAGGGCATAAAATGGGAATGCCTATTATATGATCTTTTAGTCTGGCTTTAGATACTTGTAGATTTTTAGAATTTTGGGGAGAGTGGCAGGCTTTGCCATCCCTCATCCTGTTCTGTCTGTCGTAGAATCTGGCTGTTCTTTTTTTTTTTTTTTTAAGATGTTTACTTTATTTATATTTTGAGAGAGACAGAAGGGGAGGAGGGGCAGAGAGAGAGAGAGAGAGAGGGAGAGAGAATCCCAAGCAGGCTCTGCATTGTCGGCACAGAGCCCTGATGACGTGAGGCTCGAACCCACAGCAGTGAGATCATGACCTGAGCCGAAATCAAGAGTCGGACACTTAACCGACTGAGCCAGGTGCCCTGGAACCCGACTGTTCTTAACAGTGGAGAGGAGAACAAGAATGGGGCTGAGGGATGACAAACTGGTGGTGACCTCTTACCTCAGTCAGCTGCCGGAAAGTCTCCTCCACTTGATGCAGGATGGTTGGGGAGTCTTGGATGAATCCCTTGATGGCATCTAAATGATTGAAAGTGACGAGCAGCACATCCTTGGGGCGGGGGCACAGCAACACTTGGTGTTTGAAAGCCATAGTCATCAGGTCATAGAGCTGGACAGAATAAAGAGGATCAGAGAAGTACACGTCCGCACCTCCACACAATCGTTCGGACAAGCATGTACTGAAAACCTCGGCATATCATACAGCTCAGGTGACTGTGTCAGTTATCGCTCAAACCAAGGTGCTTTTGAGAGTCAAAGGGGATATATTGATAATTAGGCCAGAACAGCAGGAATAAACCAGGGCATTCCTGAGAAACCAGGATTTCTGGGCAGCTGATGTGCGTTGCTGATGGAACATGTTTGGGACGGTGTTGGCAGCCACGGGGCCCTTGGCTTGGTGCCGGCCTCCGAGAGCGAAGCCCAAAAGCCAGCCCTCGACCTCTGCAGCCGACATGTCGGATGGTCCTGGCCACGTCCCTCCGCCTCTCTGAGCCTGAGCTTTCTCATGTGAAAAAAATACTGATTTCCTGTCGTTGCGGAACCGCTGAGAGGAGGCAGGGACATTGGATGTGCGCAGGTGACAAGCGTGAGGTCCTGCAACCATGGCGAGTGGTTTTGAACGCTGAACAGAATGGGATGACATATCAGCAAGCCCACGTGTGGTCTGACCGTCCATGCGCGGGGAGAGGCGAGACACGGGTGAGGACCAAGGTGGTCACGATGGGGTTTGTGGGAGCAGAAGGCTGTGGTCATGGGTTCACACCGACTGAGGGAGGGGAAGGCATTCTAGTTGAGGGCAACAGCATGCGGGAGGGCCTGGAGGCAGCAAGGAGTATGCTGTTTCCTGGGAGAAGGAGGAGAACGGCCTAATCAGAGAGGGGAATTTGTGTTGGGGTTGGTAGGAAGCAAAGCTGGAGAAGTACGGCAAGATCAGAATGTTAAAGGTTTCAGAAAGGCAGGCAAAAGTATGTATTTATTTTTAATTTTTTTTTAATGTTTATTTTTGAGAGACAGACAGAGCACAAGCAGGGGGGGAGAAGAGAGAGAGAGGGGGAGAAACAGAATCCCAAGCAGGCTCTAGGCTCTGCGCTGTCAGCACAGAGCCCAACGCGGGGCTCAAACTCACGAACCACGAGATCATGACCTGAGCTGAAGTCGGACACTTAGCTGACTGAGCCATCCATGCGCCCCAAGACAGGCAAAATAATTTAGACTAGACGTGGTGGGGCTTAGAGGGCTACTAAGGTTTTCTGAGCTGTCATGATAGAAGTAGTGGTTAAGCCAGATTAGCAAGTCTGGCAATGATGAGCTGAGCCAGAGTAGAAGGGAGACCGGGGTTGGGAGATTAGCTGGCACTTGGCTCCTGCTAGGTGGGGAGCACCTTCTAGGGACTACAAGAATGAAACGCACTGGGCTCAGTCCATTATGCTGGGCATCGGACTTTGGCTCAGGTCATGATCTTGTGGTTCATGGGTTCAAGCCCAGCAATCGGCTCCATGCTGACAGTGCAGAGCCTGCTTCAGATTCTCCCTCTCTCTCTGCCTCTCCCTGGCTCACACTTTCTCTTTCTCTCAAATTAAATAAATACAAACTTAAAAAAAAAAGCATGAAAGAAACTTCGTGGAGTAATCCAGATGTAAGGGCTGGTATAAAGATGGTGGGTGTGGAAAAGGCAGGGAAAGAAGCACACGTGATTCTTGAAAGGAGAAGCTGTCACCTATGGCGACTACCCAACTAGGTTTGGGGAAAAAGATAAGGGCTGTCTGAAATGACCACAGCGGTTTCCATCTAGTGCCCAGGAGAAGGCCGGTGCTGACGGTGGCAGGGCAGTCTGGGGGATGTGGGGCAGAAGGAACCAGTCTGGGAGAGAGGCTACGGGCATGTTCGAGGCAGGATGGAGACTACACGCTATGACCATCTGGTGTGGTGCTGGGCACGCTCACATACATCACCTAGTGTGCTCCTATTCAATCTTCAAGCAGACTCCATGATGTAGGTGTTAGCCCAAGTTTAAAAAGGAAGAGACTTGACTAATTTTACATAGCTGGCAGTTAAGTGGCAGGGTGAGGTTTGAACTTAGGATGGTCAGATCCTAGAACCTTCTACATAACCCCATTTCTTCAACACGCTGCTAAAGATTTCATTTATTTTTTTATTATTAAAAAAATTTTTTTAAAAATTTCTGAGAGAGAGACAGCATGAGCAGGGGAGGGTCAGAGAGAGAGGGAGATACAGAATCCAAAACAGGTTCCAGGCTCTGAGCTAGCTGCCAGCACAGAGCCCAACGTGGGGCTCGAACTCACAAACTGTGAGATCATGACCTGAGCTGAAGTTGGACGCTTAACCGACTGAGTCACCCAGGCACCTCTAAAGATTCCATTTAGAAAGCGGCATGCCACAGGAACAGCCTGGTGTGTGTGTACGTGGGTGGAAACATAAAATACCGAAGATAGAGATTTGAGACTCTGTCATCATTACCAGAAACAAAGCACCTGCTGTGGATAGGACACCATGCAAGGAATAAAGGATAAAGACAGGTATAAGATGAAGAAGTGAAAGTTAAGATTATTCAGTAAATTGAGTCTCATAGCTTGTAACTGGTAAAGCTAAATACTTGAATCCAGGTTAAAAGACTTTTTAAATTTATTTACTCTTGAGAGAGAGAGAGTGCATGCATGTGAGTGGGGGAGGGGCAGAGAAAGAGGGAGAGGGAGAGGGAGAGGGAGAGGGAGAAGGAGAGAAAATGCCAAGCAGGCTCTGAGCTGTCAGTGCAGAGCTTGACACAGGGCTCGATCCCACGAATTGTGAGATTGTGACCTGAGCCAAAATCAAGAGTTAGACGCTTAACCCATTGAGCCACCCAGGTGCCCCAAGAATCTAGGTTTTTTTGATTCTAAATTCTGTGTGCTTTCTCTATAGAAGCCTAAACCTTCTTAAAGGCAGAAGAGTGAGCGGAGCAGAGGAGATGATTAACACTGATTGAACATCTATTATGTGCCGGGCCTAGCTGTGCTATGTTTTCTCATTGAATCCTCCCTGAACTGAAACAAAAGAGCTATTATGATCCCCCTTTTATAGATGAGAAACCGGAGGTCCAGTGAGAAAAGGAACTTTCCAGAAGTAAGTGAGAGGGGGTAAGGGCACAGTTAACGGCAATCTGTCTCCCTGAGGTTTCCAGGTGCCAGCATTAAGCAAGCACTGATTTTGCTCACTTGGCACTCACTGTCAGCCGTCAGGATTTAAAAAAATTCACATAATAGAGAAACTAAATAAAAATACATTATTTAAAAATTGTTATCATTATTGCTATTACTAAAAATAACTTAAGTCCATATTTCATTCAGATCTCATCAGTTTCCCCGCATGGCCCCATGTTACATTTAGTCATCGAATCCCTTAGGCCTCTCTTAGCTGTGACAGTTTCTTGGTTTTGGTGGCCTTGCGAGCTTTGAGTCCTGGTTAGGTACTTTATAACACGACCTGCAAACGTCGTCTGTGTTTTGCTCACGATTAGACTGGAATTGTGGGTGTTTGGGAGGAAGAGCGCAGAGCTAGAGCGCTATCCTCATTGCACCCTATCNGTAACACGACCTGCAAATGTCGTCTGTCTGTTTTGCTCACGATTAGACTGGAATTGTGGGTGTTTGGGAGGAAGAGCGCAGAGCTAGAGCGCTATCCTCATTGCACCCTATCGGGGTACATACTACCAGCATGTCTTATCACTGTTGATGTTGACCTTGATCGTCCTGGTGGAGGGAGTGTTTGTCATTCCTCCACTGTAAGTTAGCTGTTCTCCCCTCTTCTACACTGGCCTCTTTGGAAGGAAGTCGCTGAGTGCCGCCGGCACACAGGGAGTGGGGATTATACTTCCTTTCTTGATGGCAGAGCGAGCTCAGAACAGGAGAGTCTTCTGAATAGGAGATTTGCCTATTCACCGCCATTTATTTACTTGAAATTATCATTCAATTATCATTAAAAATCAGAGTGCCCCAACAATTTGTTTCCCAAAGGAATAGATCTGTTCGTGTTCTTTTTTTTTTAATTTTTTTTTTTATGTTTTATTTATTTCTAGGAGAGAGAGAGACAGCGTGAGCAGGGGAGGGTCAGAGAGAGAGGGAGTCACAGACCGAAAGAGGCTCCAGGCTCTGAGCTGGCAGTCAGCACAGAGCCCGACGCGGGGCTTGAACCCACGAACCGCGAGATCATGACCTAAGTGAAAGTCGGACACTTAACCAACTAAGCCACCCAGGCACCCCGATCTGTTCGTGTTCTAAGTAAAGACTGAGCAGTGTTGAATTTGCTTTAAAAAATGTCCGGTTTCTTCATCGCAGAGCTTAGATTTGTTAGGAATGAAGCAGAATTAAAGTGTTTAGGGTTGGGCACTGACTGGTGTTGGGTTGAGGTGTGTGTTCCTAGTGTTCCTAAATATGGGCATGGACGCCAGCCCCCTCCTTGGGCAGGTGGAAGGACACGCATATCAGAGGGGCTGGGATGGATGACTTGAGGTCCTTTCCGACTCCAAAACTCAATACCAATACCTGATACTTGTGAGTGCCTTTGTTGTTGTTGTTGTTGTTGTTNCGTGTTCTAAGTAAAGACTGAGCGGTGTTGAATTTGCTTCAAAAAATGTCCGGTTTCTTCATCGCAGAGCTTAGATTTGTTAGGAATGAAGCAGAATTAAAGTGTTTAGGGTTGGGCACTGACTGGTGTTGGGTTGAGGTGTGTGTTCCTAGTGTTCCTAAATATGGGCATGGACGCCAGCCCCCTCCTTGGGCAGGTGGAAGGACACGCATATCAGAGGGGCTGGGATGGATGACTTGAGGTCCTTTCCGACTCCAAAACTCAATACCAATACCTGATACTTGTGAGTGCCTTTGTTGTTGTTGTTGTTGTTGTTGTTTTGGCAAGGCACCATTGCATACCTCATCTCCTCTGACCCAGTCTGTGCTCATCCACAAAAGGTACAAGAGATGCCACCAAGGGGACAGAGGCCGCAGTCTGCTCTCACCTTATCCATGCTGGCCTGGTTCAGCCTCATAATGGAGGCATGAGCCAGGCGGTCGTAGACGGTCCTCAGGGCCTTCTTGGAGTAGAGCTCCTGGGGTTTGAACAGTTCCTCCATAAACTTTTGGTTGAACATGGTGGAGATGATGTCATTCAGAACTGTGGAGACGAGAGAGAATACAGCTGAGCAAGGTGCTGGAGGAAGGTCTATTTGGGAAATGCTCTCTTTGTGGAGTGGACCGCAGGGGCCGGGTCTACGCCGAGCTGGGCGTGCTGGTGTGCTGGTGAGATGTGCTCCCTCGGCAGAAACCACACAGGTGTCCCGGCAGAGAGCAGGGTCAGGGTGCCTTATGAGCCCGTCCCAGAGCAAACATAAATGTGACAATGTGTAAATGTGTTGTGCTTTGGTGGCTATAAGCCACGTTTATACAGGCATTATCTCACTTGATGGGGGAAATGTTTCTTCTTTCTTTAAAGAAGATTCCTATGAACATTTTCCTATGAACATTCCTATGAACCTTAAAATGAGAGGCAACATTGCTCTTTTTGTTTGTTTGGTTAACTAATCTGTAATGTTTTTACTTAAAATGAAATTTCATAAAAATGGGACCAATAATGGTAATTGACTCTGTTTAAAGAAAAAATATCTTATGAAAATAGACAAGTCTACCCACTGGTTAGAGATTTCTAATGGTTCTACAAGATATGTACTTCATGTGCCATTTTAGAATGCCTTAATTTCTTCATTTGATCTATAATATTTTTAAAAATTTTAACGTTTTTATTTATTTTTGAAAGAGAGAGAGAGTATGAGCAGGGGAGGGGCAGAGAGAGAGGGAGACACAGAATCTGAAGCAGGCTCCAGCACAGAGCCCCATATGGGGCTCGAACTCATGAACTGTGAGATCATGACCTGAGCCAAAGTCAGACGCTCAACCTAGTGAGCCACCCAGCTGCGCCTGGTCTATAGTATTGATATTACATTGTGGTGGTATGTCCCAGTGTTGTTCAAATGGAAAGGTCCCATCTGGTAAGAATAAAAGTCCTGAGGCATGTGCAAACCAAGTGTCTCTAAATCAAGTTGTTCATTCACTCATTCAATGAACTATTCTGTGCCACTTAAATAACATTAGTTGAGAGCTAAGAAAACCATTGGGTACAAGAAATAGAAAGAGGTATGTATGAACACAGATTATTCTTAATGAAGCCAGATATATGCTGACCTCAGGGTAAGAGTATATGAATGCAGAGAATATACATTCATAGCAATTAAAACTTGCAAGAAAACTGATTATTTAGAATAATTATACAAAATCAATAACTAAACATGAGTGATTATCGCTGATGGATACAAATGCCCCTTTCTCTTGCCACACAGAGGTCACACCAGGTGACTCATTGTGACCATGTATTTTAGAGACTGAAGGCAAGGTATTTCATTCAGGTCATGGTTTCAGGCACCCTCTCTCCTTTTAAGTCATGGATAGAAGTACCCTGAGTGCTCAGGCCAGCACTGAGAAGCATCCGGGCGCCTGGCTGGCTCAGTTGGTGGAGCAGTGACTCTTGGTCTTGGGGATGTGAGTTCGAGGCCACATTGGGTGTAGACATGACTTAAAAAAAATAAAAGCATCTCAAAGAGCATTTTCGGGGGAAAGGGCAGCTGGGGGCTGGTTGTATTTAAATCTTTTTAAAAAGTGTTTATTTATTTATTTTTAAGAGAGAGAGCGTGAGCAGGGAAGAGGAGTAGAGAGAGAGGGAGACAGAGGATCTGAAGCAGGCTCTGCGCTGACAGCAGAGAGCCTGACGTGGGAGATGAATTCATGAACTGTGAGATCATGACCTGAGCCAAAGTCAGACACTAAACCAGGCACCCCAAAGTTGTACTTAAATCTTAAAATGGAAGGGCTATGGGGAGAGAGAGAGCAGAGAGCCTCCCCCGACCCCACCCGCATTTTGATGGAAAAGAACTAAATGACTGTGGCTCCTTGCAGAAGTGTTGAACTCACACTTGACCTTTGGACTTCCCTCTAGGCTCTATCTTCTTTGTGAGGAAGAACTCCATTGCCAATATATGGTAGGGTAGGCGTCACCTCTGAGGATTGGAGCCCATTGCCCCACGCCCGGAATGTGCGCTAACATTTTCCCAGTGTGGACAGCCTGGGGACATTCAAACTGTTCTGGGTTTGCTTCCTGAACGGACTTTTGTCTTTGGCCCAAACAAGCAAGGGCCTGTAAGAAACTGGGTTTCCTAACCTTTTTCTTACCATAGCCTAGATCAAGTGCAGAATTTGCAAGGAAATAGGTACACATGAAAAGCCACCCAGAAGCCCTCGAAAGAAAGAATTTGAAGACTTTTCCGGATTCGTGTAGGGCAAGGAGGAGTGCCAAAGAGGTAGAATTCCAGTTGAAGAATCACATCAGCTCTGATTATGCCAGCGCTTACAGTAGCTGCCATTCACTGGGGTGCTGAGTCGTTTCTCTAGGGTCTTTGCATCCCCTAGCAGGGTCTTGGAAAATCGTTTAGACCCAAATACATCAGTTCTAAAAGAAAGAAAATTGCAGGGTGATTGCTAGTCACTCTGGCAAAGTAAAAGGCAACATGAAGCCTTTCCGTCTGGGAAGGGAATAGGCTATAAATCACCACGGCTCCTTGCACCAGAACAACCAGAAAGTTTGCCTGTCATTGGGAGTACAGCACGCCCTGGCCCCGTGGGCAGAGCGGGGAACACAAATGCCCCCACAGAAGAAATGGCAATTTTATGATTGGGCTCCGGCACCCAGGGCTCTCGCCTCTCAAATTTAAGCCTTTAAAAAAAAGAATATGGGGGCACAGATTAACAGGCTTCTATCTCACAATGTGCTTTACCTAGCACTTGGTTGAGGTGGGGCTAAATCTGTACCAGACAGGAGATAAACACCAGGGCAGCACGAGGAACGGAAGACTGTCCTTGCCCTAGAGAAGCAGTCCGTGCCGTATTTAAGTTAAACTCGAGACACAGTTTTAAGCAGACCTGTCAGTCTGCCTTGGTGTGAGCCTTCTGCACTCACACGAGCTTTGCGTGATGTCACGAGGCAGGAATGAGCTAGGGGCCAGGCGGCAGCCTGTAGGGACTAAGGGCAGCGACGGAAGTAATTTTTCACAGGTGCGTCAGAAGGGTTAGTAGCTGAGTTCTTTTTTTTTTTTTAAATATTTTATTTATTTCTAGGAGAGAGAGAGAGAGAGAGAGCGTGAGCAGGGGAGGGTCAGAGAGAGAGAGAGAGACAGACTCTGAAACAGGCTCCAGGCTCTGAGCTGGCAGTCAGCACAGAGCCCGATGTGGGGCTCGAACCCACGAACCGCGAGATCATGACCCAAGCGAAAGTCGGATGCTTAACCGACTAAGCCACCCAGGCGCCCCTAGTAGCTGAGTTCTTAACGTAGCAGGCTACTTGTCCCGGGTACTGATTACAAAGTCAGGTTCTGCTCATTGTTTTAAAAATGCCTAAGTTAAAATAAATTCCAGTGATTCTATTACGTATACTCACAGCCTTCAAAATCCACACGTCTCACCTGAGATTCTACCATGTCTCAAGAGGTGGGCCAAAAATTGCTCAAGAGAAGTGGTAAAATACAATAAAAGCGTACCAAGCACTTCAGCTGCGTTTTTCTTTGAGCCTTGGCCTGATGAAATAATTCTCTTGATGAAAGCAACTGGGGTTTTTTTTTTTTTTAATGCTTACTTATTTTTGAGACAGAGACAGAATTTGAGCAGGGAAGGGGCAGAGAGAGGGAGACACAGAATCCGAAGCAGGCTCCAGGCTCTGAGCTGTCAGCACAGAGCCCGGGGGGACCATGAGATCATGACCTGAGCCCGAGTCGGATGCTTAACCTACTGAGCCACCCAGGCAACCCTGAAAACAACTGGGTTTTTTACCAACTACCTCGGATCTACATTTTAATTGTCATTGGGAACAGGCAATTTGGAACTAAGGGTAAAAGGGAGAAGTTACTACTTCCGGATGGCTACCATTTTTGAATCCTTACTACATTCCAGGCACTGGGCTTAGAACTTTCCATGCATTATCTCATTTAAACCCTGAGACAATTCTGAATTACTCTCCTTATTCTATCACGGAGGACCACTGAGTGTTAGAGAGGTTAAAGTCCAAGGTCACATAGCTGGGGGTGGAAGTGAAATGAGGATGGGTGTTTGATTTTACAGCCCTTAAATATTACATATGTCGTCTCCTCGGCATACTTGGTATGGTGACAGCATTTAAAATACTGAGGATGATGGCTGATGGCATGCATACACTGCGCCCAAATGTCAAGTGATGGAGGGAACTTGTGACATTTAAAGGTGGGAAAGGCTAAGGTTTTATTCTGGGGAGCCGGCCAAATTTTCAGGTTTGCTGCCGGTTGTGGGTGAAGGGGAAACTGAAGGTCTGGCACGATCAGGCCCCAGTGCACGCATGCTGCAGCCCACGGTTCGGGCAGCCATGCAGCCACATGCTTCCATGTCCCCCGTTGCTCAGTAGAGATCTCTGTGTGCCAAGGGGAACGGCTCGGGGAGGAGCACTGAGGTGGAAGCACAGTTCTCTGGCTGCATGATACGGTCACAGAACGGTGTTAAGGACTACCAGCTAGGACAGCCTCCCCAGACGTGTGGCTTCTGTTCTGGCGGTCCCTGCCGGACTCGGCACTGATGGAACGAGACAAACACCTCAGGTGCCATAGGGGCCTTTGGCCAAAGTTTGCTTGGTTCTCGTTTCATGTGCTGTATTTATTTAAGTAAGAGATTCTGCCATATAACCACTGTCTTGGCTAAGGAGAAACTCACGCCTGTGTTTTCCCTTAGGAATGTTTCAAGTGGTCCCGCAGTAAAGCCCAATGATATGGGACTAAGTGAACCTGTGGATGCAGACTGAACGCATGCAGCCCAGAGATAGCATACCTCGTTTTCTGTCCACCTCTGTCCATTCATCTACATGAAGCATATAAAAAGAAAACACCAGTTCATGAAGCAAGAACATTCTTTTCAAGGAGGCTTTAAAAATACCAATTCCAATGACCTGGCCTAGGGAAGTTTATTTTGCACGTGGGCAGTAATGTCTAATGCAGATACTCTACCTTCCATTTGAAACCTTGGAAAGGATGCTGGGTTAATAACAAGTTCCAAAAGGGCCCTGGAGAGGCTATGTCTTCTAGAGGGAGGCCTCGTGGGAGAGGAAACCCAGAGGAAACACCCTGGGGTGGATCTCAAAAGGCCCAAGGAGTCATTTTCTCTAATGCTATGAGAATACACATCATTCAAAGGCTTTTACAAACACTAATTTTCATGAGGAGGAATCCCAAAAACAGGTAGGGAGAGGATTTTCTTTTTCTACAACTTGATTTTTTTTTTTTATTAAGGTAAGAGTTCCCTTTCCAGAGTGCAGATGGAACTGTTCCAGAATAGAAAAGTTGAAAGGTGAACTAAAAGGAAAAAAGTGTCCATTTGTTTCTGATTTACTTTTTACACACAGATGCATGACTTCCATGTAAAAAAAGGGGAGTAATGAGGGGGCCACTGTAAAGAAAGCGCCTGAGGACAGAGGCTGCTGGGGACATGCCAAGAGGAAACCAAATGAGGAGAAAGGTACTTGGCTGGAGACTCTTTGCAGGCTGAGACCGGGCTCTACCATTTACTAGCTATGTAACTTCAAGCAATTTATTGAGCCTCAGTTTCTGCATCTGTAAAATGGGGATCATAACTACATCAACCTCACAGGGTTGCTGTGGGGTAGAAATGGATAACACTCACTGAGCATTTAGCCGGCTTCTCTCCTGGCTCTGCTTTCTGAACCGCACAATTTTGGACACCACCCGTAAAGGATGAAACATGGCTTTTTGCTTTCCTTAATTTTGGGGGGGAGGGAGATTTCAATGTAGAACTCCAGTACCACCCCCTCTAAGCAGGGCTCTACATGCACCCACATCTTATTTTATTTATTTTTTGCATCCACGTTTTAAAAAACGTTTTGTAATTAATGGTCTCTTTTGGAAACATTTGCACTAGGTTGTTTCAGAGGTGATTTCTGCCTTCAATATTCAGCACCAACAGCACTTAAGAAACCAGTTTGAGAGCACAGCCAGGGCCATGCCCTAACTGGTGGCAAAAGGTTCCCACTGCGAGGTTAGACTCCTCTGGGAAAAGTCACCATCTTTTCCCCACAAGTCACAGGCTTTTGGGGAGAAAACATTGGGGAAGCAGCACCAAGAACCTGGTCTGCTTAGAGCAGATACCGGTTCCTTTGGCATAATGTCCACATCTTCTGTATTTTGGTGGCATTTATTTTACAGGCAGTCTTGCCTGATGAGTTCGTGGGCATTCAGAGGGGTGGTGCTGCAAGGGGCTCGTTCCTCTAAGGGACAGTGGCTCCCTGCTGCTGGCAAAGTGGAGCTGGGCAAAAGCCATGTTCTGGGTACGGGCACTCCTGCAGGCAATGACACTCAGCTCCAGCAGAGGTCGCTCTAGTGCTGCGCTCGCCTTGTCCCAGTCCTGAGGATTCGGGGAAGGTAAAAACCATGTCCTGTCTTTCCGTTATTTTTCCAGGTGACTTGGTTGCGACAATTTCACTTTAGTTACATTTTGAGTGGGAGGAAGGCTCAAGGTTATCCAGAGCCACCTGCCAAATTGGAACTAGAAAAATAAAAACAGGATCCCACCCCCATTTGGTTGTTTAGTAAGTACTACACTGTGATCTGCTTGCCCTGAAAAAAAAATCACTTACTGTCTCTCTGTCTCAGTTTCCCCTTCTGTAAAATGAGGAATGTACACAGAATGTAATAGGGTCTTATTTATGAGTATTTTTTAAAGAGGACAGGAGTGAGGCAAAGGCAGCTTTTATTATTCTTGCTATTGCTTAAAACATGGGACGACATTCATATGCAACACTTAAAAATTGCCCCAGAGAGAGGGCACTTCCTTTCTGTTGAATGCTAAACCAGAGGCTGTGCTGTGGCGAAAAACTGCAATATACGCGCGGGCCTTGTGGGAGCGGGACGGCCTCCAGGAGACCAATTAGTCCTGTAAGATAATGAAAACACCTAGAAGAAATATGATTTCCATTCACGGCATCATTGAGGATTTGTTTACCGTGTCTGGTGTTTTATAGGCCTCAGCGCGCCAGTAATTGTCACAGCGGCTCCTGCAGCTACGCCAACTCTCAGTGGTGGGATCGAGGGGGGGTTTCTCAGCTTTTTGAATGCTCCACCCTGTTTTGTCACTGTCTTCTTTAAGTCCCCATGAGCCAGCTACTCTCTGTCGTTTCTTTCATAAAATCAGTGGGCACATTGGAGGCTGTTTTCAAAGCTCTCCCTCTCTTCCCCACCTCCCATCCTCCTACCCCCAAAGATTCTGATACAGCTCCGCACCCCACATAGGGAAGCAGTTGAAGACAAAGTCATTAAGAGTATGAGTGCTGGAGCCCGATGGCCTGAGCTCAAATCCTTTACTCTTCCTCTTCCTGGCTATGTAACCCTGGGCAAATTAACTCTAACTTCCCCAACTGTAAAAAAGGGATAGTATTACCTAAATGATAGTATAGTTGTGGGGATTAATAAGGTCTTCAGAGAAGTCCTTGGTACACAGTAAGTGCTTAGTAAATGTTTATTGTTGTTAGGAAGATATAGCCCCCAGCCACCACCCCCCTCCCCCCTCCCCACAGAGGAGACTGATCCAAAGCCCCGCCTCTGGTGAATGCACTGATATCTGACACTCACCCCGACTGTGGAAGGAAGGAACCAGTAAGTCAATGTGAATGGCTAAAGATGGCCGAAACTCCCTAAAGCTGCATTTAGCCAACCCAGAAGGACTACAGCTCCTGAAAACAAAGGAAACCAGACCCTTCGGATTCACAGGGTCTTGCCCAGACCCTCTCTTGAAAGCCAGCACCTGCCCCTCGTTGTGCAAAATAGGTTGACTACCTGATCTCATTCAATTCCTACAACTTTGCTGTCAGTATGTATGATGCCCACTTTACGGAAAAGGAAACGGGCTTATCGAGGTTACACTCCAAGATCATACAACTGGTTCCAGGGCAAGGCCGGAGTTGGAACCCAACTGTATGATCCCGGTGAGTATGCTTTGAACCGCTACTTTATGCTGTCTTCCAAGATGCACACCGCCGGGGCAAGAACTACCTGTCAGCTCACTTGTGCCATTAAAGGCCCAGTGAAATCACAGAATATACATGCCAAGGAAAACAGAACCCTCTTGAGGAAGAAATGGCAGTGTCATATAAAAGAGCCAATTTAGATCATCAGTTCAACAAACATTGACCGAACACCAGTTTACTCTGCCCTTTAGGCACTATGCCAGGTGAGGAATAAGGCCGTCACGTGTGGGGAAGACACCCAAAGACAGTTTCAGTGGAACGTGGCCAGTGATAGGGCAGGGGAAGCGTGCATGGAGTGCTATGGAGTATGCTCAGACTCTGTCCCCCATCTTCCTGAAAGGGATGATTCTTAAGCTGAAAATGCAGGACGGAAAGGGAACTATTAGCACAGCAATGGCAGGTCTGGGGTAGAATGGGGATGACTAGCATGGACATATGAATGCGCATGCTTTAAACGTAGACCTATTATTAAGATACACAGCAGGAGGCAGGCAGTGGTGGAAGGGAGGGCTGCAGAGGTGGAGAGAGATCGGGTCAGCAAGGGCCCTGAAATGTCCTGCCAAAGACTTGGTCTCCATTCAAGCAGCAGTGGAAAGCTGACAAAGGGTTTTAAGTAGCGGGGAGTATGGGCAGATTTGCATTTTAGAAAGCTCACAGGCGGCCGTGTGCAGAATGAATGGAGGGGGCATGCTGCAGGGAGCTCTTTTTATCTCTTCGTGCATGGATTTGGATTCAATCACGCAGACACAACAGTGAATATCTGAATATGTACGCTTAACATCCGAATATGCACATTTCAGATCAATTGAGCGTACAGACTGTTGGAGAGAATACTTTTTTTTTTTTTTTTTATCTTGGGGCATGTCAGTTACCTTTATATCAACTTTTCTTTCTCTACCTGGAAATATTTATTTCTTTCGTACTTAAACCCAGGAAACTTGGTGAAAGTGGATGTTGGTTGAGGGGAAGGAAAAGAGGGAGAGGATAAGGGTGGCAGAGAGTTCTGGGTGGTCGTTTCTCTGGAGAGTAGATGTGGTGTATATGGGTGGCAGATTCTGCATTTTAGAAACTCTCATATAATTATTTCCAGAACTGCCTTCTCTTTCAATAATTGTGAAGAGAATAACTTAAAACTCACTTATGTTTTCTTACTTATCTGTTATTTCAGAATTCTACCTTTCTAGAAATAGCTTCTGAAATGAGCAAGACTGGCCTCCAGCTTGTGCAGGAGGGCACTACACAGACGACTGGAGAAGCCACACCTCGTTGGGGTGGGGGAAGAGGATGCTTGGACTGGCAAAGGGTGTATCGCCAGCTGGTGGGCGGCTGGGACTCCTACATTTGGAAGGGACCGTTTGTCAGGAGAGATTGGGAAATCGTCTCTCCAATTTGAGGAGGGAGGAAATTGGAGGTGAGGGTGTCAGGTCCCCTAATAATATACCTCATCGCGGGTATTCAATCCTTCTGCTGCGAAAAAATCTTCTTCGAGAATTTGACTCCTGGAGGAGCTCTGACCTGATGGGGCTGTGGCGTTGTGAGAAAGGTCCCTGGCTATAGGAACGTGGGGTGCGGCCGTGTTGGTCAGCCTGCAGGGGGGCCTGGCTGCGGGGCGTGGGGCTGGCTGCGCGGGCCTGGCGCCTCTCACCTTTGCGGGCCTTGTCTCCCGGGATGTTCTGGGCCCGCAGCCGCTGGTCCAGGATGTAAAGCATCTCCCCGCCCAAGTTCAAGAAGAGCAGCGGTAGCGTCCGCACCGACATGGTGCCAGATGCCACAGTGGGGCAAGTGCCGAGACCCGGGGCTGGGTAGCGCGAGGCCTGGATGCCCGGCCGCCGCGTCCCCTTGCTTGGTCGTCAGGGCAACGCGGCGGCTGTCCGGGAAAGCCAATCAGCGTGCTCCTTGTTGGGAGGCGGTCGAGGCGGACGCTCATTGGGCCGGCGGCTGGCGCCTCCGGGGTGGATTGGGCCTCTCGGTTCGAGCGCTGGGTGAGTTCCCAGCTGGGGTGGCAGAGCTACCCCTGCCGGAGGACGCGGGAAGCCCGCGCGGGACTTCGGAGTGGGCAGCCGGACCTGGGCTGGGGTCCTGGCTCCGCGAGGCTGGCCTTCCCCGTCCGTGTCGTTCAGGGGTCACCCGCCTCACAGGGTTGCAGGGAGGAATCCCCGAGATCGTGCAAAATGCCACGAAAGCCCTCAGTTATCTTTTGGGTGGGCGAAGGCCCAGAAGACCTTAATTAGCGTTTCTGCCCTAAAAGCGACTTTGAATTGAAGCCCCCCTCTGGCTTCGTGCCGCGAGAAGCAAACCAGGCGTTTGTCCGCTCCGGGAGGAAGGGTGCTGGGGCTTCTCTGAAGCTCCCTCTTTTTTTTTTATTTTTTTNCTCCCTCTTTAAATGCGGTTGAGCAGTTGACTCCTGTGCAGGTATCCGCTTTGAGGGCAGCGACCGTACTTCACTTGCGTCGTGAGGTCCAGCACCACCTTCCTGTTACCTCCTGTACGTTTGTACTTCGATGAGCAACCATTTCTGTAAATTTCAATACTTCTAAAACCTACGAATCCACTTTCCCACCAGCCGCTCAGACTTGAAATCTGAGCCTTGGCCAACAACTCTGGTCTCCTCGGGTCCTATTATCAGCCACCACTTCTGCTTTTACCTCCCAAATCTTTCTCCCATTTAGCTCTTCATTTCTTTTTCTGCCTGCATTAGTGTGTGTTTTCTCTCCACGCGCACTGGCTGCTAGGCAAAATTTCAGCAGTTGCCATTTTCAACCCAACGCATCCCTTCTGTGCTTCCCAACTGTTTGCCAGATCAGTCTAAATGCCTGGTATGGCATTCAAGACTCTCCACTCTGACTACCTACCTTTCTAGAGACGTCTTCTGCACTCCCCCATTGCCCCCTAATTTGGCAGAACTCATCTGTCTCATCAACGTTGCCCCCTCAATGGAACATCACCTCTTCTTTATAACTGCACCTACTACCACAAAGTCCTTCTCTATCCCCTTCCCTTCCCAGTCATGTTTCTGAAAGTAGTCCAGGGGCACCTGGGTAACTCAGCTGGTTAAGCATCTTATTTCATCTCAGGTCATGATCTCAGGGTTTCTGAGTTCAAGAGCCACTCTGGCTCTGCACTGACAGCTGGGATTCTCTGCCCCTGTCTGCCTCTCCCCTGCTCTCTCAAAAATAAACATTAAAAGTTAAAAAAAAAAAAGTCTACACTCACAGCTTGAATTTCCTTAACATCTTCACTCCCTACCTCACTACAACTTGGATTTAGGTCTCTCCATCCCACTGAAACTACTTCGCCATGAAGCCTTTTTGGATTGGATACAATATAGTCATTGAAAGCTGGCAGCCCAAGGCTTTCATTTGATTTTCCCTGGTCTGTGCAGTTTTAAAAGGGGAAATAATTAGATAGGAATGTATCAAGCAGTTTAGCATCACAATCTTAAACCTGGCCTTTCATACATTATGTTAATCTGCCTGATTGCTAAAGACATTTAAGTTTGCTACAGTATAGATCCTTCCATGGTCTCAGGCCTCTTTTTGTTTTGTTTTTGTTGCCTCTGGGCAGTATGGTAAAATGAGCAGAACACAGGCTTGGAATAAAGATGGATGTGGGCTTGAATTCTAGGTCTGCCTCAGTTCTCACATGCTAAAATGAGGATAATCATGCCAATATGGGGGGGATGGATAGGGAAGGTGGCTTTAAAGATTAGATGATATATTGTGCCTATGGAGTGCTTACAACGATGCTTTTCCTGTAGGGTCTGCCCCGTTGTGTCCCTTTTCTCAACTTCTCTACTGGCCCCCTACATGATGGCACCTGGCCCTCCAGCAAGGTATCCCTACGTAGCTGTGTCCACCCCGAGTCCTGCCCCGTAAAGGGCCTACCCTGCTGTTCCTGGAGGTGTTATGTGAAGAGCTTGTCTGTCGTTCTGAGCCTCTCATCCCACTTCTGATTGTGCAGGACCCCGGCCTCTCCGTTCTACCCTCACTTAACCTTCCCCCTCCCCCCAGCTCCTCCTGAGTCAGGCTAGGCTCTCATCCTTCCCATCCTGACATGGCCCTTTCTTTTTTGTCTACACTCCCTCCTTGGGCAATTTCACCCACACCCCATGGCTTCACTCACCATCTGAACATAGCCCATAAACTTGTTTCTAGCTTAGGCCTCGCTGCAGTCCTGGATCTAAGTTTCCAGCTTCTCTATGGACGTTGCTTTAACACATCTCTCCCTCGTTTGGTCTTTCCTCAATGGCTTCCCTTCGCAGAATCAATTCCAGAATCTTTTCCCCACTGTTGTGGACTGAATGTTTGTGTATTTCCCCAAATTCACATATTGAAGCTCTAACACCCAACATGATGGGCTTTGGAGGGGCCTTCAGGAGGTAATGAGTTAAGACTGAGGTCGTGAAGGTAGAGTCCTCATGATGGGGTTAGTGCCCTTACAAGAAGCGGTCTTTGTCTCTCCCCTTGCATATGAGGACAGTCTAAAAGCGGCCATCTGCAAGCCAGGAAGATTTCTCACCAGAAACCAAACTGTCCAGCACCTAGATCCAGACTTCCTAGCCTCCAGAGCTTTGAGAAAATGTTTCCGTTGTTTAAGCCAGTTTATGGTTTTTAATGGCAGCCTGAGCAGACTAATACACCCAGAAAGCTCTAGATTATCTGGTGTCTGCCTTCTCCTCTGACCCCATCTCTTCCTCTCTTTTCTTTCTTCAGTCTGTGTTAGACACAGTCTCCCTTGCTTCTGCCAACCTGCCAAGTACGTTCAGACATTAAGGCCTTGACACTTGGTGTGAATGGGTGAGCTTTGCAGGAAAAGGGGTACCTGTAACTCCCTAGAATCTATCAGGAATGTTTTGCGTATGTGCAGTTTCTCGCGGATAGGACTCATAGCTTTCATCCAGATTCTTAATCTGAACACCAGTACCCCTGCCTCCAAAACAATAAAGTGCTCGGGTCGCTTCCCCTCTGATCTACCCTCCACCGTACTGCTGACATCTAAACAGACCTGGTGCTGTCTTCACTGCTTTGGTTTTAAACCAGAACTGGCTCCCCACTCCCTAGAGGGCAGCCAACACATCAAGCCTCTCACATCCCAGCCTCAACTTACCCGTCAGGCTCGATTTCCTGTTCCCAGTGCTCTCTGGACACAGTGTGCACCTGCTGACATCTCTGCCTTCGCACTTGCAATTCCTTCTGCCCCAGATCCCTTCCTGCGCCATTTCTGCCTGGGGAGCTTCAAGTTCCAGGGCCCAGTCCAGAAGGCAGCTCTTACAACTGGCCTTCTCTCTCGGCAGCCAGCTGGCCACACTTCCTCTGTGCTGCTGTGGGCTCGGTCTCCCCCCCACAGGAGGGGCGCTGTTTATGTGAGTGTGTGCGAGGGGTGTTGTGAGAATGTGTCCTCAGGCGCGTGAGGCAGAGCCTCTGCCTCAGACAACCCCAGGATCCCAGAGCTGAACCAATAAATGCCTCCTCCTCGTCCTCAGTGCACACAAGCCCCACCTTCTCTCCTATTCTCCTTTAAGGCAGAGAGACGGAACTCTAATACAATTTATTGGTTTTCTGTGATTGCCTCTGGTCCGGCTCTGGAAGGGCTCTTTGGGTTCTTCTGGCCTGGTTTCCGAGCTGCCGCGGCTGCCGCTTTTAAGGCCCTTTTTTGCTTCTTCAGCTTTTGTACCTCCTGGAAAACCTGGGGACGAAAGGGAGCAGGGAGAGACCGTGACCTTATGCAAAACATCAGACTTGGAGCAGCTGGGGTGGGAACGGACTCCCCCCAGAGGGTCACGTCAGCCTTTCTCCCTGGGGTTGATGGCCCGGGAGCCTCCTCAGGCCTTGGGGCCGGTTCATTGCCTCAGTCAGGAATAGACTGAGACAGACCCTCCCTTCTGATCTCTCCATCACAGTCCCAGAGTGGGGCCAACGAAAGCAGCGATTCTGACGCGTACCCGAATGCACAGCGCCTTCTTGGTCGCCAAGCGGTTGTGGGCTTTCCGGTGGTACAGAGGCGGGATGGTGTACTCAAGCCCCAGCTCCTTGCAGACCTTCTCAAAGACACCAAAGTTGGTCTTACGGAGGTTTTTGAGCATCTTGTTCCTCTGGTCAATGCTCATCAGGAGATAGCGCTTGTGGGTTTTATCCTGCGAGAGAGTTGGTATGTTACTTTTAGTATCATATAAATAAGAGGAGAGCCACTTCAAAGTAACAAGGGCTGGTCATTTCATCACCTCACTGAAACCTCCCCACAATGTTGTGCAAATATCAACGTCTGCATAACACTGACATTCCCACAGTTATTCCCATTTTACAGATGGGGAAATAAAGGCTCAGAGATATCACCTGGTTGATAGAAGATCCTAGAACTGTGTCAGGCAGGGACCTTGTGCGAGGTCAGGTCTGGAATCCACATCTCTGGGTCTTACTCCAAATCTCATCTTTTTTCCCCTACACCACCTGCTCAGCCTTCCCACAGCTCAGCAAACTGTCAGCTGGGCTGGACGGGAGGGAGGGCCTGTGCTCCTCTGTGAGGGATCTCCGCAGGGGGGCTGCTGTTCCAAATGAGCAGAGCTCTCATCGCCAAGAAGCAAGCTCAGCCTGCTCCAGGGCACCCTGAGGTGCCGCCCATGCCACAGCCGGACCGCTCTGTGTTTACAACTGTGTGTTTATTAAAAATACGTGCAGCTGCCTGAATCACAGCAGCTCTGTGCCCATGGCCGTGCCGTGATATGGCATCATGGTTAAGGATATGGGCCCTGGAGGGGCCCCTGGGGGGCTCAGGTGGTGAAACATCCAACTCTTGATCTCAGCTCAGGTCATGATCTCAGTTTGTGAGATTGAGCCCTGTGGCAGCGTGGAGTCTGCATGGGATTCTCTCTCTCTCTCTCTCTCTCTCTCTCTCTCNTCTCTCTCGCTCTCTCCCCCTCCCTCCCTCCCTCCCTCTCTCTGCCCTCTCCCACTCGTGCTGTCTCAAAAAACATAAATAAAAAATAAACTAAAAACAAAACAACAACAAAACCTGTGAGATAATAAAGTTGTGTTCTTTGAGGGGGAAAAAAAACCCCAAAAAGATTATGGGCCCAGAAGCAAGACCATCTAGTTTCAAGTCCAAGCACATCATTTCCTAGTGCTATGCTTGAGGAATAACTTAATCACCCCATGCCTGGATTATGTCTTTGTAACATGGGATAGAAAGGTGGTCCGAAGGGTTCAATGAGCTGACGTATGCAAAGTGCTCTGCACGAGGCCTAATACTTCACGCGGCCACACCGGCGCTCTATTATTTCACGCAGTCCTTGCAATCCCGGCAGCAGGTACTACTATGCCTCCCACTTTACAGATAGAGGAACTGAGTCTCGGGCACATAAAGTACTTCCTCAAAGTCACACATCTGCTAAGCGGAAATGGCAAAGCTGAGATTTGAACCCAGTGCCAACCTGACTCCATTCATCCATTCCAGAAATATTGAAGACCCATTATGTGCTGGGCTCTGCGACCATGCCCTGAAGTCTGTGTTCTTGACCACTGGTTGACAGTCAACACAGCATTTAAGGCTCCTATTTTCTCCACTGGCTGCAGGAGGGGGTGGGTGCCTGGGCGTTGTGGACACCTGGCTTCTCTGGCTGCTTCTCTGGACCCAGAGCCCTTCACATCTCAAACTCCTCTCGCCTGGCTGCTGGTGTTTAGCTGGGAGCGACGCCCAAGGTTTACCTTTCGGTGTTTCTGCATGTGTTCTTCATAACTGCGGATCTTGACAGTCAAGGCAACAACTGAAACCACAAACCACAGAGGATGAGAGCTGGCACAGAGGAAGGAAGGGCCCGGGCCCGGGTTATGTTTTAAGACCTCAAGGAATAACAATCGCCAGTGCTCTGTGTAGCTCTCTGCAGCTCCCACAGCACTCTGAATTTCAAGATCTCAAAAGACTTTGGATTTTCTGTCCTTCAGAAAGTAAAATCTAAGGAAGGCAAGTTCCTTAATCTTATAAACGCATTATCCCCAAACCATAGCAAATAGCATTCTTTTAAATAAAAAAAAATTTTTTTTTTAATGCTTATTTCTTTTGAGGGAGAGAGAGCTGGAGTGTGAGCAAGGGAGGGGCAGAGAGACAGGGAGACACAGACTCCAACGCGGGCTCTAGGCTCTGAGCTGTCAGCACAGAGCCCGACGTGGGGCTTGAACTCACAAACTGCGAGATCATGACCTGAGCCGAAGTCGGATGCCCAACTAAGCCACCCAGGCGCCCCAGCAAATAGCATTCTTAATGATGAAACTTTAGAGCATTCCTGTTAAATTCAGGAATGAGTCTACAGTCCATGCTATATCGCTGTTAATCATTCAATGCTGCGCTGGTAGGCTCTCACCAAAGCAGTACGATTAAATTCCAGAACCGTCAAGGGTCTGCTCCTTGCCTCTCCCTTTCCAGTGGCCACCTTTCTCTCTGTTTCCACGGGTTAGTTTTCAGAATTATCAGCTCTCATGCATCTCCTGAAGCCCTGCAACAGTCTTCCTTAGGTAGCCTCTCATTTGATCCCTGCTTTTATTGCAAAGGTGGGGGCAAGGGCAGAAGTGGAAGGAGGCCCCAAGGAGACGCCATCATGACAGCAGGCCCTTCCTGGACACACAGTGAGTTCCGGCAACACTGCAGAGGGAGGTGGAACCTTGGCCCTGATCCCCTGGCCCCTTCACACCACCTTGGCCGCAGAGTAGAGAGGGACACAGAGACAAGTGTTGGTTCCCGAGGAAAGTCTCCTGAGCTCGCACAGAGGTTAAGAGGTGGGACCTGGGCGCTGACTCCAGCATCACAGAGTCCAGTTTCCATTGCCCTGGGTCCTTCTGGTCTCTCCCTTTATCAAGCCCCATCTAATACCTAGTGTACTTGTACACAAGAGCCCAGGATCAAGTACCAGCTAGCAGACCCCCTGCCCCCGCCAGCTCTCCCACTCCCCAAGGGCCCCCTGACCAACTTCGAGCCTCCAGGGAGCTGGTGTCCTCAGGGTTTGCCACGACCTTCTTCATCAACTGCTCTTGCCTGACTTTCAGCTTCTCCTTCTGTTGACGACAGAGACAGAGGATCTGTGTGGTCAGCAACGCCAAGAACTAGCCTTCACACCTCACAGGCCCTGGCCACAGTCAGGCCTTGAGGCTCAGCGCCTGGCCTCACTCTGCTCATCTGATCACCATGTGGCTATTCAGATCTAGGTGAGCCCGAGGCCAATGACAGGTGAAAAGAGCTTGTTGGATGAATGTCCCCAAACCTTGCTCATTCACTCAGGCATTAGAGCATTACTGAGTACCTACTGCTTGCCGGGTGCTGGGGAAACACTGAGGGAACAAGGCTGTCCCTGTCCTCCGGATGCTCAGTCTGGGGGATGGGCAAGTGGCCACAGAATGACAGTGGGATACATTCTGTGACTTGAGAAGCCTGGGGTGGTGTTACCACGGTAGGAGGGAGTCCGGGAGGAGAGGACTGGGAGAGGCTGAGGTTTTGCACAGGTCACTTACCTTGCTGGCCATTTCCAAAGACAAGAGTCTTCTTACAACATCGTCAAACCTGTGGGGAAACCACAGCAACGGGAGACAGGTGTGGGAGAACAGGGGAAACGATGCTGTTTCCATTTTAGTTTGAAAAGCAAGGGTGGTTGAAAATTTCTTTTTTTTAAAAAAAATATCTTATTTAAGTAATCTCTACACCCGATGTAGATCTCTGTGGCGCATGCTCCACCGACTGAGCCAGCCAGGCGCCCCTGAAAACTTCCTTTATAACAGAAGAGTCTCTGTGGAAGTGGGGAGCCATTTCTCGGGGATTAGAAGTCAGCATGAATCTGATGTGCTGTGCCGAGAACATGGAATGATGTGATAACTACACCAAATTGGGGCTGAGGGTATGAATGTTCCAGGCACATCGCAGGCAAGGCAAGGGAGGATTTGCATTTCAGCAAGTTATGGTTCAATCTGTGTGGAGACATTTCAATTCTATAATTGTTGTTTTCTTCTCATGTCACACAGGACACCTGCCACTGTATAGGGCAGGACACCCCGGCTGTGGTGTCCTTCAGCTCCTCTGTCCCTTGGGAGTTGTATAACATCGGACAACTAGGTAATCTATAAAAGGGGGACACTATTCCTTCCCTCAGAAGGCTTTTGTGAGGATCAAAAGATGAGAGACTTCACAAAGACCCATGAGGTATGTTCCCTCCTTGCCAACGAAACCAGAGTACAAAAGAAAAGGCAAGCAACTGAGCTCCAGGAACTCCATTCTGCGCCTGCTGCTCACTCACCCTCACCGGGCCGGGGCTTCAGCACTCCGCTGCCTGATTCTATTACCAAGCTTCAGATACAATGGATTGGGCCGGACCAGCCACTCTCTTCCCTTTCTCCTCCCCAATCCTCTTAAGGCCCCTACCTCATCAAAGAGATTGCTTTCTGCTTACTTCTCAATTCCAGGAATGTTCTGGTAGTCTTTGAGCAGTGTGGAAGGGGGCGGGTCATCTTCTTGGCTGTGCTGGACTGTCAAGTGTAGGGATGAAAAACATCAAGAATCAACTCTCACTGTCCACCTTGTCAGTTCTGGCTTTTCTCACCAGCTCTGTCAGACACCCAAGGTCTCAAGCCAAACACTGGATATCTCTAGGGTCAGCTTCTCCTCTGCAAACACTGCAGGCAACTGTGTTGAGATTTCTTGCAGGGAGTAGATTGCTTGTCCTAGGATCCCATGTTGCGCCTTCACTTCTTACGCCTCTGGCTCTAAAGTTATCGAATGCCCTACCAGCATGGGTCCTTTTGTGGACGGACTGAATTTGACCCCCTTTGAATCCCTTACACTTGACAGTGAGGTCTGGTCCATGGCCTCATGTAGAATAGGTACTCAACAAGCACATGCTGGCTGACTGCATGAATGAAATAAGGGGGGTCAGGAGGGACCCCCTAGTTTTAGGACATCTGAAATGTAAGCTCAAATCGGAAACCCTCAGCCTCGGTGTGTGTCCCATCCCCTTGCAGATGAGGGAGAGGCACAGGGAGACAACCCTTCTTCTCCAGTCAGACCCTGCTCTGCGGCCATGTACATGAAGTTAGTAGTAATAAATGCTAATATAGACTGCATTTATTGCACCCGGTGCTAAGAATGCTTTTTATGTGTTATCACTGAATCCTAACAACAATCCTCTCAAATAGATGCTCTTACAATCATTTTAGAATGCGACTGAGAGAGGAAGTAACTTGCCCAATATCCTGTACCTCGGAAGAGAGATCTCTTTAGTAAGAGAGATGCAGACTGCCTTGGAACGGGAAACCAAGCCCTCCACCGCGGAAGGGCAGACACAAAGTGCCTACCTACACTCTAGGTAGGCCTGGGTACCCCCAGGACGCCCTCCCTCTGCTAGCTCACTCTCCCTCAAACCTAGTCCGAAAGTTCCTGCTCGCGCTCGCCACCCCCATCCCCGCCCTGTCCCGGGAGGGTTTCAGNGCCACCCGGCGTCCCTCCAGAAAGTCCCTCTCCGCCGAAGTCTCACCCAAGAGCTCCTACCTGGTTTCTGGGTGGCATATCCCCGAACGGCCGGGAGGATGACACCTGTGCAGAGGAGAGATGCTCAGGCCCATGTCCTTAAACCGTCCAGCCTCGATGCCTTTCTGCGGCCCTCGCTTTGCCCTTCCTGCAAGGTCTTCGCGTTTCGGCGCCTCACAGCCGCCCCGTTTCTTCCGGCCCCCACGCCTCTCCCACCCCGTCGTACTTCTTTCCCACCCACCGGCCCTTCTCCCGCATTCTGCCGTGGCTCTTCTCCCCCATCCCGGTGCCGCGTGTCCTCCGTCTCCGCCCGACCCCACCCGCTCCTCGGGAGGCTCGGGTTCCCGGCTCCTCACCTCCAGGAAGGGAGGGGAGGCCTCGCTGGTGGGAGGGAGGCCTGGCGCACGCTCCGCCCGGCAGCCCACGGACCGGAGGCTGGGCCACCGCCTGGGTCCGCAGCGTCCTCAGCGCCCTCCACGCGGATCTCAGCATGCTGACTCGCGCCCCGAGCCCCCGGCGCCGCGGCCGCCGTCCCTCTCGCGGCGCGGACCGTGTTACAAGGACGCCGCCATGCTGGCCCAGGCTCGACCAATGGCGTGCAGCTGCGAGGCCGGAGCAGACGAGCCCCGAGAGAATGGATTGGAAAGGCAAGCCGCGGGTTGCGCAGCGATTGGGTCCAGGGGACAGGTCTGGTTAGCAGCGGTGCGGGGCCGCAGGCTCGGTGGTTGCGGGCCTGGTTAGCGGTGTCCTGGCTAGTGGTGTATAAATTCTAAGGTGCCATTTTCCCCCTTGGGCATTCCGCCCTTAGTCCCACTCTATGTACCTGGCCTCGGGCCCCGGTTATTTTCGAGGCACCCGTGGGGCCTGCCGTATAGCCTTCTCCCCCAACCTAGTATTTCCACCTCCTCTCCCCCCGTATTCCAGGATGAGGCCCCCTAAGAACTACTGGGTTTCAGCATCCTCTCGGGCAACCTGGTAAGCCCCGTGGTGAAGGTCGGTGATTTTGGAATGGGACAGTCCTGGGCCGGACTCATAGCTCACTTTTCTCATTCAAATTTTACTCACTGTGTGATCCTGTGGGCAAGTCATGCCACCTTCCTGGGCCACGGTGTACTCATTCATCAACTGGGAATGGTAATAACAGTATCTAGTTTTTAGTTGTTGAGGATTAGCTGAGGCAGTTGTGTGCAAAGGACTCTCTATATGGTAGACACTTGATAAATATTTGCTGTGTTAATATTTGTGAAATGAGGGGTGTAAAGACAACTACAAACTAAAACGTAGGAAAAAATACATTTTTAATGATATAAAAATAAAATTTTAATGCTCCGCGGTGCAAAGAGGGAAAAAGCTCTTCTCCCCCTCACTTTTCTTTTTTTTTTCCTTAAATAGTTTATTGTCAAGTTGGTTTACATATTAACACCCAGTGCTCATCCCAACAAGTGCCCTCCTCCATGCCCATCACCCCCTTTCCCTCTCCCCCACCTCCATCAGCCCTCAGTGTGTTCTCAGCATTCAAGAGTCTCTCATGGTTTGCCTCCCTCCCTCTCCCCAACTGTTTCTCCCCTTCTCCCGCATGGTCCTCCGTTAGCTTCCCCCTAATCCACCTACACGTGCAAACATATGGTTTTTGTCCTCTGCCTGACTTATTTCGTTCAGGATAACACCCTCTAGTTCCATCCATGTTGCTACAAATGGCCAGATTTCATTCTTTCTCATTGCCATGTAGTATTCCATCGTATAAATATACCACATGTCCTTGATCCATTCATCAGTTGATGGACACTTGGGCTCTTTCCATGTTTTGGCTATTTTTGAGAGTGCTGCTATGAACATTGGGGTCCATGTGCCCCTATGCATCAGCACTCCTGTATCCCTTGGATAAATTCCTAGCAGTGCTACTACTGGGTCATAGGTGAGTTCTATTGTTAATTTTTTGAGGAATCTCCATACTGTTTTCTAGAGGGGTTGCACCAGCTTACATTCCCACCAGCAGTGTAGGAGGGTGCCCATTTCTCCACATCCTCGCCAGCATCTAGAGTCTCCTGATTTGTTCATTTTAGCCACTCTGACTGGCATGGGGTAGTATCTCAGTGTGGTTTTGATTTGTATTTCCCTGATGATAAGGGATGCTGAGCATCGTTTCATGTGTCTGTTGGCCATCTGTATGTCCTCTTTGGGGAAGTGTCTGTTCATGTCTTCTGCCCATTTCTTCACTGGATTATTTGTTTTTCAGGTGTGGAGTTTGGGGAGTTCCTTATAGATATTGGATACTGGCCCTTTATCTGATATGTCATTTGCAACTATCTTTTCCCATTCTATCATTTGCCTATTAGTTTTATTGATTGTTTCCTTTGCCGTGCAGAAGCTTTTTATCTTGATGAGGTCCCAGTAGTTCAGTTTTGCTTTTGATTCCCTTGCCTTTGGGGATGTGTCAAGTAAGAAATTGCTGCGGTTGAGGTCAAGGAGTTTTTTTTTTTCCTGCTTTCTCTTCTAGGATTTTGATGGTTTCCTGTCTCACATCCAGGTCCTTTATCCATTTTGAATTTATTTTGTGTATGGTGTGAGAAAATGATCTAGTTTCATTCTTCTGCATGTTGCTGTCCAGTTCTGCCAGCCCATCTATCTGTTAAAGAGGCTGTCTTTTTTCCATTGGATGCTCTTCCCTACTTTGTCAAAGATTAGTTGGCCATACATTTGTGGGTCCAATTCTGGGTCCTCTATTCTATTCCATTGGTCTATGTGTCTGTTTTTGTGCCTCACTTTTCTTAAAGCATTTACTTTTGAAAACTTGTGATTGTGAATTCTTTCTCTGCCCTTTTGAGGCACATGTAAATCTTTTTAAAAGCTAAATAAGCCTCTTGCCAGTTTTACATCATGGGAATGTTCTTCTCAAGGATCTGGGTACCATCTCTTGAAATGTAATCATTAAGGAAGACAGTAGCCCTGTCTCCCAGTTTCTGCTTGGCTCTGAGTTGCAATCCTGACTCCACTCTAAAGATATGAGAAATTTAGTTTTCTTATGGATAAAGGCAATTAGTAAACTTGCGTGGCTACCCCCATTTACCAGGAGACTTTAGGATGAACTCCGTGTGACAGATGGCGTCATTGAGGACTAATTATTGTTTATCTTGAGAAAATGTATGCAATAACCTGTATCCACCTGGCTACAGACAAGGGTAAGATTTCTTTCTGTCTTTTCAAGCTCTTTGGGGGATTGCTGGTGATGCACCTGTGCATCACATTCTGGTTTAATGTTCATTCAGTAATAAGACAGATTTCGTTTTCTTCTACCCTTGTCAAGAGGTTTTCTATATATATATATATATATTTTTTTTTAAATTTTATTTTTAAGTAATCTCTATACCCACCGTGGGGCTCAAACTCACAACCCTGAGATCAAGAGTCACACACTCCACCAACTGAGCCAGCCAGGTGCCCTTGGAGATTTTAGTTATATTTTTCCAACAGGGGTTAGTCTTTTCTGAGGTGTATTCCCCATGTCCCCTAGCATTTTGTGATACCCCCACCTCCCCACCAAAGTAACCCTGGCCACTGTGCCCTAATGGCCAGTTTTCAAGTCCCCACCACTAACATGAGAGCCCTTTGAGGGTGGACTGAGCCAACTCAATTTTTTAAAATTATTTTTTAACGTTTTATTTATTTCTGAGAGAAAGAGAAAGAGACAGTGGGAACAGGGGAGGGTCAGAGAGAGAAGGAGACACAGCATCTGAGTTAGGCTCCAGGCTCTGAGCTGGCTGTCAGCACAGAGCCCGATGCGGGGCTCAAACCCACAAACCGTGAGATCATGACCTGAGCCGAAGTTGGACATTTAACCGACTGAGCCACCCAGGTGCCCTGAGCCAACTCAATTTTGAATCCCTGCTGCCAGCACAGGGCCTACTTGCTACGTGAGGGCTGGTGGAATTAATGAGCGAAGGAAAGAGTACACAAATGAACAGTTCTGATAAGTACCCTGATAAGCAGGGCCCCACTGCTAGGGCCCTGAAAAGAAAAAGAACAGAGACTCAGGCACACTCAAGAGTTTCTCAAAACTAAAACAAACCAAACCTTGAACAGTTCAATTAAGAGGCTAAAATTACAGGAATTAAACACAGAAGGCCAGTGGGCAGGATTGGATGAAGCGTTCTCTGGCCACTAAGGTGAGAGGCAGGGTCAGTCAGCCCATGGAGACTGGGAGGTGGAGGAAGGATGCTGGGGGCCAGAGACAGGGAGATACTGGTAGTCTTTCTGCCCTTCTGGGACGAGATGATTTTTCATGATGGGCTTTCTAACATTCTCCTCTCCTCTGGATGGTCCAGGCCTTTCAAGAGGCAGGCCCGGGTGGGGGTCCCAGGAGGTGCTAGATGCCCCCCAGCCCCTCCGCCCCATGGACCTGGAGCCCTTGCAGGAGGGGGAAGTCAAGCAGTGGCCCAAAGACACAATCGTCGTCCTGGTTTGGGACCAGGGGCTCTGGGGTTCCCAGGGGGCTGGCCTGGAACCACAGATTCTCATAAAACTTGGGGCTGGGAGTAAGGCCCCCTAGGAGGGGCTGGGTAGAGTCACAGCGGAGGTAGTGCCCTGGACCTGGGCCCGTGGGGCTGCCCAGCACCTGCCCGTAAAGGACCTGGTCATTGGTGCTGGACTGGGACTGGGGCTGGGTGGAAGGTGTTCTTGGGTCCCCCTGGAGCACATAGGCCTGGACCAGGGTGGGGAGGCCACAGGTCCCTGAGCTGTCACTGGACTCCCAGGGCCCTGGCTTCTTCTCTTCTTCCTCCAGTACTGTGATCTTGGTGATGGGTGGCATGCCGGGGTCCCGAAGGCTGGGCAGCTGGAAGGCCTCCTGGACACAAGGTTGTGGGGTGAGGACATGACTTATCTCCTGTTCATCCCAACCACTGTGCCTTTCTGCAGGGGGTGGGGGTGGGGCGTTGGGGGAGCCCAAAGGGTGCCACTTGCCACTTGCAAAGCACCTCATGCATTCCTGACACGTGCTATGGGCTTCAGACTTAGCTTGGTGAATGTCCCCAATGGTTCTGTGTGATGTTCGTCTCATTTCACAGTGAGATGGCCGAGGCTTTGAAATGGGTAGAGCTGGGATTCCAACTCAGATCTTGCTAGCAAGTGATGGGAAGGCCTGAGTACTCAGCCTTGGGGAAGTTTCCTTTCACTTTGAGCCTGGACCAGCACCCCTGGCCCCACTGCCCTCTGCCTTCGGGGTTCTTACCTCGACCATGATGGTGGGCACCCAGGAGCCCAGGCTGCTGTGCGCTGGGTCTGGGACACTCGGCCAGAGGCGATTCTTCCTGCTGGAGAAGAGGGCGGGTGAAGGCTGGGTCAGGCACGCCCTCTCCCACCCCCTCCAGCAGTGGAAGGCTCCCTAGTACAGAGAGGAGACAGTGCAGGGCTTGACCCAGGCATGGGCCCTGAGGCCTGGGAAGGCAAGGAAGGACCTGGGCAGGCCCGCTCCGGCCTGCAGTCCCCTAGGGGCAGGGGTAGTGAGGTGTTAGTTCTCTTGAGAGGACTCACCTGGGTCTGCAGCAGAACCGGGAAGCCCCGCAGAGGCAGATGAGCAAGATCAGGAGGCCAAATAGGCCCAGGAGGACATGTAGCTCAGACTCCTCTGGGGTGAGGGGAAAGCCAGAAGAGATCAGAGTGTGTGCAAGTAAGGCTGGGCCTCTTCCCTCAGCCTGGGCTGGGAGGGCAGGACTGGGCCTCCTCCCTCAGCCTGGGCTTCATGGGTTGGGCTCAGTCTCCTCCCTCAGACCAGCAGATCCAGGCAAGGCCTCAAAATGAGAGATCCATTGGGTGATGAACCTTCCCGACAGCCTTGTGTGGCCAGCGCCCTCTCCCCTTACCTAGGGCCAACGTCATTAGGGTAAGGCCTGTACTGTTAGTGGACCCGGCCTTGCTGGAAGCCATGAGGTGGACGTGGTACAAGCTGGCAGGCTCCAGGCCATGGAGGACCAGGCCATGGGAGGAGGCGTTCAGGATGGTGACTGGGAGAAGAGGAGAACGGTCAGCCTGGGCCCAGATGCCAAGACTCCCCCCAAGGCTGCTGGGCACCCCCTGCCAGGCCTTCTGGGACAGTGAGGTGCTGAGCACAGACTCACAGAAGGACTGGTCCTGAGCGTTGGTCCAGAAGACGGTGTAGTGGGTCAGGGGGCTTTTCCCCAGCTCAGGGGTCTGGGGCTCCCACTCCAGCTGGGCCCAGGTCTTGCCGATGTGCTTCAGATGCAGCTCTGGGGTATGGGAGGGGGCTGCCAAAAGAGAGAGGTGCAGAGGCTGACGGGGACTAGGGCAGAGTGGAGGGCCGAGTCTGGCTCCCCACACCCCAGAACAGAGACACACTGCGGCGGGGAGTGAGGGAAGAGAGTCCAGGGGGACTCGTGCGCAAGCCTCGTGTTGCCAGCACCCTGGACCACATTCCATGGGCTGCTAATAAGTGGCTAAGTCAGGGGTTGCACTTGGTTCTCGGGAAGTCCCAAGCCTTGCCACCCAGTTTCTGCCAGGCTTGATTTTGTGGGGCTTGCTGTCTGATTTCTGCCGCTCGCTCTCCGACTTTCTGCCAGGCCCTCTGCCTAATTTCTGCCACCCAGGACGCTTGATTTCTGTCAGGGCAATTGATTGATTTTTGCCAGACTTGCTTCCTGAATTCTGCCAGACTCACTCCCCGACTTCCGTCATCCCACCCCCTGACTCCTGTCCAGCTGCAGGGGTCCATTGTAAGCCGGGGGTCGTCTTCAGGTTGGGAGAAAGCCTCTTGTAGGTCAGAGGTGGGGAAGGAAGGACATGTTCTCTCATAGCCCTGATTGTTGGGGCCCAGGCAGGCATGGACAGGAGAGGATTCTGGGAGGGGCCTGGTAACTGACGCACCCATCTCTTGGGAGTAGGCATAGATGTGCTGGGAGGGTCCCACGGTGTCCTGGTATAGAGGGGTCACGGTGATCTCGTAGAGCTGAAAGGGCCTGATGTTCTCTGTAGAGAGAAGACAGGGCAGGCCCCCTGGTGAGGGGCTAAGCTCTGCAGAGATCGGGAGTAACCCAGGCCTCGTGCTGCAGGGCTGGCCTTGTCTGTCTTTCAGATGGTTTGATGGGCGTAAAAGCAGAAAAGGGGGAGAGCTAGAAAGGTGGCTGGGGCAGGGCTGTGGAAAGGGAGGATCTGTTTAGACTGGGGGACGGACTTCCTGATTCCGGGGGTATGAGCTGAGAGTGAAGAGTCAAGGAAGACTGGGGAGTCTGCTTCTGTGGGTGGTTCAGCCTGCCCCTTGCTCTCTGCCTGGCGAACACTGCTTCCTTGCTTCCCAGATCCCCAGGCCTGCCTCACCCTGCAGCAGGGTCCCGGAAATGGTCCCGTTGTGTTCCATCTTCCAGGTCACGTTGCTGCCGCTGGGGCTGGGGGCCCCTGGGCCCCACTCAATCACGTAGCCCCGAGGCCGAGGACTGGGGGGCTCCCAGCCCACCCAGAGGCTGTGGGGGTCTCGAGCTGTGGTGTGGAGTCTGGCCAGGGGCGGGCCTGGGGACAGAGGAGGAAGTGAGAGAACAAAGGCAAGAAAAATGCGGGTCCCAGAGCCAGAAGCCTGGGTTCAAATCCTGCCTTTGTTACTTACAAGCCAGGTGACCTTGAGTACGTCAACGTCAGGACCTCAGTTTGCTCATCTGTAAGGGTCCTGGCGCGGATCACATGAAACGATGCACAGAACGAGCCTGGCACAGTGCCTCATGCAGAGGAGTGCCTGACAGGGATCAGTGCTAACGCCGTGTAGTTCATGGCCTGTGCTGCTGTGGTCCTGGGTGTATGTTAATTCACTGAGTCCACTCAGAGTCCTACGAGGGAGGCACCACCCTGGCCCCAATTTATCAAGGGGAAAACTGAGACAGGCTAACTAATTTGTCTACGGTCACGCGGCTAGTGAGTTGGGATACTAGCTCTTGTTACTGCTAGCGTCACCTTGTGAGCACCCATGTTCCGGCCAACCTGGGGGTGGTGGCGGCTGATCCACCGAGAATGAGCAATTCTCTCAGGGATTGTGTTCCAGCTGGAAAAATGTAGGGGTTTCTTCCTATCTTCTTGGCAGAAGGGACTGTGTGTGTGTGTGTGTGTGTGTGTGTGTGCGTGCGCGTGGCACACATGAGCACATGCGTGTGTGTACATGTGGTACCACCGCCAGCTTGACTTGGTGATGATAGTAACAGTAGCTAGCACATGTTGGGCGGTAACTTGGTACCAGGCACATGTTTAAATGCACGTAACCATCACAACAGTGCTTTGCGGCAGGCACTGTATTGTCCCCCTTTGCTAGGTGAGTAAGCAGAGGCCGGGGGTCACTTGCCTGGGCCATACGGTCAGCAGGTGACAGCACTAGTCGTGGACCCGGGCAGTCTGGCCCCTGGACGTACAAGCCTACCCGCTACGCTCTACTAGCCGCCAGCCCCCTTTACCTCTGCTCTCCAGGAAGACCACTGGGGTGGGACGAGAGGTCCCTGCCGTGTTGTAAGCCACAAGAACCACCTCCCGGGCTACCGAGGGCAGGCGGAAGCTGCAGCTTAGCTCCGTGGTGTTGCAGAGGGCGGGGACTGCCCCAGCCTGGCCTGGTGGTCTGACCAGGTACGCTTGGATCTGCCCGCTGTATTTGTCCAAGGGCACTGGCTGTGGGGGGACACAGGAAGAAGGAGATAAGGGGGGCGCACAGCTTCCAGGTGGGGTGGATGGGTCATAGGAACTGAGCCCCCACAGGCTGGGAGCCAGCCTGCCTCCCTCCCTTCCTTCTTCCCTGTTCCCAGTGCCAGGTCCTGGGAGGGAGGAAAGGAAGGAGCAGGTTGGCACTTAACTATTCCCTGAACCGACTTTTTGCCATAGGCAAGTCCTGCATTGTAGTCTCTCCAGAAGGGCTCTACCCCACTTCCTAGGTGCAAGCAAAGTGCATGCAAATCACACGCCTGTGCATCCAAACCTCCCAGAACTGTTGGAGTGCTGAGCCCCAGCCCACAGGGATCTGTCTGGATTGGAAGAAGTCTCAGGGGTGGAGGGATGGCCTTCAGAAGGGGTCACCTTCCAGAACAGCTGCACGGCCACTGTCCTGGGGTCCAGCTGCCTCTGCCGCCACCACGTGTCCAGTCTGACGATGGGGGCTGGGGACGGAGCAAGAAGAGAGGGTAGGGAGGGCCCTGGAGGCTGGACTTTGTCCTGAGGGCTCTCCTGGCCCCTCCCCACCCCCTTACCCTGTTGTGCAGTGGTCAGTATCAGGCTAGGGCTCCAGTCGCTCCACTGGCCAGGCAGGGGCCAGCGGACGCAGCGCATCTGCAGGGTGTAGGCTGTGGATGGGAGGAGCCCGCAGAGCTCGTACTGGAGGGTCTGAGAGAGCAGGGGGCCCACCTGGTGGGATGGCCGTGGCTCTGAGCCTGGATCCCCGTGCCCTTTGGGCCCAGCTCAGCCACCGTCCCCTCAGCCACCCCCACTCCAGGCTCTTGAGGTCCCCCTCCGCCTCACCAGGGCCCAGCTGGCTTCTCCCAGCTGCGGCTGGTGGCGCAGCTCGCATTTCTGGTCTATGTAGAGGCTCGGCTTCCACAGCTCCCAGCGCAGCAGCAGGCAGCCTGGCTGGGGCGGGGCCACCTCAGGGCTGGGGGCCAGGGCCCACAGTGTGGGGGGCTCCAGCTTCACTGCAAGGGGGAGGCATTGTCAGAAACGTTCCCTGCCCCATCCTGTAAGGCTCTGCCTCATGCCTGCTTCTCTCTCTGCCTGTTGTTCCGTTTTCTGCCCTGGGGTCTCCACCCCTGGGGGTCTCTGTCAGCCTGTCTCTTTTTTTCTCTGTCTCTCTGCATCTCTTCCTCTCCATGTCCTCATGTTTCTACAGGTCTGTCTCTATATATGTGTCTGTCTCTGTCTCATCCCCCTGCCCCAGGGCCTTTGCACTCATCATCCCCTCTGCCTGGAGATCTTACCCTCCAGATATCCAGCGACCTGCTCCCTCATTCCCTTCAAGGATCATCTCAAACGTCACCTTCTCAGTGAGGCCATCCCTGACCACCTTACCGAGAGAGCAGTTGTCCCCCACCCCTGGCTTTCCCCGTCCCCTCCCCTGTTTTAACTCCCCCCCCCCCCACTTCTGGTTGCCTGACATTCTATTTTATTTATTTTGCCCACTAGAATGTGATGTTCCAAGGGCAGGACTTTGAGGTTTTGTTCACTGCTGTATTGCCAGCACCTAGAACAACACCTGCCTGGTGTGTAGCGGGCACTTGAAGATATTTGCAAAGAATGAATGGGTGCGTCTCCTTGCCTCTGTGTTTCTCCCATGTCTGCGTGTCTGTGTCTCGTAGCTCTGTCCCCACCTGCATTCCACTTCGTCTCTGTCCCTCTTGTCTGCCTCTGTCTCTAGGTCTTCCAGGATCCCCCTGTCTGTGATCACTGGGTCTGTGATTCCCTCTCTGTGCCTCTCTGGCTCTGCCCATTGTGGGGACCTTACCCCCACACCCAGCGTCACCCACCGACGTCCATGGGAACAAGGCACAGCTCTGGGGACTTTCCGGTCCCTAGTGCGTTCTCTGCCTGCACCCAGATGCCCATGTTCTGGTACAGCTGCAGGTGTTTGCGTGGGATGGAGCAGCGGCTCTCTGCGTCCTTGGGCACGCAGTCAGGGATGGGCTCCTCTTGGGTCTGGCAGTTGCCCCGGCTCCTGCCAATAGGCCAGGCTTGGGTGTCTAGCAGCGGAAGAACACAAGGCTCCCTTCTCCCTCCCCTGCCTGCTTCCGGCTCCCGCAGTCCCACAGTGCCGTCCATGCCCCACCCCAGGTACCCGGAGGAGCGGAGCTGGAGACCCCTACTTACCTGAAGCTCTTTAGGGTGAAGTTGGTGGGCAGGTGGTTGTCGGGTCCTGGCTCCCACTGACAGATGAGGCTGTTAGTTGTGAGGTTCATGAGGCAGGACAGGTTGTGGGGTGCGGCAGGAGGGTCTGCACACAGGGTGGGGGAGAGTTAGGGCTTGGAGAAGGGCCGCTCAGCAAGCTCTGACTGCAGCCAGCTAGCTTCGTTTCCTTGCTCTGCATGGCCCCCTCTGGGGTCACTGTCTACTCGCTCATCTCCATCTGGGTGACCCTGGAGGGACGGCCCTGGGGCAGGTTAAGTCACAGGACTGGACAGGGCAGGCATCACAGAGCCTCCAGCCCTCCAGCTCTGCTCCCTCTGACCGCGACAGTGTCGGTCTGGGTTTGCCATTTATTTGGCCATCGTGATCTTGAAGTCATTTAGCGGCTCTGTGCCTCAGTTTCTTCATCTGTATACAAAGCAGGGCGATGGTAATATGCCTTCCCCCTGGGGTTGTAGGGGCTGAATGACTTACTGTACGCAAAGTGCTCGGACCAATGCCTGGCACCTGTAAGTGTTTGCTCTGCCCTTAGGGACTCTTAACAAAGAAACCTGGTCTTAGTTTTTTTCTTAGGCACTTTGGCTTGGCGTCATCTCCTTGCTTCTCAGCTTGAGCAGAAGGCTGAGACTGGGATGCGGAGAAAGCAAGAGCAGGCCCAGAGGGTAAAGAGTGTCCTCCTCGGGCCCACCCTCCAGGGGCTGGCTGGTCGGGCTTACGTGGCAGCCGTGCGGAGTAGTGGCTACTACCCTGACTTTGGGGCCACGCTGGCTGCTATAAATCTTGGTTACGTCCTTATTCGCCTGTGACCTTCACCAAATGAGCCTCGGTTTCCTCCTCTGCAAGATGGGCCTAAAGAGCACCCTCCACTCATAGGGAAGGTTATCTGATACCACGCCCATAATGTGCTTACGCAGCAAGAGCTCAGTGAATCCTAGCTCTTATTACTGTTGGCCGGAGGGAGGGCACGGAGGGCACGGAGGCCGAGTGGGTGGACGGCCGCAGGGACTTACAGCCCGCCACCAGCTCCGCCTGGTCCAGGATCTGCAGGGTGTTTTCCCAGCGCAGGCAGCAGGAGAGGAGGGCCCGTGGGTGGTGGAGGGGGGGCAACGTGATGGTGGACTCCTGACTTCCATCCTCCAGACGCCGCTGCCTCTCTCCGGGCTGGGGCTCTGTTTCCAACTTCCACAGAATCTGTGCCTCCGAGCCCAGGCGGCTGCAGTTCGGGCTGACGGTGCAGGAGGCGGTGATGGAGTCCCCCAGGCGGACAGTGGAGGCTGGGAGGCTGATGCGCCCGCACTCCTCCAGGCCTGGGGTGGGAGAGGACGGGCCACGAGTCACCCCCGTGGCTGGCAGAGCTGGGCCCAAAAGCTGGGCCTTTGGACTCCTCGACGCAGGGCCCTTCCCTTCTTGTCTGCCCCCCGAAGATATGGGGGCTGGAAGGGGGCGAATGTCTATGGGGATGGTGAGAGGCTCTCAGGGGCAAGAGAGAAAGACACAGAAGAGAGAGAGAGACACACAGAAGAGAGAGGGCGATGTGTTGATTGATGCTTAACAACTGGTGGCACAAGAAAACCAGATCCTGGTTTGTAGTGTGAGCTGCTTTCCCGGGTGTAAATATTCCCACCAGGACTGGTTTTCAAGCCACTCGTGTGACATCACTGAATGTGAACTTGGGAGGAAACGTGCGCCCTCAGCTCTCACAAGCCAGCTCCCGCACCCGGCCGGACAGAGATGGGTCCCCTCTGCGGCACCCTCCCCAGAGGTGGTTGGAATGATAGACAGTCCACAGCCCCGGCTCTCAGAATTCAGATCTGATTGTGTGGCTGCCTCTGGGTCACGGTGCTGCCGCGTGCGGTGGGTAAGAGCACGCCTGTTGGAACTAGAGCACCCAGGTCCGGAGCCTGATTCTGTTGCCTATTCATTGTGCGGCCCTGGTGTGTTACTGAGGCTTTTGGTGCCTCCATTTTCCTCCTCTGTAAAATGGGGATGAAAAACAGTCCCTACCTTCACATTGCTGCAAGGATTCGATGTGACCACATGCCAGGCACTGTTCTTGGTGTCTGTGCTACCAGAGTCAGGATAGAGACCCAGGCCCTTTTTATCCCTCCCAGGCCTGGCTCAGACTGTCCCCTCACATCGGCAGTCCCTCTGGCCTTCTTCCTGGTCCTTGGAAATGCCGTGATCTCTCCAATCTCCAGATCCTGGTACCTGCTGTTCCCTTCTCCCTTTCCCTCACCTGCACCCTGCATTTCTCTCACAGTTAGCATCCTGGGGGAACCAGACCCGGCCCTGGTCAGCCAGACCAGGCTGAGGACCTTGAACTTCCCGAAAGCTCTTGCCATCCTTCCTGATTATGGAGCCGTGGGATTCGTTGCTTGTCTGTCTCCCCAGGGAGCAGGCCTGAAGTTCCACCAGGCCAGAGACCTCGGCTGTCTGGCTCCTGACTGTATTCCCAGAGCTTAGCACGGAGGAGGCCCTTGGTGAATATTTCCCATATAAACAAATAAGGCAGCACTGCACTTTGCCCCCCCCCCGTGCCGTCTCTCCTCCGTCATGCATTCCCAGGCCTGCTTTGCCGATGAGGATGCTGAGGCCCTAAGGGGAGAAGGAACTTGCCCAGGATCACAGAGCAAGTTCATGACTTTCAACATGGGGCTCCTGTCGCTTCACAGACTCAGAATTTCAGACCAGAAGGGACCTCGCAAAAGCGCGCACTTCAGAACTCCACCAGATACTGCTAGGGTGGCCTGCCTTGTATGGCCTGCCAGCTAAGAATGGGTTTTATGGTTTTAAAGGGTGAAAACAGAACAGAAAACAGATAAGAGCATGCCACAGAGTTCGTATGCGACCTACATAGGCCTGTCAAGCAAAGTGTGCTGACCCCTGCCACACAGCCTCCCCGTCACTCCTAGCCTCAGCTTGCATATCCCCAGAGATGGGAAGCTCTCTACCTCTCAAGACAGGGCTTCTTGCGGCTCCCACTCCCGGTGCCTTTGTGGCCCACGGAGCCTGCAAAGGACTCAGAGCTTCCTTCTGATGGCCTGGCACGCTGTCCATCTCACCCAGCCCTTTGCAGGCTGACCAGCCCGGGCCCCCTCGCCATTCCTCGTGGGTGGTGGTTTGCCTGCAGAGGTGTGTGGGTGGCTACCCCACATCTGAGGCCCAGCCTTGCTTCTCTGGGAACCCAGGAGCAGTGTGGCCATGCAGGGAAATGATTCCCGCCTCCACCCACTGTATCTTTCTCCCCATGACTCCCCTTCCCACCCGGCACCCTTCTTCCCGGCCACACTCACTTCTGGGGAGCATCAGGATAAGCAGGGCAGCTCTGGTCAGGCTC
This sequence comes from Crocuta crocuta, assembly GCF_008692635.1. Classification (NCBI taxonomy): domain Eukaryota; kingdom Metazoa; phylum Chordata; class Mammalia; order Carnivora; family Hyaenidae; genus Crocuta; species Crocuta crocuta. Next base: position 1,627,749 of record NW_027528276.1, read on the forward strand.
CAGGTTCCCAGCTCCACCATAGTGCCAGCTTGGTGCTCACCTGGAGGCAGAGGGGGACGGTGAAGGTCATGGGCTTCGGAGTCAGAGCTGAGCTTAACCCTTGCTCTGCCACAGTGTGGCTTTGGCCAGGTTACTTGACCTCTCTGAGCCTCAGCTTCTTTGTCTGCAAAACGGAGGTAACGACAGCCTATACTGCACAGGGCTTTGGGAAGAAGACACAAAACGATGCAAGATGAGGACTTCACATGGTCTTCACTTCACTGGCACGTAGGAAATGACTGTGTAAGTGACCGTCACTGTCGTTGTTCTATTTACCTTCCAGGAGAGAGCAGGGACAGGAGCATCAAGCATTCTTCCCCCTTCCTTTTTATCTTAGCTGGGCTTGCACGCAGGTAGTTTATTAGGAAAGGTCCCAGGAACACTGAGGGGGTGGGGAGAATGAAAACAGGCAAGGAGGGAAAGCCAACACAAGGGTGCCTCACAGACGTGGTGATCTCTGTGGACAGCTGGGGCTCCAACCTGCTGGAACCTTCCAAGGAGCTGTGTAGAACACGTAACAGAACTATCCGCCCAGGGGACAATTTACCCCTTGATCAGGAGGGAGGATGGGAGCATTTATCCACTGTCTGCTGTCCTCCATCAGTCAAGTGATGTTCTTTGGGGTGTCGACCTCCTGGCGCGTGCAGGTTGCACACACATGAGCGGTAGGCGTGTTCTCCTGGGTGAGCCGTGCCAGAAAGGTTAGAGGTGCTCGCTGGCAGAAAGTGACAACTCCATGGAGTAGGCGAGTCAAGGGGCTGTCAGTTTACACCCGTGGGAGGCTGGCCTCTGTGGCGATGGTGGGAAAGGGAGGGCACGGGGGGGGGTCCGATGCACCCCCACTTCTGGGCACAGACCTCCGGAGGTCTTCTGGGGCCAGGGGTCCAGTCCCGGCGACTGTCTGGACGTTGGGGGCACTAGTGTGTGTTTCAGGAAGTATGCCAAAGGTATTCTACCATGGCAGGCATGTAGCCCAACCCTCCATTCTGCTCCCACTGGGGTCTTGGGGCCAAGCACCTGCTTCTCCAGCACTAACTGGCACCCTTGGCAGCAGGTCAGTGGGAATCACTGTCTATGCTCAGAAGGAGGAAAGCGTCCCTCCTTTTTTCTCTTCCTCCCAGACAGGGATGTGAATAAGAACTTTCCAGATAGGCTATTTCTATACATTTCAGTATCAGGATGTCAGGAGATGGCTAGCCCATAAGTCACTTTTTTTTTTTTTGCAAATCAGGAAAAAAAATCCCCTTCCTCTGGGCAGATGCAGCCTGACACTAAGACCTGGCAATTGAAGAATAGACTGGATTTCAGTCTCTACTGGCCCCGTAGCTGGGCAGCTTTGTGCAGTGAGAAACCCGCACAACGGTTCACAGCACCCTGGTCTACCAGTCAGTGGTTGGCAACTTTCTTACTACATCATTCCAGTTTGGTTATCCCCACCCACACTTGCTGGGGGAGATTTAGCCTCCTGGGCCCAGATTTTGGGACACTGGTTTCTGTCTCCTTGTGCCCCAGCTCTGCTGCCCTAGCAAGGATCAGCAGAAGGCCCAGCCTGTGCCCTCTGGGGCACTACTTCACCCCTGACTGGCTCCTGTCTGGAATGGGCAACCAAACCCCACCCTGAGAGGCCCGGGCATCCTTCTTCTGGGTCACTGTCGAGTGCTGGCATGTCTGACGTCAGTCTCTGGTCCCCCACTGCAGCCCTGGGTGGCCCCCACCCCAATTGAGTGTGACCTGGGGCCTGTTGGAGCATGGTCTCCCTCTCTGGGTGCTGTAGACACGTTGGGAGTCTGGCTCTGGGTCAGACCACCGGATCTGAGCCCCGCCTCCACTACTTACCAGCTTTGTGGCCTTGAACAGGTTACTTCATGTTTCTGGACTTCAGTGTCCCCATCTGTGAAAGGGGGAGAACATCTCAGGGCTGTAGTAAGAATGCACTGAGATGGGCTGTGATAGAAGCACTCAGCGCGGAGCCGTGTAGAACCAGCCCTCCATGACCATCAGTTGTTTTCACGTGCCATGAAGGGGGACACCGCGTCATGGAACCCAGAGCGTGGCCTCCTCTCCCGCTTACAGGCTGTGTGGTCACAGCCCCTGAGGACTGCCACCTTGCTTTCATCTGTGTCACACTGCGTGGCTCCAAAGCCCCACTTCTGGGTTCCCTACTCGTAGCTCCTTGGGACCCCAGTCTCCCGTTCTCTCCAGCCATCTGCTCTGCTCTCCCGCTCCGTCCCAGGGGAACCCGCTGCCTCCTGGAGGCGCTGCGATCACCCACCTCTTCCTGCTCTCCTCTCCTCTCCCTGCACTCAGCCTTCTCCCCTGCTCCCCCATCCCCAGCTCACACCCTCTCTCCTCTGTTGTGTTTACTCTCCTGCATGGAGATTCCTTCTGGGGGGAGGGGGCTGAGACTGGACAGAGGGAGAGGCACCGAGCAAGAGGGAGCACAAGAGCAAGAGGGAGCAGCAGAATGAGTGAGAAAGTGAAATAGACACAGAGACTGAGAAGGCTGTGGCCGGAGGGGATGCAGGGAGACTGAGGCAGGGAGAGCCCAGGAGACGGGAGACTGACCCAGAGACCACAACACTCAAGGCCGAGGCAAGAGGTCCCCAAAACAGTTTAAGATTCGAGAGGAAAATGTGAGAGATGGGGAAAGCCACAGGGAGACTCTGAGACGGACAGAGAGAGACCCGGAGCCCAAGGAGGGGCTGGGGAGGAAGGACAGAAACAGAGAAGGGCAGACAGGACAGGCTGAGACGCAGGGTCTGAGACAGGGACGGCGAGTACACCTTCCCTGAGCCCAACTCGATGTCCCTAAAGAAATATTGGGCTATTCATGACTTCCCCGATGCACACCCCCTCTCCTCAAAGAGGGCGCGGCCCTGGTCAAAGGGACTCAGTGTCCAGGGCTCCCGGTTCCCAGGGACCAATCCTAAAGCCAGGAGCCCTGGTCCCAGGCCTGCATACAGAGCTGGGGGGAGTGGACCTGGGACTCGAGGGCCCGTCAAGCCCGAGGTGCAGCCCTTCTCGGGGTCCCCTACTCACGCTGGAGCCTGCAGCGGGCACCCGCCTGGAGAGCCGTCTCTGCTCTCCTCTTGAGGGCAAGTTCCTGAAAACAGCCGCAGTCGGGCTTCTGTCCCCAGCCCTGTCGTTAATGGCTCAGTGTGTGACGGGCCCAGGAGCTGCCGATTGCAACACCTGCCCAGCCTCCTTCTCTCCCTCGCGCTGTCAGTCAGTCGCTGCGGCGCAGGGCAACCTCTTCCTCCCAGGAAGGAGCCTGGGAGGGAAGCCGGTGAGGCCGGGCAGCCTTCCTGCCTCGGGGGTCTCAAAGGGGCCGGGGAATGTGGCAACGGTGTCCCTCTCCCCTGCCTCCGGATTTCCTGACCTCAGAGCTCTGAGGCTGGCCAGGGCCCAGGCTTCAACCCGCCTGGGTGCCATTCCCATGCCCCCGCTCCTGGGGGAGCATCAGTGGGCGACAGACCCTGGCTCAAAGACTCACTTAGCTCTGAGCCTCTTTTTGACTCTAGCCTTGGGGCCCTGATCCTTTCAGTACTTAGGGGGCAGCTTCTAAGCTACGGGACATTTTGTGACCTTACCCACGGTGCCCATCGTCACTACATTTTCCACCATTGACAGGTGGTGGAGAAATGGGGGTTCTGGGAATCAAATAGGGGGATGATGCGGTGAGGCTCCGTCTTCATATGCTCACCTGAAATTGGTTTACTCATTGGGGTGCCTGAGGGCTCTGTCAGTTAAGCGGCCGACTCATTTCAGCTAAAGTCATGATCTCACGGTTTGTGAGTTCGAGCCCCACATTGGGCTCTGTGCTGACAGTGCAGAGCCTGCTTGGGATTCTCTCTGTCTCCCTCTCTCTCTGCCCCTCCCGTGCTCTCTCTCTCTCAGTAAATAAAATAAGAATAAACTTAAAAAAGAAGAAATTCGTGAGCTCGCAAGGATTCTGCTACCCTGAACATTTTTTGACTGAGTGAAGCAGACTAAATTTAGGGTCTTCCATTGTCTACAACCATGATCCCCCTGAAACTGTTTACAAATAATTTTCTGTTCATTTTTCTGAAGAGGGTTCATACTGTTCATAGTTTGTTGGATTTATGACCCAATAAGATTGGGTACCAACTGACTAGGACGAGTGTCCCTAACAAATGATCCTTTTCAGAAAAAAAGCAGGCTTCTGAGTCTGGTGTGAGGGGCAGACTTGGGCTGAAGTTGAGGGTCCAGATGGAAATACCCAACTGTCTGTGGCAACCTCCCAAAGGTGTCCTATATAGACCCCACATGCACATCAAATCCCATTGGCTGTTCTTTTAAAATATAGTCAGAATCCTAGGTAGATGAGTATTCCCTATATAGTTCAACTTGGCTCTGTGTCTCCATATTTTCATGATAAAAAGTTGGAAAATATAAATATCACTTAAACCAATACCAGTAGGATAAACCACCCCTATCTCCTACTTAGATTGTTCTAATAGTCCCCTGCCTCATCTTCTACTTCCACTCATCCTTGTCCCCCACCAACCTGTCTATTGGACCTTCAGGAGCCGGTATGATACTGACCCAAAAAAGTTGGGGGCGCCTGGGTGGCTCAGTCGGTTAAATGTCTGACTTCGGCTGAGATCACCATCTCCCAGTCCTTGGGTTCAAGTCCCACTTCCGGCTCTGTGCTGACATCTCAGAGCCTGGAGCCTGTTGTGAATTCTGTGTCTCCCTCTCTCTCTGCCCTTCCCCTGCTCACTCTTTCTCTCTTTCTGTCAAATACAAGTAACGTTAAAAAATTTTTTAAAAAGTTAGTTCATGTCATCCTCTGTCCCATACCCCTAATGGCCTCCCATCTCACTCAGAGTCAAAGTCAAGGTTCTTCTGATGATCTACAAGGCCTCACCCAACCTGTGGGGGGCCCCATTCATTGCCTGGCTCCTCTCCTATAGTTCTTCCCTTTACTGTTCTGCTCCAGCACTCTGTTTTTCTTGAACTTATTAGGCTCCCTTCTACCTCAGGGCCCTTGCACCTGCTATTTCTTTTGCTTGGATTCTTTCCCCCCAAATAATGACAAGGATTACCCCCTCCCCTCCTTTAGGTCTGTACTCAAATATCACCTCATTGAGGCCTTCTCTGACCACCCTTTTAAAAAATTGACCCCCCCCACCCCATTTCCTATCTCTCTTTTCTTCCATATCCCTTTACACTATCTGCCATTGGCTTTCCCCACCCCCCCACCTCTCATTAGAATGGAAGCCCCATGAGGTTTTAGTCTGTTTTGTTCAAAACCTTTTCTCTGCTGTCTACAACACTGCCTGCTATCCCGTGAGCCCTCAACATATTTTTGTTGAATGGATGATTGAATGGACGAATCTTCCCCCCACTTCGCCAAACCTGGCCCCAATCCTCACATGC